>NC_083637.1:18968506-19568506 GCF_963576545.1 Limanda limanda | reverse complement strand
TGCCCAGAATAGAAACCCAATCAAATAACAATAACTAGGTTCTAACATTCACTTGTATGTCTGTATTGCACAGAGGAATCACTTTTATATCCACATAGCATTACATATAAGGTTGACAGTCTATTTAATGGTTTGAGAAAGCAACCCTCCAATCTCTTCAACAATCGAAATTGTTCAGACTTTAAAAGACCAGAGTGTGATCTGACAAACTGGTTGAAAGAAAAAGGAGTTTTAATCCACAATCAACAGATCCCAGAGTCGACTCTGACATTCCAACCTCATCACAAAAATAGAAAACAGTATATTTATTATCCTGTATACCTGTGATTGATGCCTGGTAACACACTGAGCCTCATTTCTCAGAGTCTCTGCTGCTCTGCTGTACCCGGGACGCCTCCTTCTCCCCCGAGCCTTTTGGAAAGCTGAGAAGAGAAAGTGATGGAGGTGAGGGAGAGGTCAGCGGAGTGGAGAGTGGGTAGAGCTGAACATTACTAAGATTATGATAATTTAAATAAGAGAGAAGATAATGAGAAACAATAGGGAAGGTGATGAGGGATGATAGTGGGATAATGATTATCAGCGAGTCAGGGACAGTAATCTGCAGCTGAATAGAGAGAGAGAGTTATGAGTCACACTTTATCAAAGTGTGTTTGTGGGGTGGGGGAGGTTTTGGGGTATGTGTCTTCATTTTCGCTGTTTAGAAGTTGCGTTTTTTTGTATTATTACTTTTTTGTAGCAGGACTTGGCTGATTATAACAATTATATACTATAATTATAACCATTGTATTGGTATATATTAAATATTAACAATATGATGCCTTGAAAACATAATATGTGCGACCAATTAAGATTACTAAGATTCATAACTTGAGCAAACAATATCGGGATGAGAAATATGAAGATGATTACATTTTGCAGATTGATTTAACAGCATATATATAATTATATTTTATTCAAGGTGAATATTTAATGTTCATGGAGCTGGAGGCTCTACTTTGAGCTAAATGCTAACTTCAGAAAGCTAATGTGCAGGTTAACATGTGATTTTAAGGTGGTCATCATCATAGTTTAGCGCGTGAGCAACATTTTCTTATTTACAATAAACACAAATCATAGATGAGACTGTGTTCTGTTTGAGGGGAAAATGTGTCCATGTGTTGTTGAACATTATGTCTGGACTACAATATTCTCAAAGTACATTTAGGTGGTGCAAAAATAGTTAAAGAGTTAGCCTATATATAAATGTAATTAAATTAATTAGGCATTGTTAGCTGAGTGTGGAAAGAATCCATTAAAAAGACAGCAGGGTTATTTTATGGTTGTATGTCTGAAAGAAATGTTTTTCCATCTCTTCTCTGTCTGATTCAGCCTTTCAGCAACTGAGTACAATACTTACCTGTTATTTAGTTGGATGTCAAAACAAAGCTTGGCTTTTGATGTATGTACATGTGTAGTATTTGAAAACTATCAATTGGATTCTGTGTAATTTTATTCCCCAGAGGAGGAAAAAATCATCACGTACATTTTGTCAATCCGTCATGTCATATATTAAACTCTTTTTGAAACAGCATATTTATCTCTCTTTTGGATTATACTGACAGTATGTCATTGTATTTAAAATCCTAAAAATCTGTCATGTGCAGAAGAACCTTTCGGGAATCTTGACTCAGCAGCAGCTTTTTGAGTCCACCAGTGTTTCTGCTGGTCTGAGTCTTGACATCAGTTTGCAGCTCAGAATAACATCCAGTTCTCGGAGATTCCCTTCAGTGACAAAACAGTAACTGTGAGGCTGACGAACCAAGACAAACAAAAACATTTCACGGTAATCAGCACTCTCTTCCCAGCGGAGAGTCACCACAGAATCAATTCAAGACCCAAACCGTGGTGTTATTCACACCGTATAATCGCTTTGTTCGTCTTTAGATGTTTAATGTCATAATGAGGTAAAGATCCAAGGATAGAACCTTCCCGGGGGGTCAGGCAAATAAGACCGGGAGGGCTCTCGGAAAATGATTCACATCATGGTGGTACTTGTCATGCCCTGGCATGAGACCAGATCTCCAGCCGAGGCACAGTACCTCATTAAACACAATTACGTGGAGAGGTCAATATCTGACAATCTGAGAGATGATGACATCAAAAGCAATTTATTCTCAAACATAAAAATCCCTGCACATAAAGAGAATCTGGAGAAACCAGACTCAAGAAAAATAGAAGTTTTCAATGCTGCTTAAAGACACTGCAACAGGAAGACAAAGGCCAGAGTGTGTATGTTTATCCATGTGTATGATGTAGTCAAAAAAAAAAAAGATTCCAATCTGTTCTTGAGACTACAAGATAGTTCTAAATTGTGTAGGGTTCCCAACAAAAGAACTACTTACGTCTTGGTTTGGCTGGAGAAGTGCTTGCGCAGTACAAGAGCCAGAGTGGAGAGAAACATGATGGTGGTGCACATTGTCCCTCACAGCCCACCACCCTGCAGCCAAAGACACAGCAGAGTTAGCATGAACCCCCCCATAGTGGATCCACTCACTGCAGCAGAGGGAAACCTTTTCCAGCAGCCTCCAGGTGTTCTCTCTCTCTCTGCCTGCCTGCCAGCCTGGATCGGGAACGTTAGGGGATTAGTCAATCCCAGATTAGAAAAGATGACATGGTGCATTATTGAGGCACAGCACTGCTGCACGACTAAGCCATACGCATGTGTCGGTCGCATGTTGTCATGTGTGTGTGCGTTTATTGTGCATGATGCAGATATTTATTTCATAATCTCCAGTGGAAAACACCTGCCTACAGGTTGTTTTTGTAGCATTTGAGTTATTTTCTTTTCTGTAACATTCAGTTACTTGCCATCTTCCCTTAGTTCTCCATTCATCTGATCATCACCTGCCTATATGCCTGCCCAAACTTATCCTGATCTTCCCTCCCGATGGATGGATGGATGGATGGATGGATGGATGGATGGATGGATGGATTTAGCTCCTGTCTATTTAAGACCCCCTCCCCCCCAAATAAAGCCCTGTCTTCTCTGACTGGCCAGCCGGCCTCATGTTGTGATTGGTCAACTGCTTCTAGCACTTGTTGGAAATGTCATTCTCTGCATATTCAAACGCATCACGTGACATCAGAAGTATCGGTCTGACTTCTGATGAGGCATATCAAGTGCTGAGCTGCTCTGCATTTTCCAATGACATGAGAATTCTGAAGTTATAAACAAAGTTTCCTGGATTAGACTTGACCCTGGGCAGTAAAGTTCATGGTCGTCAACTGGTCATTTTTTGATAATAGACTAAAAAAATGAGATGTTTATTGACTAGCAAAATGTTTGCGATTGTTATCTACCAATACCTGTTTATAGTAAATAAAAATCATTGACCCACAGTGCTAGACATACCTTTTCACTGTTCATTTGCTGTTCATGTGAATCTGTGAAATGGTCGAGGATAACCTGCAGGGGCATTTACATCCACAATAAAAGATGTCTCCCACTGAGGTACTTTTGTATAATGACTGTTATTAAGGGAAACAAACTAACAACCTGGCAACACAATGAGGATGGCATAGTGAAAGTAGCTGTAAACACATACACATACACACACTAAAGATAAACACACACACATGCACGCAAATCAAATCCTGCCTATTCTCTGTCTCATTCGGCTGAAGTTATGTTTCTTGGATATTCTCAAGCCTGTGATGACATTCACCGCAAGAGCGTCTGTGACTCTGCTGTCACCGCTCTGTCAGGGAACCTGTGGTGCGTGGACAGATGGATGTTCACACAAGTCGCTGTCAGGAATGTCAAGTTGCAGTGATGTGGCTGCGCATCTCATCTGCAGCTTTGAGGCGAGCTCTTGCCGCCTAATTGGAAAAATCTTCAGGCCTCCTCTCGAACTTTGTGTTAAAGGAGAGCTGCTTGGGCTCAGCAGTGCCTACGAAACAGCAGGTTGAAGTGTCACCGAGCTGTTATTTGTGTTGACCTGCATGTACTGGCTAGCTCAGCCGTGCTCTGGCCTTGTTTGATGCAAAGAATTAAGGGATTTATTGCAGCAAATTTGACACCATGTTGAGCTGTTAGCTCCCAGATTCCTGCCACAAACAGACCTGCAGATTTGTCTGTGCACACCTTTGCCTGAAATATCTCAGCAACTATTGGTTGGATTGCCATGAAATTTTGTAGCTTAATTTCTACATAGACTCTATATGAAAAGGTCTGCAGTCTATAAGACTGGAAATTGAAGCCAATGCTGATGTGCCTGAGGCCTGTTGTCTCTTAACCACTGGTTACAAAAATATGTTTCTGTAGAAGTGTGTTAGAATATGAAATAGTTTTTTAGCTTAAGGTCTCAATTGGTAGTTTCAAGTCTCCCTTGAAACAGCATGATGTTTATTTAGTAAATTATTGTCCCATTTTGAGTTATTTAGAAAACAAAGTACAGGTTGCTAATTTCTTCCGGTAAATTTAGTTGTAATTAGTTATTTGATGTCATAAAAACAGGGTGAAACATCGTGATTGACAACTGAGACTGAATTGGACTAGCGCAGGCTCTGGCTCCAAATGAAGTCCCTGCAAGATCGCAGAATTTGTATCAGAGATATTTTGGGTTCATTTTTAGATAGTGGGAGGAAGTGGAGACATGTTTGTCACCTTAAAGTCTGTGGTTCACACACACAGTTTTCATTTATGCTTTTTCTCAGGAGTTCATATAAAGGTTTTCTGGTGTCAGCATGTGTGAAATTTGCTAACTTTGACGCTGTTTATGCTGAGAATGAACCAAATAATAAAATCAAAACAAATTGCATCACCCCTAAAGACTGTGCCACTAATGTGTTCGAATAGCGAATCTGTACTGTCATTAAGACTAGAAAAAGCTCTCTATAAATACAGACCATTTACAATTTGCAAAGCTTGTGAATTGTGGGAGAGCTGATCTCCTACCAAGTGTCACTCCTCTGTGTCAGTTTCCACTCAGAATAACTGGTTAATCTGAATATCTCATTACCTGCTGAGAGACTCATATACGTGTGAGTGTGTCTGCACTCATTATTAAGTGATGAATTTTAATGCATCTTGAAGCTTGAAATATTTCTGGCCTCTCATACTAAGAAATGGATGAGTCCAGCTCCTTTGCCAGTTTAACCTGTTGTTTGCCTCTGAGTGCGTTTTCAGGTCGGTGTGAAAGCAGAGTTTGTGCAGGTGGGTTTGCACATCAGTCCCCGGGGACGTGATGAGACCCTTTTACCGCTCTCCAGAAATGACACTATCTGGCCGCGGTGAAAATATGTCGCCATGGTTACAAGTCAGTGTCCTGTCGACCACGCTGTGCACGGTGGGAGAATGATTATATTTTCTGACTCTGGTAGTGCTGTTTACCTGCTTCCTGTTGCTTAAGCCATGCTGCAAGAAGGTATAATAGATTCCCTCTGTGACTGTAAATGACCGAAATGGTATTAGCTTGAATAGAAAATATTAAAAACCACTTCCTGCATTCAGAAAGCAGATACAACAATTCCTTTCCCATTGGTAACAACATGTACAGTCTGAATAAATTATTGTATAGATTTGAAAAATCTGTGTCTTCCTCCCTGCATGAACCTCCCACTGGAGCCTCAGATAGAGTCTCGCCTGGAGCATCAAGCAGTGAACAGGCAACCATTAATCATTGATTAGGAACATTTACATTTCATTCCTTTTAATTATCTCTTGTTCATGAAACAGTGGGACTGCCAAGCAGAGTATATTTTCGCTGATGATGTGCAGGCAGGAGATTCGTGTGATGCTGGGTTATCTGGGTCAAGTTCACTTTGGTTTGGGAGATTTAAGACAAAAAAAAAATATGTTTTAAAAAACAGGAATAGACCAAGAAAGGCAGAAAATATACAGAGTTGTCCTTGAAGAACAAGAATCATTGTTATTCATCAAAAAGAATATAGGAAAATAATCCATTCTCTTCACTTTTTCCACGCTACAGTCCCCTCATACATAATAAATGGGAAAAGGTCAAGGTAGTTCTGTGTGTCAAACATTGATTTTAAAATATTTCTGGTCTATAGAAAAGCACAGAGAGGTTCAGAGCCAAAAAATGTTTCTCTGCTCTGCTGCTACCCCATGAGCCAAACATTCTCCCATGGAGGATCAGCATTCGTTACCTATAAGCCCATATCTGCAACACCCTCCAGCTCTCAGCTCTTTACAATCAAGGCTTAAAACTTTTTTCTGTTTGTCACTTTTAGTTCATGTGTCTCATTGAAAAATTAAATTGTATTGTTCTTTTTTAAAATCTAGTTTTGATCGTCTTCTTCCCTACATGATTTTGTCATTTACATTTTTTTGTCTTCATGTGTTGTATTTTTTTACCTGTCATGCGGATTAGGGCACCAAGGCCCCGACATTTCACTTGTTATAAGATAAGATATGAGAAGATTAGACAAAATAAGACAAGATAAGACATGATAAGACAAGATAATCCTTTATTATTCTCACTACAGGGAAATTTGTCACAACAGGAGAGGGGATAGTGAAAATTTGAAACATCATTAAAAGTAAACATACTAGATAAACCAAATATCAAACTATCTAAAATGAAAAAAAAAAAATGCAAACAATGTAAAACATTGATTAAGGACTAACAAAAGTTTGTATGTTATGCTTACTGATTTTGGGGGTAAACTGATTTTAAGGGCTAAATCATATCTAGGCTGTCTTCCTAAGAAAAACAACAGACTCAATCAACAACCTCAGACTTTAACGGAGGGGGTTGCTGCTCGTTTCCTATCACCATTGTAAATCTATATTTTTCTTTTACGCATGACAATGATTGTTACATAACCTTAACTACATAATCAATATGGTCCCCATGACAACAAGGGGCACCAAACATCATAACAGACTCGTTATTATATCCAAACCACCATCTTTCATTTTTGTGACTAAACACATCCAAACATTAACCATAATGCTACTTTGTACCAATTTTAGACGATACAGACGGATTGTCCGACCAGAAACCTCTTCTTTGTGTCGAGGGTGTATTTTGGTTTTGGTTTGGGGGACTTACAAGCGTGGGTGGGCTCCAAAACAACAAATACATAGGTTATTACTCAGCAAGCTTGTCAGCCGATTCGTTGCCCTGTTGCTCTGTTTGTGGTGAGGTTACAAGAATCTCCGCTGCTCTCTGTGTTGTCATTGGTCATTTGTTCTCACCAAAGCTGGAAAAGAGGGACAGCTAACCCTACCTATCCCCGTCAACTTTCCCTAATGCAGGAAGAAAGGACTGAGTGTTTGAGAGCTGTCGTTTCTTGTAGTTTAGTTTTTTAATAGTTTCTAATTTACCGGTGCAGTGAAATCTATATATTAAGATGGACGACATGACAGCTCACTAAATTGAAGCAAAATCATATTGATTACCCCCTGGTGGCTAGCTGCAAAGCATGGCATAAAACCCTGCCTCCTGCAAGTTAGTGGATAGGACATGAGCCAAACTAGAAATATATACATGTCAAATAATGTATTTCTCAAAGATGGTTTCTCTCATTTAGTCACAATGATGTATAAGTCTGTTTTTAATTAGTATTTTGATGCTATATAAACAAGGTAACATGTCATGATTGACAGCCTGGACTGACAGGATTGGTGAGTCACTGGTAGCCGAGGTAACTCAATATTGTGGCTCCAGAGGGGAGACGTGTTGTTAATCTTTATGTACAGTCTATGGTACAAATGTAATAGCACAATGGGCTCTGTCAAATTTTGGCAGTTGTAAATGGACAGACATGGGGGGTTTAAAAACCCACTGTATGTGAAATGCTTACATGAAAAAGTGGGAACAATTTTATTGATCAACATATTAGTTTGTTTCCACAAATATTTTCTAAAACAGTTGTATTGTCCTATGACAATTTGATGTCCACAATGGCTGCAATATCTTTATAATATTTATTCCATTACAAAAAAGAGAGGATTTTAACTCCTTGCTTTCTGTCAGTTCTCAGAAACAGAAGGTGGGTGAAGTGAGCCATTACGATGAAGATAAATTGGTGGTTCAGCTTTACACATTTGAAGGGACTCATTTTGGCCTGATCTTTGTAACTTGCAATTATGGTGATCGAGGAGTTGCCGACACTCAAAATCATTCTGGATTTGAGAAAACGTGTGTTGATTTACAAGTGCATTTTATTTTCAGGTGATGTAACCTGAATGTAACATGTTTCTGGCAAGCAGCGACATTTACAACGGCCACACACTTTATTTAAACATCCCTCTCCTTTTGTTAATTGGAAACTCGTTTAGTCATTGATATATTTGATTCATTTCATCCTGTAGGAGACATTTTTGTTCATTGTATCAGATCTAACATGCTCATTGAAAACATCACTCAGGATCCGACACAGAGACTCATTTACCAGTATATTTTATTGATGGGTCTTGATCCATTTTCACCAGGTCTGCAAAGACACAAATTTGTGGTAGGCTGTGCAAACATGCTCAAAACACATAAAAGCCACTGCACTGGCTCCCACCAACAACGTGTATACAATGATATATTCATATACAGTATTCAAATACATAGATTCCTTCCCCTAGATATATTTAGAAAAATATAGAGTCCTAACTTTTCAACTGATAGACAGAAACATTTCACAACAAAAACACAGAGTTCCCCTATTATGCTGTGATGCCCTTATGTTGCTGGAAGAGAATGACCATGTGAAATAAATGAATGACCAAAGTTTGTCTGACCATACATCGGATTAAGAGGTGCTGTGGTGCACTTGACATGCAAGGTCATGCCCAACCCAGCATATAGTATGCTAGACCAAGTCTGTGCGTGAGAAGAGTGATAAAGAAATTGATTGAGCGGGATCAGGATGTGTCTGCACATAATTGTTTGTGTGTGTATGTGTGTACTTGTACTTCTATCTTTGTAAGGACCAGTGATAAACCGTACAGAGTGAGGACATTTTGGGAAGGTAAGGACATTCTTCTTCTTCTTCTTAGTTCGGTTTATTGGGGGGGGAGGGGTGGGGGGAACCAAGATTGAACCAAGGTTCATGTCTTCGTTACATTGTTTACATTTGATCCAGTTAGCTTTGGTGTCACAGTGCAATTTAGGTAGGGGACTAAAGAATTGTGAATGACATACATGAATCCTATCATCATTACTTATGTGGGCTGTGTCTGCCTGTAATTGACATTGATAGATTAGCAGACAGGCATGTTACTGACATTGGATTGTTGTCAATCCCTCTGGTATAGTCTTTCCATTTGTGTAGAGTGAATGAATCAACTGTTTCATTTAGTTACAATTGCCACTGTAATATAATTATGGTACAACTATCAGCATCACCAACACGGTACTCATGGTTCTCAAAAGTGTCAAATGAACATCCTTGTCATTTAAAATGTATATAGTCTGAGAGGAAGACTGCAAGCAATCCTGCGAGCCTCTTCGACGTTGTTTCCTTCTTTTTTTTTTCTAAATTTCCTTTATTTGGATGAGCTACATTTTTTCTGTTGACCTGGACCATGGTCCGAGGCACCTTTCTCAACTGTTGTTTCAGTTCCGACTAAACCAATAAGTTTGAAGTCCGGGCAAAGCAGGGTAGGTTTGAAAAATGGGTTTAATGGTTCTGCTTATAATCAGGCTTAGGTTAGCATTAGTTTAGGAATTAGGGTTAAGCATGAAGTGTCCTAAGGGAAACGAAACATGCAGCTTCGAAAGAAAAAAGAGGGTTTCCGTCTTGTATGAGAGTGTTTACAAATTGGTTTCACACCACACACTGTTTAATAAACAAGACGTCAGGAGAACTCTGCTTAACAAAAATATCGCTGAACCTCAGGCTGCATGAGGTCTGACCTCAAAAGGAACATGAACGTCAAGAGTCAGGAATGGTGTGTATTTTTAAATGGATCCTGGCCTGAAAACAGCTTTACGGCCTCCAGATGTATTTGAGCCAAAGTGGAAAAAGTACAGCTTGAGATTTGTTTGAGTCCTCTGTAAGTTTTTCTTTCCACTTGTGTCACTTGTCATTGTGTAACACAGGCTTATGACCGTCCAGTTTAACGTGAGTGGAACCTTATTTGAATGGAAACTTCTGATAAACGTCTGCAAGTGAGTGGGATGCAAGTGGCCAAGTGTTATGCAAAGATCAACAAAAGAAAATGTGACCTTATAAAGGTTTATACAAATATCAGAAATGAAAGTTGATGACCAATACACATGACTTCTGCATCAGTCATATGTAAAGTTTTAAATGGAGAGATTATTTATAAAATTTTCTTTTTACCCAAATTGTGTGAACAAGACCAGGTAGTTGAAAACATACTTTTGATGATTTAACCATTTTGTCTAAGACAGTGGCTATTAATTAAACTCTCAATTAATTAATTAATTTGTGTAAGATAATGAAGCATGCATGCTCAGGGATCAGGTTAGCAAGATGCATTCAAAACAAAAAGTAAAATACAGATTCAGCAGATGTTTGACAGTGAAGAAAAACCAAGGGATCAAGTTCACTGTCAATTAAGCAGTATATCTTTGTGTAAAGCTCTTTTTTTGGCAAATGTAAAGCAACTAATCAGTTAAATAAATAGAAACATGTAGTTCACATTGTTAACTTTAACCTGGCTTCCTTTATCTTTCTCTTTCTAGTTTTCCAAAATGCTCCCTGGCTGATACAAATTCAAACAATATTCATAGTGGCGAGAATCTTATTAAGTACTGTTGTGAATGGGTGCCATAGTGTGGTGGCCTTAAGACCATCTGTCCAGTCATATTTGTTGTCAGTGTCGCGCTGGGCCCTGACTGAGGCACTGGGAAGTTACAGTAGATGAACGAGCAAATGAGGAGGAGAGGAGACTCATTACTTCCTCATTAATGCCAGATGCTGATGCCAAGGGGGTTCAGACAGGAGATACAGGACGTCACCGGAGCAGATGCAAAGTCGAGATTGGATCAAATGTCCGTCCTAAACAGATTTGCTGTGTATGTTTGGGAATTGACTGGACGGAGAATGGCAGATGGGGACTGCAAACAGCTGCGCACGCAGTCCAAAGACTCTTGATTAGCAAAGTTCTGGTGACAGGAAGGCGAGGTTAAATAAGGTAGGGGAAGTTAGTTTGACAGTATGCAGCATGTTGGAGGATGGATAAAATGATATCCGAATCATTTTTTCATCAGTGGGCAGCAGTGGCGTAGCGCAAAGACGCGGGGTGCGTTGCTCGCGGGCTACTCCCCTACGCCACTGGTGGGCAGAAGTGTAGAAGAATCATCCATCTTTATATACAGTCATTGGTTAGGGTGTAAGCAGCACAATTCAAATGATACATTTCATATATTTGTACGTATTTTTATATCACTGCTAATGATGGACTGGTCACAAGTTTAAAAACAGACTGATGGTCCTTCTAAAGCTGACATCCGCAGACCTCTAAAGTGAGATTTCAAAGCCCTTAATGGACCCTTTAATGCAGCACATCTCTCTGATGGGATTTTGAAGAGGTAAACTAAGTGACAGTCCTGTAAATATAACCACAGAGGTGGTCTCATAGCATGCCTGTGTGTGAATCTGTACATGTATGGTTCCTGTCTGTGTCCACCTGCTGATATTTTCCTTGTGAAAGGAAAGTGAAAAAAAAAAAACTTTAGCCAAGGAAAAAAAGCCCTCTTGACCACATCAACAGACCCACATGCCAATGAGGTGTAAACAAAGGCAGATGAGTATGCACACTTGCCCACTGTACACTTATACAAACAACACCCCAGTAAAGTTAAACAAGACATTAAGAGCACGCAATGCATCAATAGAGATTTAAAGGGGCGCAGGTCCCCTAAACATGAGGATATATTCTAGTAGGACACAAAGAGAATCTATTAACAGTCAGCAGCTCCATGGTCCCGTAGCCGGGGCTTCAACAACTAACTGCCCCCGTCCAAAGCTTGGAAATCAATCCTTGTCTAAACATTTCTTAATCTCTCGCCTTCAAATATCATGAGGTGTATTTATCTGTGCGGCTCAGACAGGAGACGCTTCTTTCTCCGCAGATTTCCGAAGATTTCCCCAGAAATGAACTTTGTAAAGTAATAATCCGAACACATTTCTGTTTAAATAAATGTTTAAATAAATGTCTGTGTCTGACATCCTGTGAACATTCAGGAAAACCCTACCCTGAACAGAGATTGTCCAGTCATAGCTTAGGTAGCATGCTTGTCAAGCCTTGGAATGGCTTAACAGTATAGAAACTGCTCTAAACATCAGCACGTCTTCCTAACAAAGCTACTATATACAGAAGTGACCTCAAACAACCATTATTAACCAGTTAAGAGTTGTAGTTACATTTTATAGTATTTTCCAGGTCCTTTTCCATTTTCCTTTAACATAATTTACCAGAATACACAAGTTTTCCTTTGATTTGTCTCTTTCATAAGTTTTCATAATGCTATTGCTAACCAGCTCACTTATTTTAATTTCTTCTACATAAATCATGTAGCATTAGTTTAAGCTTGATCAAAACCTTTAAGTGGATCTGTGAGAACATTTCACAGGGTTTTCTAAACCTTTTACAAGTAAATCTGAGACAGGTATTTGAACTGTAAACTTGCAGCTGGCATGGCATGCCAGCAGAAACCTGCTACCAATAATTGTACAAACGGCAAGGTCATTTAGCTAATTATTTGCGTGCTTTTGTTTATCTCTGTCTGTGGTCAAGAAATTACAAAGAATTTAAATTGGTAGTCTGATATCATTGTAAAGTGTATGTGCTATGCTAAACTGGAAAGCTTGACAGACCTAGTAACAGACCAGCCTATTGAAAGGTCTATTGTCAGTGAAAGTTACAGAACTGCAAAGAAAAACGTCTACTAGTCCATTAAAGCTTTTGGATTTGTCTGAGGACTTCTCTTGTTTATGGCGAAGATCCCGTGCTACAGAGCAAGTGAAGTATTATATGGTTTTGGTCGCAGGTTTTGTAGATAGAGTATTTTAGAGTTTTTAGAATAAAGAGGACAGAACAGGATCGAAGCACTGATCGCCTCAGTGGCTGTAAATACACTCCAAAGCACCACTGACACAAATTAATATTTCACAAGCAAGGTTAAATGACATGTGGCTACATTGTTTGTATTCAAGTGGTTTCTGGGAAGTGCAATGCAGACAAACCACAGCAACGAAGGTTTAGCACCAAATTGTCACCAAAGGAAAGAACAGAGTTGCACGGATTACCACGTTTATCTCATCCATGTCTATGGAACCATCCTCACACAATCCTTTCAACACACTGGTCTACTTCCGCGTTTTACATGATCACACATTTAACTTTTTTCATTTCATTAAGTCCATTGGAAACTCTTTACCCTCCTCTTCTCCTTGATTCTTCAAACCGCTGAGCTGGAGACCTGGAGCCAGCCCACCTCTGTGTAGGCCCCTGTGACATGCCAGTACACTGCCCCCATCAGTTTGGTCCACACCATCTGCACCTCTGCTGTGAAGAATTCAGGGAAATCTTCAGCAAACACCTCCAGCAACACGCCGCTCAGGATCTGGAAAGAGTGGAGGATCAAAAAGAAACGTGATCAACATTAAAAAAAATAAGGGAAATGGTATGAGAAAGAGAGGGGGTTAGAAAGAGTGAAAACATTTGACGACCAATATTATGGCAGATGGAGGTAGGAGAGAGTAATGCAGAGAATTAATTCTCAGTAGGTACAGCCGAGGCAATGTGGTGGGAAAAAAAAGAATGCAATTTTACCATTACAGAAATGTGGGCGAGACAGGTGAGAATTGAAAATGATAAAAGTAAAACATGAAAGCAGTGGGTAGGCCGGAAATACAGAGGGAATGAAAAATGAAAGTAGAAAGAGCAGGACGACACAGGTAGGTGGGAAGAGAAAAAGTAACAGATATAAAGGGAAAGCAAAGACAATGTTGTTGATGGGCAACAGTCTTCAAACACAGCAATGAAACAGTATCAGTGATGTATGAGGACATGTAAAAACTCCACATGTCTCAATTAAACGGTAAATTCCACTGTGAATTTTTTGGTAAAAAATTAACATGCATCTTGGTGAAAGGTCTTCACGCGGTGAGATTGTAACCGCTGGCAACTGTCAGATGTCTCCTTCATGTTTTTCAGGCTGTCAAGTGGTCATCCAGTGAACCAGCCCGCCACATATAAAAGCCTGTTATTATGTGACCAAAAAGCCATAATCTCACTGAGCAACTTCATAAAGAAGGCCATGAGATAGAGTTGAAAAGTTGAGGAAATTAAGTAAGTTTCACCTTTTGTTAAGAGTTTTTTTGTTTTGTTTGCAAGGTCAAGAAAGAAGCTTTAAATTATTATAATAACTAGAAGAACACTAGGGTGCATGCCTTCGCCAAGGCTGATTGGCTACTTTATCATCATATTGTGTATACATGACTTAAGGGCAAATACACCAAGAACATCATCTGGATCATCACCATATTTCACCTGTTCATAGATATTGGCACTCCACAAATGCCTGTTTTTTTCTTAAATATCTCTGTGGTATTACTTGAGAAATTTTACAAAACCTCCCTATCTCGCAATGGGAAAGAAATGTGAATGGGTTCTTCCTTGACCCAAACCAACTCCTTTACCTAGTTTCAACAAAATCCTTTCAGTCATTTTAAGGGAAGTGCAAAGACCAAGGTCACTAAGCACACTTTCATTCAACAGGTGGCCAGAAACACCACTGCAAATGAGTCATAATGTTGGTCTGTAACTGCTGGATGCGTAACACAGCTTCAGCTTTAACAGTGTGCAGGTTTATTTATCCCGCTCCTAAGTGGCAAAAAATATTAACAGTTTGTTATTTTTCTTTTATTAATGTTCGGTCCATAAAATCCAGAAGCTCAACGACTATTTTAAGTTGTCCCCTAAACATATTTGAAGGTCAAGCTAGATGATTCAACCACCCAAAGTGTTAAATAATTGATATAAACTATCTGTAAATGCCTAATGAATAAGGAGCAAATATCCTCAATTAATACGATAAGCGTTTTGAGAGCTACTAATGATATACAGGTAACACATTCAATAGCAATGGGAGCCGCATCATCTTAAGACAGGTAGTCCCCTTTGGACATGAGAGGGTTAAAACTTTAGGAAAGACACAGAGGGACTAATTAATTTAATGATTTAGTCACAAACCGATCAATTAAATCTTAAAACATATTCTAAAGGGAGTCGGATGTCAGTGGTGTTTAAATGGTGGCAGCGTGTTCTCCTCACAGCTGCATTTATGAAACTACCGCAGATGACATTCAAAACACTTGAAGAGGGGAAGCATCAGCATTCAATCACATGAAGACGGAAGCATATTGGATTTTCAAATTGAAAATTGATTTGGTTGAAGAATTAAGCTTGGTTTATTTCTGCTTCTACAGGTAATCAGAACTACTACCTAGCCCTGAAATGGTTTTAAAATGTAATAACTTATTTCTGGAGTTAGCTGCTGAAAGGTTCTTTTTGACGTCTTAAATTAACATCACTGTGTTACTGTTCATGTGTGTCACAAAATGTCCCACAAGCGCAAACTGATTTTAACTGAAACATAATAAAGACATAAGAGCAGTAGAGGAATATGATTTTTGGCTTGACTAGATTCAAATAGGCAGAAGAATTCCCTTGTGACAAGACTGTAATGAGAAAATTTCTTTAGGGTGTAAATAGGGTAATTTCAAGGGGCTTCAGAAGCAGGAAAATACTTCCACTATGCTTCTCATGCAGGAAAGAGAGAGGCTGATGATTTTCTTTCAGAGAGCAATCTGCTTTATATCATGGGCCCTCCAATCAAATTGTAAAAAAAAAAGAAAACAATGCCCATGTGTCAATGTAATCATAGGGATTATTGTTGGCAGCACTAATTCTGTGAAATAAAGACAATCAGAAGCAGAAATGTGGCAGACTAAACTATACCAGAGAGTGGATTGTTTTACCTTAAAATACATGGGCTCCACCTTGTGTTTGATAGCATGAGCCTTCCCCACCAGGGCCAGCACTGCAGACACTTTCTCTGGGTCATGGAGGTTTTCCACCACAGTATTGATGGCGTTCATCACCCTGCGGGCATGGTGCCGAAGCTGGCTGCTTCGCTCCATCT
The DNA here is from genome assembly GCF_963576545.1 of Limanda limanda. Taxonomy (NCBI): domain Eukaryota; kingdom Metazoa; phylum Chordata; class Actinopteri; order Pleuronectiformes; family Pleuronectidae; genus Limanda; species Limanda limanda. The sequence continues at coordinate 19,552,388 of NC_083637.1, read as the reverse complement.
CCTCTGGGTCCTCCATGTCCTGGAACTGGCTGAAGTACTGTTTGGCTGACGGGAAGTTCACAAAGAACCTGAGCAGACCAAAGAAGAGCATCCATTATTATCTGTACCGTTTGTCCTTTCCGGGAGGCTGGAGCCAATCACTGGTAACATAGGGCAAGAGGCGAGGTGCACCCTCCACGGGTCGCCAGCGCAAAGAAAAACAACCATTCAAAGTCATATTCACACCTTTGTACTGTGGGAGGAGGCCAGAATATCTGGAGAAAACCCACAAAGACACAGCAAAGTGCTCAGTCAAACCAATTTAGTTGGACTGACAAACCTAAAAGACGACCTGTCGAGCAGTGTGGATGTTAGGATGGCAGTTTTGGTCGGTCCACAGTTTGGTTCAGAAAGACTGATTATCTCCATAGCTACTGAAGCCATGAGATTATTTTTCATTAAAGTCAATTAATCTTAATGCCTTTAATGAACCTCTTAGTCACAGCATGTCAAATGTTTAATTATCCAGTGAAATGTCTGTATCTAGGGATGAATTAGGGAAGAAATTAGAACCAACAGGTGCTGTGAAGAGCTCTGACGTGTTCGATTAACTTCTGACTTTTCCCCTGACTTCAACTGTAAAAAAAATGTCTTCTCTTTTTTCGTTCAGAGTGAAACTTGTGCACAGTATGATATAAATTCTGATCAGTTTCTTTCTTTGTAAGCTTTTAAAGTGCAAACTGTGAAGTCTGCAATGTCTGTGTGCACTCCACCTCTGCACCATCTGAAACACAGGTGGTGTCTGGCAGGATCCTCAAAAGTGCAGCGGCACCAGTGACACTCTTATGGTTAAGTTCGATTTGATGCAGGTGTTAATCTTCAAGCATGTCTGGTTCTGTTAATGCTACTGGATCAACCTGAAAAACACCGCATTGAGGACCAAAGTGATGGACACTAAGAGTTTGCTGAGGATGAAAAGGGTAGTGCAGCTATCCTGCCCTGATATGCTCCTTATAACTGTTTTTCTGTAAAGAAAAAAACTGGTGCCAAGCTTCACTTTCAAAACTCTGCTCTGCATGGAAGATGCATGATGTGGAAGAACCTGACACTCGCCTTTGATGTGTCTGGAGTGTGTTTAAGAAGTTATTTTAGCAGCAGATGTGGTGAATTCCACTCTTCAAACCACCCTGGTCGATGTTAGCCGAGAGGTAAACACAGAAAATGTAAATTGACTTGTGGGATTCTAGTTACGAACATTTGTTTTGGTTCAGGCGGTTTGATGGTTTTCATCGCGGCCGACTATGTGAGCTCATAACAGCTCAGTATGAGAGAGGAACAAGTTTACGCCCGAGAAATAAGAAATTGTCGACAAGCTCCGCTGAAGGGGTTTGTGAGGAATGTGTCAGATTAGGAACAATGACAACAATGCGACAACAGTGGAGTTTATAGCTATCACACAGCTTCAGAACATCACAGACAGCCACTGACTGACGGATTTATGTACACACACACACACACACACACACTTGTGCTCTGACCCACTTTAAATCTTGTCAGTCCTCCAGCTGACTAGAATTGCTAGTGCAGTTATTTCCCAGTTGGAGTTTGGCCGTCGGCAGCACTACTACACCACATCCTCCAGATCTGATGTCATGCTAGGCCTACAAAGGCTCAACTTGCCCGTAGCACTTCTAGCTTGGCTGTACCAGCTGTCACGATACGTACGCACACTTTTTTCCTGGGTGACAGGAATAACACAGGCTGTCTAGTAGCTCTTGTTCTGCTTAGACAAACATGAAAGTTAACTGCAGCGCTTTAAGAAAACAGGGTGCCGCTCTGATGCCTTCTTTGAAGAGTACAGAGTTCTTCTTTTTGTGCCTGTCCCCTTGTGTTACAATGACGACTGTTTAATCCCCTGCTGCCTCGGAGTAGTTTTACAGAACAGTGAAAGAAAATACTAAACAGGCACATCACAAAGAACAGCTAACCTTTTTTTAATCTGGTGTTTCAATGTCTATCATCCAAGGGAGTAACTGTGGATCGAGCATCGGGGGTCCATCAACTGTATAATTGTATGCACTATATAGTATTACCTTCAACAATCACAGCCTGTCAAGTGTCACAGACTTCAATTAATACATTTGAATTTATTATAAAGGTGTTTCTGCTACATAGCATGGTCATACGGACTGACATGCAGTGGTCAAACACTTGTAGAAACACAATACAATTCAGCAAAACCACAAACTTCACCCTATCAAGATTAAAGGCTCCAGTATGCTTCTAGGTATCCGTTTCTCGGAGAGGGCTCCAAGATGGGCGAAGAGTCTTTTTGATTTTTACTTCTCCGACCACTGTACGTTGAAAAAATTCACCGCCAAACCCATAGGTGGCGCAACGGAAGACGAGCTCAGAGAAGCCTACCCCAATTTTGGGAAGAAGAAGTCCACGTGTGTCTGTTTATCTCTGTCGGCTGGCCTCCCACACACTGAACCATGGCAACTAACAGAACTAAATAAAGTGACACCCAGCGGGTCAAAATGCTGATGTAATCGTTTCTTAGCGCAGCGGTTCCCCGGTCTTGTTTCCCAACTGTGTTGCTGATTCCACAGCTTGAAGCTCCGTGTAGCTTGAAGCTAGCCGGAGCTAGCTAGCTCCCCTCCCAGCTAGCTTCAATCCCAGCTTCCACACACAGTCAGCAGGGACTCCCGACACTAACTACTACCCAGTGTTTGCTTCTAACCTGACGGTATTATAGAAACAGTGTCATGATAGAACTGGAATTAAAGTCGTGACGGCGGGTTTTTGCACTGTTACCACCGCAGTTACCATGGTGGCTAGCCCGCTAGCCTAGCCTGCTAGCGCCGTTTTGAAAGCTTGTTATAACCGTGCACACATGCCGTCAGTGCTCTAACGAGCCACCGTCAGCCGGACAACTCCGCTGGCTTAACACACACGTCACATTAATCGTAGAATCGTAGTTGTGTTTGGGTTTGATGTGACACAGGGAAGGAAACAGGAAGTTTGAGGTCCGGAAATGTCGTCGTAGGGAAATGATGTCGTTAGCGGACCAATCACAGCCAAGAGCTGTCCGTGGGGTCTCCGACATGAAGACGGACAGTTAGAAAAATCAGAGGTGTACGAAAAGCTCTCCGAGGCGCTCGGAGAGGGCGTTCCACGACGGATAGGGCGGTCTTATCTGTCCGTTTTAGAAAAGACGTACAAGCATAAATTGGCCTTAACACACAGTAGAATCAATAGGGCTTTCAACTTGTATTTTAGTGTGTTCAAAACACAGACTGTAAATATGTATATAATATGATGGACAACACGTCTCCACTTCCTCCCAATATCCAGAAATGAGGCCAAAATATCCCAGATGAGAACGCTGCTATCTTCCACTGACGATGTAACCTGGACCCAGAGTTTGCACAGGAGTGATCAGGTGATCGGGCCACAGTATTGCAGGGGAAGTCAGAGGGATCTTTGACATGGAACCATGAATATCTGCAGCAAATTCTATGCCAATCCATTTAATATATGTTGAGATGTTTCACAGGTTGAGTGCGAATTATGATGGTGTAGAAGTCACTAGAATCCGAAGGAATAACCCTCTGAAAACACTCATTTCAGTCTGGACCTAAGTGGTGGACAGCCTGACTTACTAATGTCCTCTTTTGGAGTTTGAAATGCTGCTAGCATATCTAAAAGATGGAGGTACCAGTGACATCAGTGGCAGTTCCAGACCAATTTTACTGAGGGGGCCAGGCTGGACATTCAATCAGGGACAAAAGAGACAAAGACAGTGTGTTCAAGCTTTCAACATTTTTAGTTCAGTGGCCTATATACAGTAATAGTGCACACAAAATACAGCCAACATATAATACTTTGATTTGTTACAGTTACATTTATGTCTGCAGGCATAACAATATGCAGAGTCCGACAGTTTATAATATTCAGCCAGGGATGAATGTTGTACCAGGCCGCCTTGAAGCTCCTTTTCCTGTCCTCCATCAAGTCCTTGGAAACAATTTCAAGTTAGGCTGCATCGGTGGGTCTTCTTTACATTTGCTGATATCTGTGGAAAAAGGCAAGCCCAAATATATACAAGGTACATATAGCAATCAAAAAACACCAATAGGATATCTATCTTGATTGATTAATGACAATAATGGAGCATTTAATTAATCTCAATCCTAAATACAACTATACCAATACTACATGGTTCTACATATACAACCATTAGAACTCTAATGACACTGCTTTACAAACAGGAAAGTCTTTTTTCAACATCACAAACCTGATGGTCCAGTGCTGTTGAGCATGTCTCACACGCTCCTTGTCACACTCAGCCTCACTCTCAGGATCTTCATCCGTCTCTCCTCACTGCTCTCACAAAACTGTCTCTCCAACTAATAAGTCGCCTGGCTTTCCCTCTGTCGTGCTCTACACTTTCTCTTCAGCGCTCTCAACTCCAGGATCATCTGGCTTTGTCTCAATGTCTAACCCATCATTGTCTGTTTTATTTTGTGGGGTGAAAAAGGACATAATCTCTCTTTTCCTCTTCATTCAGATGAACTATAAGTTAAAGCAAAAACAATGGAGAGTAGCACACATGCACATTAGCAACACAGAGTATAAATATACTGTTGCTGGCTTGCTTTAATTATTTCATGTTGGAGTAGCCTTTGAGCTAACAATTCTGAATTATATTTTAAAAAGCTGATTGAGATGAATGTAGAGCATACCATTAACTCAGGCGAACAATTCATGGAGAGATAGATTTTCTTCTAAAACACTATCATTGAGCTTGTATCGAGTATAACTGCAACCAAACTCAGCTGTTTACACTGGCTGCTATTAAGTTAACTAGGTAACATTTCCTGAGCAGAAGTCTTGCCTTGTAAGAATTACATAAATACGGTAGTCATGCTCACCTTCCACTCTTTGTGGTAGTCTCACAACGTCTTCTTGCTTCTAGTCAGAGCTGACAGGTGGTAAGAGGCATTGTTCGGATCGTGCCTACATTTTGTCAGACACCGGCGGTAGGGCGCTAAGGGATCCGACTGGGATACAGAGCCACACACATTTGTTCTGCCTTTCGCGTCACCGCCATATAATCACAAGAGAGTGACCATTTAATTGTAATGGTAGTCTTCGGTCAGAGGGGGGCCACAGGGGGGTCTAAGCTCAGTGTTACAGGGGCACTGGCCCCTGTTGGACCCCCAAAACCGGCACAGAGTGAAATCTTGATTGTCAATATAATTTGAGAACTGTAATATGACATGTATTATTGCATAGTGGGAAACATTTCTGAGAGGATAGCTGGTGTTAAGTAATTTGGAGATGTCACACTGAGCACATCCCTGCACCTGTCTCTGCATTTAAATGAAATCATCAGAGCCATTAGTGGAGCCTGTTAATCAGACTCTGATTGGACCCCTTTTTTGATTTTTGGGATAATTCTTTGGAGTATTGTGAACAACCTTGAACAGTCTTTTTTTTTACAGCTGCCTAAATTATTGACAAATAAAAACACAACCAACATGATTTTAGAAAACGTAAAATCCTATAAATCATCAAATCAAGCTCTAGATGTTGTTCCTATGAGGCACTTTGATGAATGGATGAACGGATGGATGGATTTGTATAAGAGAAGTGTTTGGATGGTGATGCTTCATCACATACCACTAAGCATTTACAGTAAACCAAACCAGATCCAGCAGGCAGCTGGTGAGATTTTTTTTCAAAATTCACTTTCATTGCGACACTTCAATGTCTTTTCTGCTTCATGAAAATGTGCCCGAATCCTCCCGTCTTCACTATTAGAGTCAAAGTACGCAGAGATTAATTGTATTCACAAAGCTGCCATATGCACTGTTCCACTGATGCCTGGGGTGCACTCACTCTTTGGTGCAATTGCATTTGCGCGCATTGGTGAGATCAACTGAGGCTAATGTCGCTGTCTATTCTCTCCATGCATCCAGGCAGATGGATCGAGATGAAAATGCAAATCCGTGTGTTCACGTGGGGGATGTTAAGCACTGATCTCAAATACATGATCTCAACCGTGCAAGACCCTGACCCAGAGTCAGCCCCAGGTTATGTTAGGTAACTGAGGAACTGTCAGCCAACTGTTGATAATTACACTCTTTGTGCATCGCACGTAGACAGAATGATTTAATTGGCATGTGAAGCATGGAACAATCAGTCGAATCAATAAGAAATTATTCAAAAACACTTTTGATATCTGATTTGGAATTTTGGTTTCTTTCAAGAAGAAATATGGAGCATTCACTGATAATGAAAAAATATCAGTGATGCAGCTTTTGGCACTGTGAAAGCATCCCCATGACTCTATATATTGTGATGGATATTTGTATGTTATTCCTTTACCAATCCGCTCAGGGTGGAATGTGGTACATTGGGAACTCAACATATGTAAAGAAATAAAAAGAGCAACAGTGGAGAGGATGGAGAGTGAGTGAAGCATGGAGGGAGATATTTAAGTGCCAAAGCTGTCATCCACAGATAAGAACGCAACACACACAAACACACACACACACACACACACACACACACACACACACACACTCACACTAAAGATGCTCTCTGCCCCTTCCACTCACTCCCTTCAGGGATTCTCATCGCCCCCAAACTGAAAATCAGCTTGCCTCGCTCATATCGCTCTGCTTGGCTGTGACTTGCTGTCCATTTTAACAAGCTAACAACTAGTGGACTTATTAGTGTAACACTGAGCCAGCTTAGCCGGGGACATTCAAACCAAATCAAGTCTTTTTTCTTTGATGAAAACAAGCATGAGAAGAATAAGGAAAAAAACACACACAAGTTGTGTCACATTTAGTTTGTCTACAGCTCTTTGCAGTGAAGCTTCATAGAGCATTACTCGCTGTTAAATATTATGTTTACAATTCAGTTTTAAATAAATACAGTAGCAATGGATGAGTATGAGGGTTATGAAAGCAAGGTGCTTTCCAAAGATGAATATATATGTCTCCTAATTTGAAGAACAAATTCAGCATATTAACCATCTCAGAGACCTTGTGGACTGTGGAGTATTTCTTCGGCATTATAATGAGAGGAATACCATGTTCCTTCCCTTCACTTGTCACATCTCAGTTATTGGTGAGAAGGTGACGGAATGAGTGTAGAACAGCGGAAAGTGGTGTGTGCGTGCATGCGTGCATGCATGTGTGTTTGTGTGTCCGTGTGGTGTGTGTGTCCTTGTGTGTGTATGTGCGTGCATGTCCTATGCAAAATGCAGCATCCGTTAATCGTTATCATTGCATTTCCTACATCTTGTGTCAGTGTCTCCTTAGAGCCATCTCGTCAATAAAACACACAAATGACTCAACGGATGCACAGACCATGACATTCTCTGTCTTACTTTGTTTATGTGTGTGTGTTTGTGTGTGTGCGAGCGCATATTCGTGTGCAAGTGTTTCTCTGATCTCCTGTCACTGAACAACAACAAATCCCTAAAGGTGTGGTAACATCATAGACTGAATACAAGACACACCTCTCCACTCTCTCCCACTATCCAAAAATGAAACCAAAATATCTTGTGCATTTGGAGTTTGGGGGATGGCGGCAAGATCCAACCAATACCCCATCTTGATCAATCAATGAGTAAGTCAAAGTGTGAGAAGAACTATTTAAAACAGAAATCATATTTTTAAAGAGCCCCATGTCCCATCCACTTACGTAGAGGATGTGTTTATGACCTATACTGCAGCCATCCAGCAGGTGGCGATAAAGGCGGGTTGGCGGCAGTTGTGTCGTCCATCTTGACATACAGTCTATGGGTAATAAAGGATTATTTCTTCAAAACATGGTGTCAGTAGTGACTCTATCATAATCAAACAGGTTTCAAAGTATTTTACAGACTAAGCTCATAAACTCAGTGATTAATGGGGCAACTTTAATTAAATGTATAATAAAGGAATATAAACTTACTGCATTCTATGATTAAAGGTTTCAAGTGTGATGTAACTGTAACTCCACCCCACGAGTAAAGACACAGGGTATGACACCAGCACAGTGACCTTTAATACACTGTAGATCTGCTATCAGAGTCGCATTAGTAGTCTCATTAATCACAGTTAATAACAGTTCATCACAGGAACGTTTCAAATCATCTTACTCAATTCACCTGAAATTAGCTTTTTTCCCCTGAGATTCTCAGATATCTCAAAAAGGATTGCCAAACAAATTACAGCAGTTTATATTAAACCAATGTGGCTCCACCATGACTGGTACGACTGAAACCAACACATACTTTAAATTGAATATATGCAAGTGAGGTTGATGAGAAAATGTCTCTCAGCATTTGGCAAACATAAGATGATTCTATAAACCTTCAACAGTTAAGTTTCGTGAAAGATTGTACTTTTTCATCTTCATCGTTTGGTTTATTGAAGGGTTGCAAGAAACGTCTAGGAGCATTACTGCCATTTACTGCTGTACCTCTCTTTCCCTTTTCATTACTTTACCTTGGGGGGACCAATTGGCTTCTTCTTCTTTGTTCGGTTTATTGGCGAGTGGCAACCAACATCAAGGTGTATTACCACCATCTATTGTGTTGGTGCACTGTTCCTGGAGGTACTAAAATACCAGGCCGAGGCGTGGAGTGGATGGAGGAAGCCTCTATCCCCCTTCGTTAAAGATTATTCTTCTTCCTTGTTTGGTTTATTGGTTCGTGGAAACAAACATCAAGGTTCACAATACCGCCAAAAAGATGCCCTTCTTCTTCTTTGTCTGGTTTATTGGCGGGTGGCTGCAAACGTCAAGGTGCATTACCTTGTTTGTCTTTTGTAGCCTTCACGTGGTCCTCATTATGTTTTTGATTCAAAGACAAACAAGATTTCCCAACTCAACCTTGAGTCATTATAAGATGCACTGGATGATGAATTAAAAGATTAAGATTACGATACATTTAGTTGTCCCAAACACATGCACAGACATGCACAAGCACACTCATGCAAGGAGGGAAATTTAACCTCTGCTTTTAACACATCTGGTGCAGGACACACAGAGCAGTGAGCAGCCATGTACGGCGCCCGGGGAGCAGATGTTGGGGGAGTAAGGTGCCTTGCTCAGGGGCACCTTAGCACTAGACAGGGTAGGGAGAATCCTCTTGGATTTTTGGACAGATCAATCCAGGTTCGTCTTTTTGTTGTTTCTCCGTGGAGTCGAACTAGAGACGAACCAGAGACCTTTTCTGCCCATAGTCCAAGGTTCTGCCACTAGTCCACCGCCTCTCCCATAAGAGCCCCCCCTTGACTTTGGTTGCCACCCGCCAATAAATCAAACAAAGAAGAAGAAGAAGCCACAGTAGATGGTGGTAATGCACCTGTTGGTTGCCAACCAACGGACTGCCAATAAATAAAACAAAGGAGATGAATTTAAAAAACGGAAGAAGAATAGAACCTGTTGATTGCAGTCAGGATGAAGAGGCACATCCAGTAAATGGCGATAGTGCACCTTGACATTAGTTGCCAGGCGCCAATGAACCGAACGAAGAGGAAGAAGAATTCAAGAAAATGCCTCAGCTTTCACTTTGAGAGTAAAGAATTACAAGATGTGTTCTCTCATCTCCTGTTCATCAGTTCAAACAACAGAAGTGTGAGCCTGCAGCTCTGGACAGAACTCACCTTATGAGCACGGACACCCCCACGTCCTCGCAGTTCTTGTACACCAGCCCCCACGTGTCCTGGATGATCTCCCGCTCGGCGTCGGTCAGCGGCTCTGCTCGCTCCGGCCGGTCCTCCCCCCGCTGCACCCCCCCCAGCAGCTGCGGCGGCGGCGGAGGAGGCGGCGAGGGCGGCGGAGACTCCCGGCGAGACATCCTCCTGCGGCGGAGCAGCCCGGAGGCTCCCAGCAGGGCCCGCGGGAGGTAGGGGGCGAGGGAGGGGGGGAGGGAGACGGAGAGCTGAGACCCCACGGCGGGAGCCGGGAGAGCAGAGCCGGGGTGAGAAGAGGAGAGGGAGCGGAGAGGAGGAAGAAGAGGAGGAGGTGGTGGAAGAGGAGCCGAGGCAGGCAGCGCTCACAGGCTGGAAGAAACAAGGGGGGGAATTGATGGAGAGCACCCGGTCCCCCACTGCCACCCACCAAGCTCTCTCCCTCCGAGCTCTCCCACACTGGTCCTCCCTCCACCTATAAACTTATTCCTCTCACTGTTCCTCTCTCTCCTTTCTCTTCTCTTCACTCTTCCCCCCTCTCTCCCCCTATATCTCTTCCTCCCTCTCTTCCCCAGTGGGAAGATGCTTGTCAGTGATGCTGATGTTGCGCCTCTGTCACTTCAACTCTCCCTCCTTCTGATCCTCTGCTGGAGGAGATGAGGCGTGTGTGTGTGTGTGCGTGTGTGTGTTGTGAAGACCTGATGGAATGAGAGATGGGGAGAAAGAGGTGGGGTGGGGGAGGGGGGGGGATTGGGGGTGCGAGAGGGCGAGGGAGGGTGTACTAGAGATAGGGATAGAGAGACAGGGAGAGAGAGTGTGTAAGAGAGAGAGGGGGAGAGAGAGGAAGATAATGTGTGTGTGTGTGAGAGAGGGGGGGGGGGGGTTGGGGGGTGCGAGAGGGCGAGGGATGGTGTACTAGAGATAGGGATAGAGAGACAGGGAGAGAGAGTGTGTAAGAGAGAGAGAGAGAGAGAGAGACACAGGGAGACGGAGTGAGTGCATGTGTAAGGGTAGAGAGAGGGGTTGGAGACATCTCAAGATAAATAGAAGGAGAGAGAGCATTAAGGGTCTCTGACAATTCACACACACACACACACACACACACATATACACGGCCTCTGTACATGTGACACAGTCCAAGTGTGTGAATCATGTATTCATGATTTAGAGATACGGACTTCCAAACAGTCGTCATTATTACTACCATTTGTATACATTGTCTTTGCCTGTGTCCAGGCGTCTTTTAGGGGTAATTCCAGCTTTCTGCACACAGTACTGTCTTTTGTGTTTCTGATGCTATCCAATTAAAGAATACTCTAATTAACATTTTGACAAAAGACCCACATTTCTGAGTACAATATGAAATATTTTCTTCCGAGCATCTTTCAGCTCATTGTTTTGTTTTTTTGCAGCCTCGAATTCACTGTTCTGATTCACTCTCACTTGCTCTCATCAGCCTTATTACAGCAGCAGCAGTGGCAGGCAGCTGTTAGAGGTCTGATAAACACAATATGCACCATTCACTCAGAGCTTAACAACACACAGAGACACAGTTATAGACTATCTGCTAAATGGAGCATTAAGCAAAGTGGAATCCAGGTATTCTTCTCTGGAGGAGAGCAAAACTTACTGCTTGTGTGGTGGATAAACTGGCAACTGCATCTAAACATGTTATCAATCATTTCATCTTCAATCTCATTATGAGTTGATAAATATGTGTATCTACATACCGGGCAGATGTGTAGCAAGATGATGTCGTGTTATGGTTTGCAGTTGAGATCTGGTCACCTGGTGAATATAAATATTTTTGCTCTTCAGCCAGACTAGGTGGGGAAGATGTACCATCTTGACGATGTTCCTCAGCTGGCGGCTAACTCTGTCTGCAGTTTTCTGTTTAACAAGTTAAGTGGATTTAAGTGAGTGTAAACCAGAAGAGTAAAGTAAGAGGCCAGAAACTGAAAACACTGAGCTGAAAAATGCTGTAAAGCTCCTCAGAGCTGTTTATAACTGCAGGTGAGGTAACCCATTTCACTTTACACATACTGTGGTCATTTCTTCCCATTTGTTGCTAATATTGATTTTAGCTGTATCAACTTTAATATGTGACGTCAATGTTGGCCAAAAATAAATGAATGCAGGTTTAATACACTGAAAGATGATTGTATTAATTTTAAATGAGTGATACAAATGTTATATATAAAATAAAATGAAAATAAGTGAATTTCCTGCAGGACTATAGATCCACAGATATAGATGACAATCATATGCATTTCATCTCCCTAAGAGCAACCTATCTTGGTATCTGGTTTAATAAGAAGTTTGCATTTATGTTTAGGAACAAAGCAAAGTGAGTAACACATGTATTTTAGTCCAACACGTAAATGTGCCAGATTTAGCCATGCAGGTTAGTTTTCCTATTTCCCTGGTAGGGTGATGGTGAAAAAAAACATACAGTGACAGACACAAGTTTACAAAACACAGAAGTGCATACACAGACAGTTACCATGATTTATAAATCAATGGCATATCTGTTATACATGTAAAAACATGAACAGAGGCACATTTAAACAACAAAAATTCTTAATTATTTTACAACGAGTAAAGGCACTTGATAATCCAGAATAAGCACATAAATGCAAAAACAATACACACAAACACAAAATAATTCAAATGTGTAGTAATACAATGACATATCCAAACTAATACTCAATGATGGTATGTCAAATAACATTCGATTTAAATAATTAAAGAAGGAGTTAATAGTTGTAATCTCATATGATATGTTATTGTGATTTAAGTATTAGCAACTGTGAGCGTGGCCTGTTGTACAGAAACTGAACCAGCCGTCTGCTGACTAGTAAAAAGAAGACTGTTGCATCAGTTTCCCTCTCAGTTTTAAATTCAGGGCGATTTCAACTATCGACACGCTGCTGTCTTCACTCTGAGGCCCCTCCATTTCATTTACCACCCTGCCCTCAGGTTCATCACTGCTGATAATTACAACACACACACCATCATTTTCTAAATTAGGAAGTTGGCTTGCCCTCCCCGTCTGAGAGATGTAATAACCACTGGTACTGATACTGAAAATTGTCATTTCATATCTCATCTTTTCTGGCTCCTTGGCCCGTGTCTAACCTACTCCACGAGCCCTGAACCAGAACTGATGTAGGAGAAACTTGTTCATGCAGCATGAAATAATAAACCATGTCGCCCAAAAGTCATAACATTCAGACTTCTCTCTAACTTCAAGAACATACTGGATCTCTGCCCGCCTCTCATTGTTTTCATTGAGAATGCAATAAACAATATCATCAAAGTGTTGAATAAATGGTTCCAGACCATGACAGATCAGGACAAATGTCCTTCTCTGTTGTGGTAAGACAGAAACACTTGCAGCTCAGTTTGTCACCTGCTGTCTCAAAGCAACGCAGACAAACTAATAAATAAGCTGTAAAAACATCACCTTAAATGACTTATAATGTGTTCAAAGTTACCATATATGGAGCTTCTGACACAACTGAATGTACAACTGGTGAGCGTAACGCAAAATGATAGAATGCAAGATGTCATATAAATCATATCTGTTATTTTAATATATTCACAGTTTATATCCTTCACCACTATGTTTTCATTGCTGTTTATCTTTCTGTTTGCAGGATTATGCAAAAGACAGATTTCATTGTAACTTTGAGGAAAGGTGCTGTATGACCCAAGAATGAACTCATTTACTTTTGGAGCAGATTCAATTAAGGGGTAGGATCCAAGAATCTTTGTTTATACTTTCTTTAATAGTGCAAGATATGGTGTTTCTCAACACTTTTGCGGATCTTAACAAGAAATCATGTAATATAATAACAAAAGAACTTTATGAAAAATCTGGCATATATAGCAAGCTGACACCTATGAACTTATCTCTATGAACAGACTCTGCATGTGAATATGCAGATTCGTCATGTAGCTGATTGCCCCTCAACAGGTGAAATTTTGTTGCAGATGTAAGCAGTATGCAGGTCCTTCCTGTGTTTAGGTAGCTGATCTCAATACATGTATATGCAACATGGTGATGAAGTGGCCATCAGCCCTGACTGAGGTATTCAGACTCCAAGTGCCCGTCTAGTTAGGGCTGTAATCTATAATTTAAAATGATTGCTGTGATTATTAAAACATTAATTACGTAGCACACGTTTACTTTTCTCATCAAATGGCACACAATGTGAATAATAATTATGCACAGTCAAAAGCAGACAGAAACTCAAACTAGCAACTGCTAGAAAAATAACAGAGAAATGATTTACCAATATTGTATTTTCTGTTCTTTTTTGCTTAATATAAATTTATACCCATGATATACCACTAAATCGATATACCACTAAATACTTGGCATTACATGTAACCTGGTGCCATGATCAGAGGGCACAAGCTCCAATAAGAGACACACAGGCTCCTGGTTTGAGAGACAGTGACACAGTCAGACACAATGAGGAGGTTCTGTTTCGCCACAAACTCACTGTGGACATTGTAGCCGACAGCACGCAGGTTAAGTTGCATGCTGAGAGTGACCTGAGGCAGAAGAGGAAATAGATTAAAATGTTGTTACCGTCAGTGCACTGGCTGATACATAAACACAGCATGTCTTCATATTTTTAATCTTCAATTTAACCCATAATCTAAAAAAACATACAGTGGCTGCAAAAGATCAAATTCTAAACCGTTAATTTCAAATGAGAGGCAGCACCCAGAATTTTAGAAATACTGAGGTCATGAGTCCAGGGAAGTTGCCTAAACATTTCTCTCCACAGACAGAAAGTACTGTAATGTGTACTTTTTTGAGCTATTGGGATTATTTGTATTTGTTTTTTTTTTTTTTCAATTAACTTGTATTTTCTTTAGACAATGTAGCATTACCTGCTTGATACTGACAGGAATGTTAGAATACATTTAAAATAAGCAATGTATGAAATAACCACAAAGAGCAATATAAACTCTCTACGGACAGCTAAAATGTCCCCCTCAGTGGTAGCTGCTGAATAAGTCATAGGAGAAATGCTTTGTTGCAAAATCAGGACAGAATAACAGAGAATATCACGAGACATTACTTTAATACTTCAGGTAAGATGAACTGTATTGAAACCTGAAAAATCTATTTCAATTCAATGATGAAAATATATATGTTTAACCTTGATTGACAGTATTACTCATTGAGATGGAGATTTACCAACACAGAACATCAATCTATACCTGTGCAGAAAGAATAGTGCCCAAGGAGGTCAAACATTTATCTCTATCTAATCTGTCATAGTGGTATTGAAAACGCCACATTTGACATTCCTTATCTGTGTTTCCCAAAAAAAAGAGAAAAAGATAGAGATGTTTGATAAACTGCTGTCTAGACAATAGCAGGAGAGGGATTGTGGAGGACGGTGCTGATGACAGGTCTATTATGCCACAGAGGCGACTGGAGAAGCCAACAATTGAGGGATGGAGCTGTCACAGCATTTCGCAAAATGGCACATTTCTACGCCACACAGGGTGTCACTCTGTCACTCGTCAAGGCAAGATGAAGTAACTCACTCAGACATTGTGCATCTGTCACTCGAGTTGTGTCAGTGCTCAGTATGCGACTTGAAATCTAGATAGAAATATGCTCAGGCCACTAGTTATGACTGATGAATCTGTGTGACAGTGTATGACTGGTGCTCTTATGAAGTTAATGCACACTGAAAAAGAGGATAAATGGGGTTAAAAAAAAAGAGTTCAAACAATTACATGACACGTATGCGTCTGTCATGAACAATATGAGTTAAATGTTTACTGTTCAACATACACAACAGTGTATCATCATGATGTACGTGGGAATTCTAACCTTAGCTGAATCTTTGTCAAGCTGAAGGTTAGCAGAGTTTTACTGTTGCTGCCCTCTAGTGTCTGCTGTAAATCACTTAACTTGAGGGAATTCAGTCAGATATTTGGAGGCATGTATACAGTGAAATGGCACAATATTGAATATGATATGAAAGCTGATATTAACCATGGTTGGAGGTTTATACCATATTCAGAAATTTGCTCTTTTAATTTTTCCAGCTAAAAAGTTGTCTCTTTGTAATGATGTTTGGTTAAGTTACATTACAAGATTAGTCAATAACTGTCAAAATCACCAATACAATGAAACAAACTCCCTTATGGTAAAATTGTACCTGTAATTATGATGGGCATTTATTGAAATGTTCAAAAATTTTTAAAAATCAATCAAACACTTCATCAAGAAAATGATTAGCAGATTGCTACATAATGAAAAGCAGAATTTTAGAAATAGCTCCACCGAAACCAGCAAAATACGGTAAATCTTTCTTATATATTGTTTTATAAATAATAATAATTAAATACTTAATCGTTCAGTTGTCACAGGAACAGTATTCCAACATTAAGGTAAAGTTAAAAATGTATATTTCCATTGCAGGACTGTTTGTGCAACAGTATTTGAGTAATGATTGTTTTTTTCTGTGTTATTATTAGTAATTTTACCGAAGTAAAGGATCTGAACTCTGTACTTTCTTCAGTGGTGCACTTCAGGATCAGTGGGACTCTGGGTCCATCTGGTGACCAGTTAGAATAAGTGCATTTTAGACGTTAGCTCCTTTTAAATGTCTTGTTCATTTGAAAATACTTAAATAGTGTTCGGAATATTCCAGAGTGAATATGTTATGCTTTCAAGGACATAATTAAACCAAGAATAAAAACTCCACACATCCCTTGTGCTCATATCTGAGTAAATAATAGTCCTGCACTGAATGTGTAACCCAACCAAAATGACAAACCGTTGTAGTCTATTTCTTTGTGAAGAACACCCAGAGGCAGAATCTAAGTGCAAGGGGAATCTGGTTTATTACAACATCCGTATCCGTATTTATAAACCTAGACAAACACCTCCAGTTACCAATGATGGCATGTGTGTCTGGTGTGTGTGTGTGTGTGTTTGTGTGTGTGTGTGTGTGTGTGTGTGTGTGTGTGTGTGTGTGTGTGTGTGTGTGCATGTTCGTCCTTATGGGGAAATTCTCATATTGTGTGTTTCCTGGAAATCGTGTGTATAATTACATGTTCTTTTGGCTTGGACATTGATGAATGTTTAGCTAGATATTAAAGCCAAGTCAACCAGTTACACAACATCATTCATTCAGAGATCAAACTAACCCCAATATTATCCTCCCTTTTGGGGTCCATAGTCCCAAGTCTATCTGTTTTGAAAATCACTCTTCAATAATAGCAACAACAAAACTTTTCTCTCACTAAGCACGAAAATATATAATGTATACATTCCAAAAATCAACATAACATTGACACAAAAGTCAAACCTTAGGAGAGGAACTAAGCAGTAATGAATGGGTGTGCTGTAATCAGCGATGTTTGTCTGTCAAGGTAATCACGGCTTTTTTTACAATTTGCAAGATGCTTTGTTATAAAGTTATATGGACGATTTGTGCATACACAACAAGATATAAATACAACTTTAAAACTAGGAATACACACAATAATATTGTATCTGTAAATATGTTCTCCGTATGTTATTTTTGTATGTATGTCAGTGTGGTGTTTAAGTGTTGACTGTATAAGCTACTGGATTATCTGAATTTCCCTCAGGATTAATAAAGTATCCATCTATCTATCTATCTATCTATCTAATTTTTCCATCTTCTTCTTGTGCTTAGTTTCTCATGGGAATGGGCAGGTGGTGTGGCCTAGGGGGTAGAGTGATCGTTCTCCTGCCATTTAAGTGCTACTCAATTGTAAGTTTCAAAAACTGTTAGTATTTTTTTTATTCAAGGTAAAGTCAGAAGAGGTATGTTTTTAGTTTGCGGCGAAAGATTTGTAAACTTTCTGACATTCGGATGTCGATGGGGAGCTCATTCCACCATTTAGGAGCCAGGACAACAAACAGTCGTGAGTGTTTAGCTCGCAGTGAGGGAGCAATGAGCCGATTGGCCAAAGCAGAGCGGAGTGAACGTGCTGGGGTGTAACGTTTGACCATGTCCTGGATGTAGACTGGACCTGATCTGTTCACAGCATGGTACGCAAGTACTAATGTTTTGAACCGGATGCGGGCAGTCACTTGTAGCCAGTGAAGGGAGCGATATGATAATCACCAGTTATTATTTTCCTGGCCTGCATGTTGTCGGTAGTCATGTCTGTCTTTACCCAAAAGAGGGCACCATTTATGCACAGCAAAATATTTTGATTGTTCAAAGGGAAAACATAAACAGGAAGGACACAGTTGTAACCATGACAATAGTATTTTTATATTGGAAGGATATATGTTAGATTCCTGATATTCAGCTCGTTAAATTAAACAAATGCTCCTGTATCTGCTGATCTGTTTATTTTCAGAGTCACATACTTCTTATTCTTATATATTTTGACTGTAAAAGAAGAACGATATAACATTTTGCAATCACTACAACATATTTTGAATTACACTGCCTATTATTGAGTGCTATATTCTTTTGTATAGTTTTGTTTGTTTCTCTTTGCACTGTTCAGCTGTAGCCCTCCCAATTTCATTGTGTGCTTTTGTTGAACAATATAATAAAGGCTTGCTTTTCTATTCTATATTATTCAAATGAAAAATATTTGCTAAGCTCAAATGCGATATGGCAAAAAAGATGAGCTTCTAATCAATGTTGTAAATACCGTGAATTTGCTGATGTTCTCAGTTGCACTTCTGTTTGTCCTGGGAGAGGGATCCCTCACATGTGGCTCTCTCTGAGGTTTCCTTTTTTTTTGTAGTTTTTCTTTACTCTTGTTGAGATTAAGGACAGAAGATGTTGACTAATTGTGATTTGTGAATATGGGCTGTACACATACAATTTGATTTACGGATGACAGTAAAGTAATTTATGTGGATATTGTAACTCGTTTAATTGATTTCTTATACCACATGTGTCTGTGGAATCGATTAATGGAAATACCGTTATAGATATATAATACAATAGAAGCTTCTTGGTGAAACCAGCTCCATGCAGCAGCTCCATGCAGCAGCAGCAGCAGCTCCATGCAGTAGCAGCAGCATTAGCAGCTCCATGCAGCAGCAGCATTAGCAGCTCCATGCAGCAGCAGCAGCTCCATGCAGCAGCAGCTCCATGCAGCAGCAGCAGCATTAGCAGCTCCATGCAGCAGCAGCAGCTCCATGCAGCAGCAGCTCCATACAGCAGCAGCTCCATGCAACAGCAGCTCCATGCAGCAGCAGCAGCTCCATGCAGCAGCAGCTCCATACAGCAGCAGCTCCATGCAACAGCAGCTCCATGCAGCAGCAGCAGCATTAGCAGCTCCATGCAGCAGCAGCAGCTCCATGCAGCAGCAGCTCCATACAGCAGCAGCTCCATGCAACAGCAGCTCCATGCAGCAGCAGCAGCTCCATACAGCAGCAGCTCCATACAGCAGCAGCTTCATGCAACAGCAGCTCCATGCAGCAGCAGCAGCATTAGCAGCTCCATGCAGCAGCAGCATCTCCATGCAACAGCAGCTCCATGCAGCAGCAGCAGCTCCATACAGCAGCAGCTCCATGCAGCAGCAGCTCCATGCAGCAGCAGCAGCTCCATACAGCAGCAGCTCCATGCAGCAGCAGCAGCTCCATACAGCAGCAGCTCCATGCAACAGCAGCTTCATGCAGCAGCAGCAGCTCCATGCAGCAGCAGCTCCATGCAGCAGCAGCAGCTCCATACAGCAGCAGCAGCAGCATTAGCAGCTCCATGCAGCAGCAGCAGCTCCATGCAGCAGCAGCAGCTCCATGGAACAGCAGCTTCATGCAGCAGCAGCCACAGATATATCTATGGCAGCAGCAGCAGCAGCCTTATTCAGCTCCATGCAACAGCAGCTCCATGCAGCAGCAGCAGCTCCAAGCAACGGCTGCAGGTGTCGGTATCTTCCTGAAGTTTAGGGATGGAAATAGTTGTTCGACCAATCACGACGAGGCGTCACCCTCCACAGCCAATAGAAGTTTAGATTTGGCGGGTGGGCGTGCACGATCCCACCCAGAGAGCGGAGGGAGTGAGGCGGTGCGGCGCAGCTCCGTGTGTGACCGGCAGGAGTTCGGTTGAGAGTGTGATGGTGAGGGAGTACCACTGATGAGAGAGCGGACCCACTGACTCTGCTACCTTCACCTACTGGACACTGTTCACCCCCGGGACCCGGCTTCTTCTCCCCCGGTGTGCGGTGAGTGCAGCGGGAAGGCCCGGGCCGGCCCTCCGCTCAGAGTGCGGTGGTTAGCAACGGTGACCGTTAACGTCGGCTAGCGGATTATTGTGCCGTGACTTTACAATGATGGAGGACCGTCTGCTTCTGCTAATGTTAGCCGGCGCCGCGGGACCCCTGCCCCGCTCCCATTAGCCGTGTTGTGATGTACGGTGTGTTGCTGTTTGTGTCGCGGTGTTTTTGAAGTTGGACGTGGAAGCGGCTGCTGGGAGACGGTGTGGTCATTGTCCGCCTGCCGCTATCCCCAGCCAGGCGCCTCGGGTCCACCCACACCCATGATGGGGCTGAGGAGGCTGGGGGACTCCCATCAGAACCAGACCCCTCTGATTACATTTCTTAAACTGTGATGGCTCAGAGTAACCGAAGCCCGGGAGTGGATCTCCAGGGTGTTGCTCCGCTGGCCGCTCGGTGCTGGATCCCTGCGGGCATCGCTTTCGAGCGGGTGGGATGAGAAAGCACAGCACGCCAACTTTGAGCTAAGGCTAGCAAGCTAACGTGGCCGCTGCGGCTCTTTGGCCTGGCCGGGGGTTTATCAGTCCACGACTGGCTTTTTGTTACACCTAATGCTACCATCCCGACTGGGGGGTGCGGTGTGGCGTATAAACACATTGGTCTGCGGTCGAATGAAGGCTGGAGAGTGTGTGTTTCCCGGCTCAGAGTCAGGGGATGCAGTGACACGGCAGCCACACTGACTCCCCCATCCCGTGACCTGACCCAGATTCACGTCTCACCCGCGCCTGCTTTAAGCACGGCACCCGGTTGTAGGTGAAATATACGTGGACAATAATCAGCTGAGGTTGTTGTTAACTAATAATAACTATGTGTGATTGGTTGTGAGGAGGCTGGAGTGGCGCTCTCTGTCAAACGTGTCTGTGCATCAGCTGTTGAGGGCAGCAAGTGCCAAGTTTCACTAAGTTATCCCATTGTGTCTGCGTCCAGATGCCTTTGACTTGTATTATTGATGGCGTCATTGAGTCCTCCGCAAACATGTATGCATTCGCCATTCATCTTGTGCTACACGTAGGTCTGGAGAAAAGTAGAATCTGCTGAATCTTAACTTTCCATGATAAATTAGTTGAGATTAATTGTCTCTAACGTGCAAGGACATACTGGAAAATGCCACCTACTGGTTCCTTAAACCCAAGAACCCATCTTCAACTGCAACAGTGATTTTCATGATCCTTCTTAATAATAAGGTGTTTTTAAGCAGGACTTTCAATGTCAATTATTGCATATGTGTGATGATTATTCATGATATTTTAATTGTGTAAATCATTCATTCGACTCACATGAATGAAAGTTGACTGTTAGAGAAGAAAACATGTTCTGTCAATTAGGTATTGATAGTTATTGCAGCTTTAATCACATCATTTGGTATTTAAGTCCAAAGTTATGTGTCATGGTAAATAGATTGTTGTTTATGAAGCAGATTCCTCTCTCATTTTTATTACGCAACATAGTCAGGGTTTTTGCAGAGGCTCAGATGGTGATGTTATGTATGTGGGCAGTGGTTATGCACAGGGATGGGGGTGTAAAGGCCTGACACTTGCACACCAGTCTGTGTGGGCCTTTTTCGTGCAAATATATCTATGGAGATACGTTTGCTCACGTTATTTTTGTACCAAAAGGAGGAAATACTGTGGTTTGTTAGCATCTTTGGAGCAATTAGAATTATCTTGAGCAGCACTGAGCCTAGGGTGCAGCGGTGGTGCGCCTGAAAAACTGTGTCTGGGGATTTGAAGTTGTCTGCCATCTCGAAAACCCTGTGTATGAAGTGGCTTGTCTGACTTTTTATTTCTTGAAGGTAAACACATTCATCTTGGGCAGCACTAAGCCCTGGATGCAGTGACAGTGCTGCTTCAATGTAGTGTTGTCAAGAGGGACTTATTTAGCTGGAACATTCGCATGTGGGAAGGAGACAAGCACTGTCATTGAAATGGCTACTTCCCTGCAGAGAAAACATGACTAAAAACAGTAAAAGTAGTATGTATTGCACAATCTGAATCTAAGTCCATACCTGCCATTTATAGCTTGTAAGTTTCTAGCTCTGAGGCTGCACTACAGAAGACTGTAGCTAGTTGGAAGTGGAAGGGGAGGAGAATGCTGCCAGAAATAGGCACCGGCTTGTACCTGCAGTCTACATCTGGTGTGTCACTAGTGTGGACCAAACACAGGCAGCAAATAAACACAACCACGAGACAGAATAAACATAATTCACTTTTTCTATTGAAGCAGCAGCCGCAGCCGACTGTAATAAACAGAGCCACCATCAGTCAATCAGACATGCCCTAACCCTAATATTTCCTCAGTGATACAATAATAATTGTCAGTCAAACATGGAAACAATGGCATTAGCTATTGAGACCAAAAATGCATTCTCGAGCATTAAACAGCCATTAGAGTAGCTGCATCATCATGTAAGCACTTAACTGCCGGCTTCAACTTTCAGCTCTATTGGTCACAGCTTTGTTGAATAAACAGTCTTACTCAAAGTGTCAGTTATTCTCCTGCCACCCAGCCCCTCAACCATCAGAGATTTAGCTATAACAGATTTTAGGGCTGTGTGATGTTTCTTGAGTCCCTTCATATCCAAATATCATACATTTCCTGTAAATCAGTAAATAAATAGTTTCTATGAAATAGCCAGAATGAAAGGCACATTTAATTTTACTTTTAATTTTGGCTTGGTATTGTGTACTTGGTGGATTCTGTCACCGCCAAATCCCCTAAATCTTGACCATGTACATTGAGGCCACATCTTTGCACATGATTTTGCAATTGCAGCAATAATCTCCTTCAATCTTCACAAATCTTTGCCATATACGGTAGTGTGCTGTGGGCAAAAGCCGGCAAAAGCGTAAATACATCTGAGTCTGGGGTTGTTGCAGATAGTCCATTTGTACTGTTTGATACAATTAGTTTCAAACCCGCTTTAGCACAACAGTCAGTCAGACGACTTCATCTTTTCCCTACAGGGTGAACTGCTTTACATTAGTCAGCTGCATGAATTGTAAATGTAGCTTCTTTTTTCTCTCCTCACTACAGGTAGCCAAGTGTGTTTTGTCTCTGGTTCCCAGCAGCGATGTCACAGAGGAGTGGGCAGGAGGACCCGGAGCGGTACCTCTTCGTGGACCGCGCCGTGGTCTACAACCCGGCCGCTCAGGCCGACTGGACTGCCAAGAGACTAGTATGGATCCCCTCAGAACGTCACGGCTTCGAGGGCGCGAGCATTCGCGAGGAGCGTGGGGATGAGGTGGTGGTGGAATTGGCCGAGAATGGGAAGAAGGCAGTGGTCAACAAGGATGACATCCAGAAGATGAACCCACCAAAGTTCAGCAAAGTGGAGGACATGGCCGAACTCACCTGCCTGAATGAGGCATCTGTGCTTCACAACCTCAAAGACCGCTACTATTCTGGCCTCATTTACGTGAGTAGTTCATAAGAAATGTAATTACTTCTAAAGAATTGTAATCATCTTCTTTCACATTCTAAAAACTGTCTGTAAATGATCATTTAATTTGAGTGATGTATCACTCTGTCAGCCTAAGAATGAATGAAAGCTTTGCCATTTTAATTGTTTTTGACAAACAGAGAGATCAAGTATTATAATGAAGTCGATAACTTTTTACAATGACACTGCCCCAGTAATAGTTGTGAGCTGAGTGGTGTGAGGTCAGCAACAAAAACTGATTCCAGGCATACGTGGCATGCTTATTTAACATATCGTATCCATTCTGAACAAAATCTCCACATATCATATCCATAACATCTCACACTTGTGCCCCCGAAGAGGCTCAGAAACAAATGTTCTTTGATGAACAAGCTGTTATAAGCTGCAGATATCTCCTGTGATTATGCCTCACTTAGTGACATGCATTCCTGGAATAGTCCAGACACAGAGCTTGTGGGTCACTTGAGAGCCAGGGAGGAGACCGGGGCCGAGGGGTTCACACTCAGAGGCCCAGTCACAAAGATAGACGTGAACTTGGCCAAACTGTATTTTACTTGGCCGAATTTGAGGAGGATTAATATTTGCTTATCCAGTCATGTAACTCGATTATATACATGTTAAAAGATATTGGAATATTGACACTACAGATATTATTCATCAGCAGTTTGAGTAAGCAAAGACTATTGGGTTTTTTCTGCATAAAAATATTCCTAAAAGATTAAATGATTTTGAACATTGATGCAATTATGTTTTTGTTGCTTGACTAATGTAGATGGTGCCCGCTTTTTAGTTTAAATTATGATTATTTGGGATTATTTGCACAAATATCATACAAATATTAATTTCAGCATAATAAAGGGAATAAAACTCAGTAAGAAATAATACATCATCAGTATGTAAAAGCATTCATCTACCAGACTCATAAACATTCAACAATAGCAAACACAATAGACCCAGCAATCTGAGGTACATTTTCACCGTATGTTCTGTTGCTAAGATTGTAAACATTAACATAGTAAAATGTTAATAAATGTTAATAATTTAGTGTTTGCCTCTCACATTTGTTAAAAAAGTATGCATGACATTATAAGTTGTTGTTTTGTTAATCAAAGGCTTACCCTGTTGACGTCAGCTCGGTGTGGGGGATGTTAGGAGCAGACCAGGTGTAGCAGTGTGAGCTCTGCCACGTGGTTAGCTGTCTCCTCAGGGCTCCCTGCCAGAGAAGCAATCAGTTTGCTTCTATCTCCTGAGAGCAGAAGTTGTGAACACAACGCTGAACTTACAAGAGTTGTCTAAGGGAGTTTCTTTGACTTAACCCATTGTTTATCTCACAGTTTACGTCTTTGTAGACATGTTGACAAAAGTTAAAAATGTGTTCCATTTTCTCACTTGGGGTACAATTTGTCCCCTCGCGCCTTTTTGCAACATGAGCTACAACAGAGTTTTTATCAATTATCTTTTTATTTTATTTAATTCAATATACAGCTCGAAGAAGAAGAACTTGTTGTGTGTATATTTTGGAGAGTAGTAGAGAAATCAATGACCCCAACCCCATCTCTGAGCTCAGGCAGCCCAGTGCTGAGTCACATTGGAACCAAACCGCCTTAAAAGAGCTCTTTGTGTTGGCTGATAAGCAACAGCTGTACACTCAAATAACTGAAATGTTTTTCAGTTTTGTTCTTGGGAATGTCTTTCATGTGTTTATGTTTAATTACAGCTAATCCATGTCAGCATTTGAATGTTTTTCCTGTTCTGCATGGTCAGAGACATTTTTTATTCTGGCCCAGTGTGCCTGCTCACTAATATGTTTTTTATTCTTACTCAAAGTCCCTAAGTTTGAAGGTATTGAACCAGGATTTTTAAGAGATTGTAATTTGCATGCATGAAAAACTCTGTTGGTCAGCTGCATTGCATTCCTGGCTCTGCATTTTCCTGTTCTGTTTTTAAAGATTACATGACCTTTTAAGTCAAAGCAACGTAGCAGAACCCCGTCATAACCTGCTTCATGACTCCCATCCACTCAGAGAGCAGCGGATGGAGATGTGATAATGCTTGAAAACTAATTACATAAGAACATAACTTATTAGGATTATGAGACAGAAAATAACCACATTTATGGATTGGGAGGGATGATAATTGTTTTGAGCTTGAAAAAAGTTTTTTAATGGAATACAGTCCTTTATCATGCCTGGCTTTTCCGATTAGTGTGGATGATGAGATATGATTCAGTCCAGTAGCTGAGGAGAAAGCAGCACTAGATGTAGTAATGATGTCACTATGATGTATTATTGAACGCAGGTCACTATATGCACATCCTTTGTTGCACTGGTTGTTCAGAGCGTACACAGCAGAATGAGTGGCTGCTCCAGGCTGAGCACCTTGTGGTCATTAAGCCTACCACCTACTGCAGCACCAGTCTTTCTGTCTATTCATGAGAGAAACATGGACAAGCTCTATTCTCTCTCAACTTCAAAAATCAAGTGTGTGCTAGATTTTGATTTCTTGTCCATATTTAGATAATGTGATAGGTTTCTGATCTTCACATGGTTATGTCACTGGTTACTATTCACATGTAGATCAGGATTCATGATGCTGTAAGGCTTCATCAGTAGAAATTAGAGAAGCTCCGATACCATTTTCCCTTTCATATACCGTTTCTGATACCTGCGCATTTGCCTATACTGAGTATTGATCTGAAGCTCTGTCGTGTGATGGTTCTTCAAATACTCTATGACATTGTTAGTGTTGTGATTGTCAGCACTAGTACCACCACTCAAAACTGAAGTAATTAGCTAGCTCTGACCAATGCTACACAACTTGAAATCACATCTTATTTGCTGCTCAAAAACCTGCCAGTGGCAGCACAGCACTATTGCTGTTTTGGAGTGCAGAAGAAATTTGCTGTGTTATCTGAGTGAAACTATAAAACCTGGTATCAGGCCAGTACATAGATCTGCATACTCTTTGATGCGTGTCCTTGCATTATCTGCAGTATTGGAGGCATTTCCGATGCAGCTATCGGAACATCTCTTGAAAATCAATCTCCTCTCTGTCTTGATAGTAGAGAGTGATTCATACGCCCCAATTTCTGTGCAACATCGCACTCCCCTGTGCACACACTAGTAGAGTTGGCAAGACGCGTCACAATTTATCGGCATTAATTCATTGAGGTCATTTGTGTGTGTGCTGTAATGCTGCACCTCCCCAGCAGCAATGACAGATTTGTCATTTAAATCAAATGACGTTCAGTGATGTTAAGATGCAGCTCAAGATTTAAAGTAAATATAGAGCTGTGGGAATCTTCATGGTCCTTCTGCACATGATTGGAAATTACTTAAAGTTTTTGTAGATTTTTGCAAAGGCATGTCTTTATTTGCTTGGGAAATCAATAAAGACACTTGCACGGTTTTCAGGGTTTGAAAAGGCGTTGTAAAGCCCCCTTAGCCCAGTTGTGTCCAAATGGAGGGCATTGATTCAGAGATCCCTGAAAATGTTCCCCTCTTTTCCCATTGAGAGAGGCCCCGTTGCTAAGCAAAACTCTTATTTGGACATTTCAAGACAGCTGGGAACTGTGTCAGAGATCTTGTCTATTTGCCATGGAGTAATGGGCTCAGGGCTTTTACCGCCTCAACCCTATTTAACATTAAAAGTAACCGGCAGAGTCATATGTATCTCAGCTTTTAGATGATGTTGACTAACCAGACTTTTCGTTGTGCAAACTCTGCATTTTGACAAAGGAATGAACCACAACACGCTGGTACCTTGTTATGCCTGGTTTTTCAGGCGTCCAGCCCCTTTGCCCTCAGAGTACCACTAATCCCCCCAAATACCTTCTGGGGTCCACCGTCAAGGACAGCCAGCTGAGTCATCCCTCTCCCCCAGTGCCTGTGGCCCATGCTGGGTCAGGAGCACTGATCCGTCTGCCTGGCACTGTGCCCACCATAGGGGGCCTGGGGCAGGGTTATTATAGAAGCGGCTGGACTGTACATCCTACAAACTGAAGTTGATGTTTACAGTCAATGCCACTTAGCAAATTGTGAGTATCGGTTGTAGTTAAGTCAGTATCAATCAGCAATGTAAAGTTATTTAAAGAGTAACTGGAGTTTCCAGGGTAACAAATCTCTGTTGTAGCTGCACAGAGTTGTGTCTAAAGCATCTGTGCACATGGAAGAGGTTGAGGGGGGGGTGTGATGGCCATCTGGTGATCTCCCCTCATCCTTCCACACATGATCTGCAGCACCACAAACCCTCCACCAGTTACAGCCTATCTGTGTCAATCTTATACATACATTTCTCACAGTTTTAATGCCAACCCCTTCCAGTATCTAAAAATCAAACAGTGCTCATTCTAAAGTGGGTTTTGGCTTTAATCAGAATTTGTAAAGTTGTACTTTAAGATTCATTTTGGGAGTTGATATCATAATAATTATTTTAGATTTTTAGCTGTATATGTACTACAGTTTTCAAAATTATTCTTTTGCTTGTTTTTGTCTTACCATAGTTAACGTTTGTGTGTTTTACTTGAATATTTTCCAAACTTCTGTCATGTTATGGTTGCATAGACATTAAGTGATAGTATTGAGATTGTTCAGTCCAACATTGCAGTAACCGTGAATGTCTAGTGTGAACCTTCAGACAGGTGACAGATCTATTTTTAGATGTCACTCAATCACTCTCTCACTCACTCACACACAAACACGCACACAAACACACACACAAACACACACAATCCACTCTGCTCCCATAGCATGCTTTGGTCATGTCACCATTGTTCCTGTTCAACAACTGTGTTGCAGGCCCCGGGCCCCCGGCAGTCCACTGGCCAACCACAGACAACATAATTAAAAGAATGTGGCTTTGCAGCCCGGCCTAAAGAGTAAGGGATTCAGTGAAAAGAGGCAAAGAGCTGTAGAAAGTTGGGACCACACCACAGAGAAGAGGATATATGCAGTAACATGTCAGGCCGGGCTGGTCACTCAAGGGACAAAGAGAAAGATAAAATCCTATAGATATCTTTTATCTATCTTAATTATAAGCATGATCAAGACTGGCGAGAGAGTGACGTATCCAAAAGTTTTGGCAGTTGAAAAAATAAAGACTTTTGATCTCAGCCATTGATATGTGAGCCTTAATCCGACAGCATCTGCTGTTTACTGTGTAGCCCCTCAGTTTGTGGAGTGCACCAGAAGCAGCAGACATGTCAGGGATTAACCCTGTCCTCCACTCTCTGTCTACATGTCCGTCTGTATTATAAAGCTGAGCCAATAATATTCTGTTGTGAATGAAAATGTCTAGCCCTTCATGTTGCTTTCAGCTGTCAGTCAAAAGATGTCTGGTTAAATTTGAACCAGTTAAATGTTGAGATGGGCAATACTGTATACTGCCACACATACTGTATGTGAGTAGGCTAAGAATCTTAAAGACTGCAGGACGCTTGGCAGTGAGCCAGCTGTCCTGTGCCGCTTTCTGGTTTGACCCATGAACAAGTGAGGAGAAAAACAAAACATGAGTCGCTATTTTGTTCTGCATTCACCATGCTAACTACACCAACAGTTGTAATAGCAGCAATTAAACTGTATTCTATCTTTATAGGTAGTAATATCTGCACCCAGTAAAGTGCACTGTTTCTATGACAGTCCACTTAAAGCATCTGAGTCTTTTTTGTGCTTAGTCATTGTCCATTTACTGTAATCAATGCACATAAATAATAAAATACTGTAAAGTATGGTCACTAGTCATACTGTGTGTCCACCATGTTTTCTTTTCTTTTACAGACATACTCCGGTCTCTTCTGTGTCGTCATAAATCCCTACAAAAACCTGCCTATCTACTCGGAGAATATCATTGAGATGTACAGGGGCAAAAAGAGGCATGAAATGCCCCCACACATCTACGCTATCTCAGAGTCTGCATACAGATGCATGCTACAAGGTAAGCCCTTGTTACTGTTACTGGTTACGACAGTCCACCACATTTACAGGAATTAGCACTTATCCTGACATTGAAATGTCATTGATTGTCAGTGTATTGGTTTCAAATGTTTTCTGTTAGATGAAGCCCATTGTTGGTGTTTAATTGTCATTATTAGACTCTGCCTACTGATCCTCCTTCAAAAGGTTGCTTCAACTAACCATATGTTCAGATTACAAATGATGGGATTATCTCTTTTTGAAGTGGTTTCTGTGTGTCGGTGTTGTGTAAATTGTAAAACCAATGAATATCTCATTGTCACATGAGGAGATGTTACTTGTGTGTCTCTATCTCCTCGTGACTTGGGCTACATACTATTAAGAGCTGATTGTTTTAATCTGGGATTATCTGTGCTACCGTGTCTGCTTTCTTTGCTGTGCTATTTTTTGTGCAGGACATTGCCTTGGAATCTATAAACATTGAAAGATGTTTTACATAGAAAATATATTTCTGCCATTTCTGGCAATACCCTGACCATGTTTAATTAAGTCCAAATGCACGTTTAGCATTTTTCTCAAAGATGATTTCTAACAATTCAGGTTCTTATGAAAAGGTTGTATGTCAAAGTATGGATTTTTCCACTGAGTTTGGTTTGGTTTGGTCAAGTGCATGTATAGTTGGAAATTCTAACTTGGAACCTCAGTCCAACCCTCCAATCACTTCTGTGCAGACTAGGGCTCCAAATTATGAGATTGTTTCACTATGGCAGCATTTCTGTCTTGGATATTTTGTCTTAATTTCTGGATATTGGGAAGAAGTGGTGGAGCTTTATCCATGTTTAGTCTATAATTTCTGCCAATTTGTTCTTGTTTGCTCTTCATACACTCTGTAAATCTGTTCACATTGTCTTAGTCCCATCTTCAAAGATGGTTAATGCCAATCCTCCTATGTGGCCTTATAGATTCTATAGGAGACCGAATCGGAATGGCTCCACAGCATTTTGGAGGCACATTTCTGTCTTTCACATCAAGATTTGGATTTAGCCAGTCAATTTAGAAATGCACAGAGCAGCACCCTAGACTATGTTGAGAAAAGCACTACATGTTGCTATTATTTCACTTAAAAGCATTTGGTGAGTTATCTTGAATGACGATTCAATGAAGTACAGCTACAATTCACTGTTTGATTGTTCTTTCAGTTCAGGCCGCAAACAAACCAATAATTTTGTTATTTCAAGCCCCTGTATCAACAAATATGACTGGTTTAACTGCTCTGAAGTTTTTACAGGTCTTTTTCCCCCAGTTACATTTTTGGGTTAAATCTTTTGAAGTTACCAATTAACTGCAAGACTGCAAGACTAAATTGATTTTTGAAAATTATATCTTGTTAGTGAAGGCGGTCAAAACTAGATGATGTCTTCAGAGATCCTTGTATCCTGGCAAACTTCCAGGCTCTACGAGCAGTGACTGACTGGGATCAGACCAGCGAGAACAGAGAGTGTGACCCCATTGCACTCCACAATAGATCTTTTGTGTGATTTGCAAGGGGCGACCAGTGAGTTGGTGACAATCTGGAGAGTTCCGTCATTTCTTTTAGACTTTGCTTTTCCCATGTTGGTACACAGCAGGAAGTTTAAGTACTGTTAACATGTCATCTTGACGATACCTTGGCCCCATTTAAATGAAAATGTTTTTAATAACTCCCGTTTTACTACTCAGAATGTTTTATGCTGAGCTTTCTTAGTATCATGTTTTCCAAACTTGTAAGTCTAAATATCCTGGTCGTGATATTGTTTCAGTAGTAGCCACGCTGGAGCCGTTGTAGAATTCAGCTCATCCCTTTGTCCTGCTAGGTTGTTGTTGTCGCCTCTTCCTCCTTTCTCCACACTCTCTATTCATGTTTCATGTTTTTATAGAGATGATCATGGATGGTCAACATTTAGTTTTTGTTTTCATTTCCACTTTTTTGGGCATTTTCTTGCATCTTCATCTGGAATGAAGCAATGACCTCTTCCCTCGAGCATTTCAAATTCTGCATCCACTTACTATACAGTATGTCTCGGAGAGCAGAGGGCTGACCTGTCATGTTGTATGCACTGCTACTCCAATCCTATCAGAATTAAGAGTAGTGGTTGAAAAGGAGGTTTGTAGGTTGGAGATTAGTGGTGGACAGCTGCTGCTTAGCTCTGGCCTTGAGCATTTCAGCAACCTGGTTAATATAAATAAATATCCAACTGTATAGATCACCACTGGTGTTTTGTTTTGTATCACTGGTTGAAAGTTGAAGTTTTATTTTAAAGCTAAATACTTGTGTCCATGCTTGGGGTTACAGGATTGTTTATGTTTTGGCTCATTAAGCAAATTAAAGCCCTGGAAAATCAAAGCAAAATCCTGCATCGTTGTCTACTATTGTTGAATATAGTACTGATACAGTACATCTATTAATTGATTTGTCAATTGCTTAAAAATTTGACAATTTCAATAACTCAACTTATCACTTTGGTCATTTCTCATTAACCAACAATTGTAATTTTCGTCCACAGAATTTGTTAGGATTTGGTTTTTGGGATGGTAACTGGTCAAAACAAGCTGTGACACATGGGTCTCCTGAGATTCTCATGAGCATTTTTAACAAACCAATTGCATATAGGATTAACAGTTAATTGACAAATTATAAAAACAAAAGTAATATCAAAATAATTATCATGGAATAAACTGTCTGCCTGTTGAAAAACAATTTTCACCTTATATCGTGATATGTCACTGTAATGCCATCTCAGAATGATTCATTTATTTTCACTGATTAAAACCGGACTTGTCACACTCCATGTTCAGACCGTCAAAGAGAGAGAACATTTCGGCCAAATCATTTCTTGCCTCTAATTTACGACCTTTGTACAGATGGGCAATTCATAAATGCAGCTGAAGGGTGTCTGAACCTTGCAGTGGTCTGCTAATTACTGCAACATTGCTGTGAAGCCAGTCAGTGCTCTGTTGGGAGGTTAAATGAGGTGTTACCTAACAAAGACTGGGTGTGTAGACAGACTTCTAGAGCTTGGTGCACATCTGTCATTGATTAGAGGTCCACATACTTTACATCATTGCCCTGGCTGCTCTGCTGGCGTGAACTCGCTGACGTACAAGAAGCTAATTTGATCATATCTGGAAATGTGTAGTCAGAAAATGCTGCTGGTTGATTGAAAACATGTGTTGAAGGAACTGATCATGTCAGCAGTTGTGAGGGATTCCAAAAGTGGACATGCACTAACAGCACTGCACCGGTCCCTAGGTGTGGTTGTGAAAGAGGGGGTCTTTTGTTTTGGTGGAAATGAAAAAATACATCCTTCTTGAGTCTCTCCCGAGTGTTTAATCGGGGCAATAGGTCAAGTCCAGCTTGGCTTAGTGAAGCCTTCCCCAAATCAGCTCTTTACTTTCCCTTAAAGTAATAAGCAATTTTCCTTAACTCATTTGTTGATACCATTACTAATATTAATAAAAGATCAAATTAATTTGTGACTGATGTATCTGGCATACTGAGATTTTTTTGATAAATTGCAGGAATGTGCATAGCTAAATCAGACACAACCATTGACATGCAGAGGTCTGCTGGTCTGCCAAGTATGGTAACATCTTAATGGATGTTTAGATGGTCCACTTGCCCAATGACTGGCAGGACCTCTCCCCGTGCAGCTGACGGCCAGTCCATCTATGACCGACTTTTTGTGTTTGTGAGAAAAGGATAGACTGATAGACAATAGGGCTGCAAATTGCTCAACAGTGAAAAGCCAAACAATAAGTTAGAGATCTTTTATGCTATTATGCAATGTTTAAAATAGTTTTTGGATCATAATGAAAATGTGGAAGGACAACTATGACTGGGGATGTCTATCTAAATAATGGGAAATACTGAAAATATAATATTGGCATTATACATCGACCATCAGTCGTCCTACCCTTTAAACTTCAGCATTTAAAAATCCATATCGGTCAACCCCTGATATTAATTGTTTGAAGAATGTTAAGTATGTGCCACAAAGGCCTCAGTGGACTGTACAGTGTAAACTACACTGTCAGGAATGTGTGATAAAACAAGCTTGGGAATGTTTATATAGCATGGCCTAAGGTCTCAGAAGGCGCTGGCCCACCTGGCTTCAATCAGGTACATAGCAAGCAATAATAGCTTTTTGAACTGAGGCTTAATACGGGGCTCTCTCAACCGCAAACCTCTTCCTGGGCACACCAGAGCACATTAAGCACACTGGACATTTTTCCTAATCTTTTGAAAAGGTAATCCACCACATTTAAAAAATAAACCACAAGAAGCTAGGGATTGGGTACAGATTTACTGTTACTGAAAGTTGTACCTATAACAATAATAACACTAGAAATGCATCTATCCCATTTTAATCAAACCTTATTGGACAGGTGACTAAAAATACCCAAAGAGGACATCTACATACAAGTATATCTACACTGTGGCGCTGGAAGTAAGTAGCTCATAGAGACGTTGCGTGCGTCAAGATAATCCCTGTTATCAGAGACAGACAGACATGGACAACCAGCTCTTTTAAGAAGGATTTCATGTAATTTAAATTAAATCAACTAATAACCAGAATCTATAATTTAATGTTCCAATGAAATAAAAGATCTGTCCTATTATATGAGTTAGATCAAACATGGTGGTTCACACATCTGAGCAGTGGCTAAATATATAAGTATTCTCGGCTCGTTCAAAGGTAGTGTTTTATGTCCATGTAGCATTAAGTCAAGTTGACAAGTAGATGAAATGTCTCTTCAAAGAAATAACATCAAGTTTGTTTTTTATTGCCAGAGCTGCTAAGTTGAGGGCTGCAGTCAGTCAAAGAAAATATTGGTCAAGCCAAATCATAACTAATCTTCAACCAATCGATTTGAACAAACATCATCTGTTAACTAAATCGGTCAGAGTGGCTGAGTGCATGGTACCAGGTAGCAATATGAATCTAAAGGAACATACAACTTAAATACTTACTGCATATTTAGTCATTTGAAGATAATTCTTAAAATTAAAAGCAATAGAGTCACGGTGTTTAGAGTTATACCTTCAGTATGGCTTATTTTCCCTTTCCCACTCAGTGATTTCCTGGCCTCTTCCCTGTACTCACCTTTACTTGGCTGCCACACTCAAGCTGACTTTAATCATTTAATTTTTTCATGTAGACATTAAGTTCAGACTGCCTAGACAAATTACATCACTTGAGTGCGCATGAATATCTTGAATACTAAATCTGTTGTCAGTGTTGCTCACACACAGTTAATCTCCCGATCAGATTTCATTACTGTCCTTCCAAAATATGCTCTATGTAAGAAACCGAACTCTCTGGATCTCCAATGCATTTGTTTCCATCTGTAAGTCCTCGGCTGAACTATCAGTCCCAGTTCTGTCCACTCCAGGGCTGTTTTCCATTAGAGTCCTAAGAGGAAAGTTTTAAAATCATATTCTAGTGTGACCTTAACTATACTGACAGATACCCCTGTGACAAGGGAAAGTCCCGTCCCTTTTGTCCATATTTACATGGTTTTCCTATGCAGTAGTAAGAATTGGTTTGAGCCACTTAAAACACATTGTAACCAAAATCTTTTTAGTCTCTGAAGCCCCTTTGGCACTGTGTCATAAGTGTAACTGCTCTGAGGTGTTAAACTGAGAAACAATCTCAAGCCTATTCTGCCTTATACAGTTTTTTTAATGCTCGAAAAGACAGTACAAATCCAGCATCATTAAAAAATCAACAGTAATCGATATTTTATTTTGTTGTTGTTTAGGTTCATTCCAATTCCCCTGTATCCTCCAGTTGTGCTTAGAACCCCATCCCATAATTCTATCAAAGAAATCCACCATGTGTGCCTGCAGGGGGACACATGGTGACACATGTGACTGTAGCAGATTTCTGATATTGTTCACCGCAGACTTAAACCAGTGCAGTGACTTTAGATCTGGAAATCATGACAGTACCACTCTGTATGATGCTGAACAGTAAATGTGTTCTTTGATTCAATTCATTCACTTTACAGTTGACTAGAGGCTTGAACACATTTATAACTGTTGGTTGTTAACTCCAGTAGAATCTTTCTCTCTGTACTGAAGCAAACATCATGAGTGACAATAAAACACCTTTTTTCATAGACTCCACAAAGACTAAGATCTATTTCCTCCTGTTTACGAGACAGCATTATATTGCTCATTGATTTGTCATGATTACCACGAAACATTTAGCTGATGTGCAAACAGCCAAGTGGGCGTGAAGGACAGGTGTCTGAGGTGAGTGTTTGTACTTTATTGTCACTTCTAAATAAAGGCCATCGGTGGCAGACACAAGGCTGGCCCAGCGTGCCACAAACTCACAATAAGCTCACTGTTGTGAGCTGAGATCAGCTCCCCCTCTCCCCCTCTCCCCCTCTCCCCCTCTCCCCCTCTCCCCCTCTCCCCCTCTCCCCTCTCCTTATAGGAAGGAACACCACATGCAGAGCTGCTGTGTTTGTGTCAAAGCTGCAAGACATCCTCAGATTTTTCACAACTACTCTGCAAAGCTGTTGACGCAGACATTTTCTATTTAAATCCTTTAGCAATTCCTTATTTTTTTCAATCTTTAGATCTGAAACACATCGAAGCATGCCTTATTTTAACTTTGATAACATCTTATTATTTTTATGATCTGAGTTTTTGCCCCACAAAAGATCAAAATCAGCTATTACAAAAGTAATGAAATCTTCTCAGCTGCTAATACAGTAATATTATATGTCATAGAGGAATCTTCACTACCCTCGAGCATGATGGAGTCATGTGAAGCTGCAAAGAAAATTACCAATCATGCGAAACCCCCAAACGAGTCCTTATGACCATCAAGTAAGGTTACGGAAATAAAAGCCCCTGTTTTGGAAGTTCTCATCTTCACAGACCAGAGTCGTCTGCTGGTAATCAGTGTTTCACAGTCTGGACACAAGGTTGTTAAGGTTGCAGCAGTGCTGGCAAGTTGGTGAAAGGAATTGAACGGTTCCATCAAAGAGGGGATCATATCTTTCCTCTGTGTCTGCAGCCAGCCTGATAAAGAAGACCCGCTTTCTGAGCTGTGTTGTGTTTGTGTGTGCTTCAGATAGGGCCGTGAAAGTACTGAAGTCAAAGAGGTGGGGGCTAGTGGGGGGCTTGCATCCGTGCTGTCATGCATAAAGCAGCAGTTGACGGCATGGCTGGTGAGATCCTGAAAGATCGGAGTAGCCTTGGCGTGCGTGTGCGGCTGCATGCGTGTGTCAATCCTCCTTGTTACAATGCTTAACTGCAGGAAGTGCCTGGTCGAAGCCAAGAAACCCAGGTTGTTCCTAATGAGCCATCCAGCTGTGTTGTCAATCAGATAGCCTTCCAGCATTTTGCCCCAAAGGAACACAGTCAGCAGTTCAGTCCAGGAAACCTTCACCTCCAGCAGAACTGTCCAGCCGGGGACATTACGTTTACGCAATAAGCTGACATATTTACAGCATTTGGCTTCGAGTAATGATGGGACCCCCCCCCCCACACACTAAAGCAATGTTTTTTTTCTTAAGTGCCAATGGGAATTGTGAGCAGTTAAACCGGAGTGATTTTTCTCTTTTGGATTGTTTTACTCTTTGTATTTTAAGAATTATCAGATATTTCACAGCAAAAAGTCAATATTTGAGAAAAATAGACATAGATTCTTGCTCTCTCAGCCAATTGTTCTATATGTTATATACATTGAGGTAATACTGCATATTGTGAAGTAATCTGGAACTTTAAAATACGTAAGTGCGAAGAGTAAATCAGGGAGCTATCAGTCTGACCATGCAGAATTTGTACTGTCATAAATTACAACATAAGCATTCTACAAGTTGGTTCTGCTGCTCCACATGGTCAAATAATCAGGTTTCTGAACCAGCCAACTCTGCTTTTTACAATTAAATGTACAACGTCCATGCACAATTCCTGCTTCAGGAAGCATATTTTAGTAATTTCTTAATAATGAATTTAATCAATACAGGTTGTTCATTCTGCATTAGAGTGGTTTGCATCCATTGATTCATGAACAAATCATAACAAATTATATTTTAATATCTCCAATATTAAGCTAAATTCATTTTTATCATTTACAAGGTCCTGTTTTCTTTCAACTATTTGTCCCAGTAAATATATGACTACACTTTAGAAGCTAGAAGGAAGAATGTGAATGTAAAAACTAGAATTAGCATGATCAATGCACAGCTGTGCAAATCCATCCTGAGTTATTGATGGCTTACTCTCCTCAGTCATTCTACTTATGTCACAGCTTGCCTATCACCATTCACTGGTAACTGCTGCAATTATCTAACATGCAGACTCTGCAATACAGTTACAGTATTAATGGCCTGTGAGCTCAGCCCCCTCCATAAACAGACTCTTGCTCATCAAGTAGAGATAAAGGAAACTGTCTTCTCTTGAATGAAATGGAGTAGATGACCATGCACAATTAATCTGATTACACATATGTTCCTTTGCAGCACATTTTGAGAAGTTAATTTCTGCTTCCGTGGCAAATTTACAAATTAAATCCTGCTTCATTTAGTTTTTGGGGATAAATATGTATGATTTATCACATCTCCTCTTGGCATCGTTAAAATTAAGGATTTTGAGATGAGACTGAGACTGAGACAATTACATTTACAATTTACTTAATTTAATTTTGAATCATATCTTACCAGAATTGCAATTGATGCCACTGATTGATGCTATGTTCCACTTTAAATTCTATTTATTTGACTAATCAAGCCTATATTTTTATATGTGCTCCATTATGATTGATAAATCCTGTCTATCAAAACAAATAACAAAAGCACAGTTAAGATTTCATTAAACCTATTCAAATCTTAAATATATTCAACTCAATGAGACATGCATCGTAATAATGAATAATTCTAATAAAACAATAATTTGCTGGCCATTAACTCATTAACTTAACATATGAAATAAACACATATATGACTGTGTGTGTGTGTGTGTTTTCATTTCTATTCGCGGAAATGGACCTTTTTGTGTTTATTATTTTATGATCCATTTCTATGTGAATTGGTACTTTAAATGTTTTTTTCCACCATTGAGTGATCTGAATACGATCTTTATTAAATCAGGGATTACGAGCTAGACACCAAGTCTCAAACCCTCACTCATAATGCTTCTATGTGCCCAAATAAAGCTGACATTATAGTTGCCTTATCTCTCCCATGCAGTGATTTGTCTTCACAGTGCTGCTTTTCTGAGTGATACATTTTAGGAAATACTTGGGTGAAACGCTGTGACGTCTGAGCCTTATGTAAAAATTGGCTTTAGAAAAGTAATTTTCCAATAAAATCCAGTCTCAAGCTGTAAAGAAAAAAATCTTTAGATGGCAAACTGCGATGCACACACTTAGCTCGACTTTGACCTTTAAATACACAACCGTCTGTCTAAGATGTACAGCACTGTTTTTTAGTGATGTTGGTGTCACTCAAACCCTGTGACAGCAGAGCCTGAATCAAAGACAAAGTGCTGAGGTTCCGCTTTCTTTTCCCTAATCGCCTTTCCTCCCTCTTCTTGTCTCCACAGATCGAGAGGACCAATCCATTCTCTGCACGTGAGTATGAAGACTACTCCATTGCTGCATGACTTTAAAAAAAAAAGGCCAAAATAGTTTGTGGTCCCAGGTCCCCCATTAGGTTCATGCTCCATTCATTATTTGCATCATGCATCCTTTCCACTCAGTAGCCTTGGAAATAGCATCATGTGTTGCATTATATTCCACTCAATCATTTTTGTCCTAATTAAATGAAATGATGATAAAACATTTACCAACTAGTAATTTACCCTGTGCATTTTTAAACTTATTTTAAAACGTGTGTCTCACTGACACTGACCAGACTGCAACTACTTGAGAGATAATTGAGAAATACAGGGTCTGAGAATTGTCTGGCATGTCTGCTCCACAAACGTCATTGTCTCAGTGACAAGTGACAACAGATGACAGGAATGTCACCAAGGAAATGCCAGAGATAGAGGAAAGAGATAAGCCATACCAAAGCCTGGTTCTTCATTCTGTGTGAATAGCAAAGTGTTAGCATTGTTTTGTTCCATGTTTATACATGCAGTCAAAATAACTCGCCAAAGACAAAGGCTTAAAACACATTAAAGTGTATTGTTATTTATCTTGAGACAAGGAGAACTTTCATGTTACCTGAAAATCTAATTAATCTAAGCTCAACTCATGTAACCTGATCCCAAACAATGATGTAGAATGGACATTGACATTGTTACCTTCATTTATGATGTCTTCACTTGGCCACAGCTAAAAGGCAATTTGTTGTTGTGGTAACATTTGCAAACTCCCCATTACCATTATCCACAATTTCCCAAGGATGTTATCAAATCTTGAATGGATCCACACAAAATGGTAGCAAGTTTACATTTTGCATTTGTGAATAGAACAGCCATCACCAGATTACTGAGGGCAACAGGGTATGCAGTACAGTTCCAATCTACACTGGAGGTCAAGAATTCTGCAAATTTTGAGCTTGGATTTATTTAAAGCACTAAAAAGTTAGGAAGTGGTCCATTGACTTGACATTTATTTTGTTGCACACATTTTAATTTTGAATTTAAAGACATTTTCGGTGTTCTCTTTATTTTTGAATGGATTATCCTACAACTTTTACAAACTTAACAAAGAGAGTTAACAAGTCTCATAATCAGTAAATATATAAAACTGTGTTCATTAGCATTTATTTAGTAGCTATTGTGTTTCTGTTGGGTTGATTTGTGTAGCACAAAATAAGGATTATACACATTATCAATGGATTCGGCTCTGAGTTACACAAACTGATTGAACTGGTATGGAAACACAAACTATGAACAAAATGTCTCGCAAGACATGATTAAGTCAGCACTCCCTGTTTTAAATGACTTCTGAAGTGGGGGAGCTGAAGAATGTCACACCCGACAGTCCAATACCAACACCAGAGACATCGACACAATCCCTCCATGATAACCCTCTGTGCACAGCAGAAATTACACTGACAGCACTGACACACTGCTTTCTCAGTCCTCACTCTCAGCCACATCACACTTCCTCAGTCTGAAAGCAAAACAATATTCTGCACATACTTGGTTTATGTGAGTATGCACTTATTGTAAAACCTCAGGTATGCTCTAAATCTAAACTGCTCCCACAAAGATTTTGCATGGCTTGGAGGATTTGACATGATTGTATTCCTGGATTTTCTATGCAACAGCCACTGTATGGCGGCATTGAGAAGCAGGCTGACTATTCACACAGTCACAACAAATTTGAGTTTGCGTTGTTATCTTTCATTCTTCAATGTATTTATTTCCTTTGGTGAAAAAGAGATTAGGGATAGTGTTCTGTGCACGCTCACAAACACCTGCAGATCTGTAAAGCTAAGTTAAGAGCAGAACATGTTCGATCCAGGATCACCTGATGGCTTGGGAATAAATGTATAGGGCTCATTATAAACAGTTTCATGTCTCGTTATTCTCAAGATGCCTGTCTTTTGTTTGTGTTGTCTTCTTTTGTCTTACAGAGGTGAGTCAGGAGCTGGCAAGACTGAAAACACAAAAAAGGTCATTCAGTACCTGGCACACGTTGCCTCTTCCCACAAAGGAAGAAAAGACCACAACAATCCTGTGAGTATTCTTCATATTCATGAATCTAAGTCAGACTGAACTTTAATTTGTAACCTAAACATCTCATAAAAAGGAGATGGAATACAAATGTCAGTGGAGGAGTAATAGGAATTACTGTCATAATTCCCTTTCGTATGTATCAGAGTGAGCCCATGTGAGCACAGCAAGACAATTTCCAGCGAGAGAGTTGGTGTTTTATAACGTTTTATAACAAGCAGTGGACGCTAAAAGAAGACAAATAACAGGATGATAAAGAGTTGCCATACACATAGAAAGCAACAAGATTTGAGAGCTTTTGATGATAAGGGCACCTGTGTTGATGTGCTGTAAACAGAAGATGTGTGATTTCTCCAGCAGAATTTATTCGTCATGTCCAATTTGCCCAGACACCCCTCACCTGAATGTGCCAGACATTTTCCTTTTCTTTTGACCATGGCTGACTCAGCCAATCTCCTGCTGTGTTCTTCATTTGTCAAACTTTTTCCAGTGGTCATTTCTGAAAACAGCTTAGCTTTTCCATAGAAATAAAAACTCACATGTGGATCATGAGAATGCTGTAAATGGAGTAACAATAATTAGAAATAGGTACTGTTGGGTGGGTTTGTTTCAGGTTTTGCAGTATAAGTATCAATACCTATAGTAGGCAAAATGACTTTGTGCACTGGATGTGTGTGCGTGCAATCTAACAATTTGCATTTGTTTTTCTGTAACAAACAGCCAGAGTCACCTAAACCAGTGAAGCAGCAGGCAAGTCTTTATGCTTTTTTATACACCCATGTTCATGTGCATGCTACCCTGACATTTTCCACTCAAATAAAAAAACTGAATGCCCTTGGCTCATAATATATCTGTTGAGTATGAGCCTATTGTGAGATTATCAAATGGTGTCAGTAATTCCAAAGATTTCACTAATTCAACTTTATGGTTTATTTAAAGAATGCTGAAAAAGCCTAATTAGAAATTACTTTGTCTCTCTCCATCAGGCTCAAAATGCAGTTGTAAGTACATTTAAACTATTAAAACTGGTATTATTATTCAAATTACATTGTGTTTTATGTTAATGTGACATACTGTACATTTGCCTGCTTTAATTGTGATTCACACTCAATGAAACACAGTCAGATGTTTTTTTGTTTTAGCTGTTGTCACACGTTAAGTCTAGGCTGTCATCTTGTGTTGTGTGAAGCATAATAATTTTGTGTAGGAAAAATACTGACTGTATTCAGTGCAGTCCAAAGTGTTATTGATCTGTGT
Organism: Limanda limanda; assembly: GCF_963576545.1. Classification (NCBI taxonomy): domain Eukaryota; kingdom Metazoa; phylum Chordata; class Actinopteri; order Pleuronectiformes; family Pleuronectidae; genus Limanda; species Limanda limanda. Next base: position 19,510,154 of record NC_083637.1, on the reverse strand, counting down.
TGTGCCCTGTTAAAACAGAAGTAGTGGCCACACCTCTCTTTCTAAAAAGCATCAGCTTATCAGGTTATGTTTGAGTTTACCTTCAGTACTGCAGTGATTCTCAGTCCTGGCCCATTAGAACCCAGAGCCATGCAGGCAGTCCTTACAGCCATCTCACCTGGGACTGAGGCTCTGTCCGCAAGTCACAAGTACACTGGTATTTTTTTTAAACATAGCTTTTTCTGTGAGTTTTGGCTTTTTGTCTATGCAAACAACGTTTTTTAAACGTCACTGAAAATAAGTTAAACATTAGTAAAACAGTATAACATCCTTTCATGTGGACGGAGATTTTTCATTTTAAGAACAGAGGAGAAAGACCTGTGTTTAGATAGAAACCTGTGTACGTGTGGACAAGGCGTGAATACTGGATGCAGACAATGAATTATGTGTTTACCAACAGGACAGCAGCAGTGATCTTGGTCTCGAGGGCCGGGATCATAGACAACAGAAATAGTATAATATCACCTTTTGCTAACTCAATTGACAGACTGCTGTAGGTTGTTGTAGATTGTGACACCAATGTATAATTTTAGAAATATTCAGCGTAAATTACAGCTTCATTTGTTTCCATGACATTAATGCAGTTTATAATTTTCCATAATAACAATTGAATCTCCCCATATCCTACAGAGTGGATCCCTGTTTTATGTGAGTAGTATGTAGTTTCTCACCTATCTCACCTCACTTACAATATGAAGGGGGCACTTTACCCACTCTGACGCCACCTACTCTATAACCTCAGAGTAACTCACTAATAATAACTGTTATATTCACTGACTATGGTTTTTAGATGCTTTCCATCCACTTTAAGCCTACAGTACAACTTGCTACCAGCTATACCTGTCAATGTGTGTCGATCCAACATGAACGTACAGAGTTTATTAAACAGGATATGTCAGGATAAACTTAGTTTTTTTCTTTCTCTTTTTCTTTTGGCAACTCACCAAAATTATGTTAATTAACTACAATTAAATTGCTAAATACTTTTATCATTACAGGCAGTGAAATCAACAGCTGATGGTTTAAACTTTTGCTTTTTAACGCCTGTTAATTCTGTTAAGAATGTAAGTCACAGATCTTACGATAAAAACAATTTAAAAAAAATGATCATCAGCGCTTTATATTTTTCAATAATCCTCCAGTTAAAAGAAACTAGATTCACCACAGATTTATTAACCTACAATTATGCATCATATAATTAAATGGTTTGCTGGTTTTTAAGCAAGCTCAACTTAATCACTAGATGTAGTAGTTGACTTATGTTACATTAAGTAGGAATCAGCCCAAAGAGCCTAAACGAGTTCTCTACATCGGCTTGTTTACATTTAGATCTAAACACTTTGTGCCCTTTCCCAAGAAATGCCCTAATTTTTCTTTCTTGTGAAAAGCAAGACTTGTAATATTTGTTGCGCCTTGTGATCCCTGCAGTGAAAACAACATCCTCGACTGGCCTCTGCCTCCGAAGGTTTAGTGGGACAGTTTTGACTGATCTTCTTTGGCTTCACTCGGCCTGTCCTAAAACACTGCGCTGCTTTGTGGCAAACACGCTGCACGTTAATAAAAGACAAACTTGTAACGATCAAAGTTTACGGAAAAAATTGTTTGAGGGAGATAATAAGGATTCTTTTTTAGCTTCAGAAGCTTTTGGATATTAATAGTGTTCACTTATAATGAGTCAGATTGCTTGCAAAATATTTGGCAGTCTCTGGTGGAGGAGCCGGCTCTGACTCTGTCAGATGTTTGACATATCCACTTTGCTATAGAAATGTGGGTCAAACCTCTAAATGCTGCTGAGCTGGACCCCCCCTGGTGTTTTTAATCTGCACATTGTGTGTACAATAGCCCACACAAATGGAAAGAGGCTGCCAATGGATCATTTTAACCACCAAATTGCACCACAGGACTGTGTTTATGTAGAAACAAGGGCTTTTGGGTTAAATCCTCTGGCCTCTGTGGGATTTCATTCTGCTCCGATAGCTGGAGAAGGTCCAGGTTTATCCAGTTCAGCCCTGCCTCATTCGAGCTCCTCAGAAACTCAATTAAAAGCAGCCCATCATGCTCTCAAGCCAAAGATCACATTACATGTCTCACATACTAACCAAATGCTGATTCCTTTTGTGGAAAATGGCCTCCGCAAACCTCCAGTGAGCACAGCTAGTTTTGACGTAATGGGAAAATATTTCACTTAGCCACAAGAAGAGAAATAACGGAGCAGAAAAAAGATTTTTCTCTCTCTTTCCTGTTGGAATCTCTGGTCATGACAAAGCCAACAGTGAGGCTCAGATGGAAACCTAGCAGACCACCTGTTCAAACATCTTTAAAATATGCTTTTTTTAATTCAACATGTCAGAGAATCCAATTTGACCAAAAATAGTGTTTCTGTTGTGCGTTGTGGACACATTCCCCCTGACATGATAAATTGCATGTCTGGCTTTTGTCACAGCAAAAGAAAAATTCCCCAGAGCAGATCCCACATGGAATTTTCTTTTCCATCTAAACTTTAGAAGATACAATTGTGTTGGCTCGGTTTTTGGAAAGTTTGAGATATAGTTTTACACTAACCATTATTCAATCAAAAGTCTTTTCTCTCAGTTGTTTAGTCTATACCCCAGGTGAAGTCTCAACATTTGACAGTCAAAAAACAAATAAGTTTCATATCCAATGTTATATAACATAGAAAAAAAGCAACAGTTTTGAAATATTCCAATTAGGTTACTCTTAATATTTCCATCTACTGTCTTTATCTGTGTGCGTGAGTAATGAAACCTTTTCTATGATTTCCTGTATGAAACACACAAGTCTTCAGATGTCTGCTGTCTTTTTCTGCATGTATATGCCTTTTTCAGTTGTCAGTGAAAATCTAAATTAATTTCTCTTCTTTTTTAGACTTGATTTTCATATGGTAACGATTCATCCTTTTTTTCAGGGTGAATTGGAACGTCAGCTTTTACAAGCCAACCCCATCCTTGAATCGTTTGGCAACGCGAAGACAGTGAAAAATGACAACTCGTCACGTTTTGTAAGTCCAGAAAAAATTATATTCAAAAAGTCTACTGTGGTGTCCTCCTGTCTCAGCCATATACTTTATATTACGATTAACAACACTTCCAGAAATGAAGCAAAAATACAAACACTACCATCTTGCAACAAATAGCTTTGACTTCACTTTTGGGAAGCTGTCATATCGTTCATTTTTATATGCCTTCTATGGTCTCAACACGATCTTGGCTTTTTTTTTTTTTTTTTGGGAGAAAAGTCAAGAATAAACTGATTGAAAGTAATTGAATCATCTTTCCTGTTAGCAGTTACACAGGCCACACAGCCAGACACACGTGCCTGTTAGTCATTAATGAGGCCTTTGAAAGAGGAGCCTTTCAGACCAACCGCACTCAGCAGACTTCTGAGAAGGGAAGCAGCACATGAGTAAACCCTCGGTTTACAGTGTGGCTGTGGCAGATAAGTCGGTCAAATTCAATAGAGATTATGCTATAATTATTAAATTACTGCGATTCTTCACAAGCTTTTAACCCGGGTTGATCTACATTACCCTCAGCCAGCTAGCTAAAATTGCCTCTATTGTCATCAGTCAGATCCCATTGATGACAAATGATTCAAGACATGTATTCAAAAGAATACTGGAAATTTACGGATGCTGGTTGAAGTCATGGTTCAGAGGTTGAGTTACTTTAAATTTTCACAGCTGTTTTACAATCAACAGGGTAAATCTATATCAGTGTTCATATTAAAGGAGGAAGGGCTTCATTGTGTTTTTAATAAGAGTCATTAAGTTGCAGATTAATCCCTGGTTATCTTGAATTGTGCATTTCCTGACCATTTATCTTGTGTTGATCTCTGCAGGGGAAATTCATCCGGATCAACTTTGATGTCACTGGATACATTGTTGGAGCCAATATTGAAACTTGTATCCTGCTTTAAAAAGATTTACTAGAACTACTAGGTCAGATATTTATAAGGATGTTAATCAGGACTGTTGCTAATGAATCCAACCGGAAATGTTTCATCCCTGCATGCTATCAAAAATTTGCCGTTTGTAGTGAAGCTGATTTTTTTGAACCTGTAATCTTAACCAATTTGAACTGGACAGAAGGAATGGAATTTTGTTTCTACATCAAACTAACTCACCAAGTAGATATTATTTTCCTTGACCAGTCTGTGTTAGACTTACTGGAGAAATCCAGAGCTATTCGTCAAGCCAAAGATGAGCGTACCTTCCACATCTTCTACCAGCTGCTGGTTGGAGCTGGAGAACACCTCCAATGTGAGTAGACGGAGCTTGAACTGTTACCCGATATAAGAGCTCTTCTCTGTCTGTCATAACTACAGAGTGCAGCTGATCTTTCCAGTGTGATTATTGTATTTGCAAAGGTAACATCATTTTTAATATTCAGTGTATGTGAGTGTATATATATATTTACACACACACACAGTAAGTATTAACTATTAACAATGCATACAAATTAAAGTAAGTTAAATCTCATCAGAATCCTCCACAGTGAATTTGGGCTGATTTAATATCATGGATAACAGTGACTGTGTTGTTTGGTGGACAGCGGACCTGCTTTTGGAAGGATTCAATAACTACCGTTTCCTTTCCAATGGCAACATCACAATCCCGGGTCAGCAGGACAAAGACAACTTCCAAGAGACAATGGAAGCTATGCACATCATGAGCTTCGGCCATGAGGAGATTCTGGGTATGTAATCCAAAACATTCAAATAACACAGCAAAGGGGAAACTAAACTGATTTGATTTTCTCCGGATTCTTTATCTTATAGGCATGCTGAAGGTTGTGTCTTCGGTGCTTCAGTTTGGAAACGTTGTCTTCAAAAAGGAGAGGAACTCTGACCAAGCCTCTATGCCTGATAATACTGGTAAATACACACATACACACACATCATATGACATCTGTTTCACAACACTGTAGCTTGGAGATCACAGGCCAAGACACTGCCCTCCTCCTTTCCCTATAACACTTCAACTTGTCCTGCCTCCCTCACACTGTGCACCTCATCCACTGAACAGAGGGACCAGTGATTTACATCTTTTCTCTCCCAGAGCGTTGTCAACCTGCCATTGAGCCACATCGTTATGACGATTTACTCCTAAAGGAAATGGGGCACAGCCTTCCAGTTCCTCCACATGTGGCACTCCATATTTGGCACTTAAAGGAGAAAGAGAGAGAGGGGAGTAAATCTAATGCCAGTGATGCAGCTCAGCCAGATTTCCCCAAATGCGATGAGCAGAAGCGAGGCCTGAAGCGCATGTTTTTTTTAGAAGTGAGACTTGGCGGATCAGTCTAGATTCCACTTTTCCTCCTTTTCCACAAGCTGCAGCCATGAAAAATAATGACATTTTCCCCATCAAATTTCATATGAAAACTTGACATCTTAGAAAGATTTGTGGTAAGATCAATAAGTTTGCAAGAATATCTGTTAAACATCATTGTCAGACTGTTGTGTCAAAGTAGCACTGGGAAAGCTTTCCTGGGTGGACAAAGCAATTTATATACATAGTCTCAAATCTCTTACTTTGGCATTTTATTCTACTTTGAATTCACTTTATTTTCTGTTTTTCCATCTCTTGTCTCCCAGCTGCTCAGAAGCTGTGTCACTTGCTTGGTATGAATGTAATGGAGTTTACCAGAGCAATCCTGTCACCAAGGATCAAAGTGGGAAGAGACTACGTCCAGAAAGCACAGACTAAAGAGCAGGTCAGTTGGCTGGGCATTTTTTTCTGTGTACGTACAGTAATTATTCCATGAAAAGAAATGGAACTGAAGTTTGTTAAGTTGGAGGCTTTTTTTTATTGTGTCTCCACCATTTAGTTGGCAAACCCCCAATGTGAATTTGGATATGAAACACACTGTACAATCAATGAGCATACATTTCAGTTATGTGCTCCACTAACAAGGAGTGGATACTAAAGATTATGAATGAATCCTGCAACTCAGGTTTTGTATTGTCTTCCCAATTACAACAATATTTATTCTATAACTCTTCATGCTTCTTCGGAAAAAAAAAATTATTGCAACACAATTGATGTTTAAAACAGTGAAGTCATACTGTCAAAAGGCACATGGCAAAGTTTAGTGTACTGTTAAAGCACTCACATGTTTTAGTCATTAATTGCTCTTTTAAGTGCAGTACTTTGATGATAATGGTCAAAGCTTTTTGGACATGGCCAAACCATTGAGATATTAATGAAGGTCTGACTCAGACACAAGTTATTCTGTACAGGCTCACCAAGACGAAGAGCCCATCTGTCCAAGGACAAATAGATTTCATCGTGAGGATCGGGCCGTCTGATGTGTCGTCATTCTCTCTTCCTATATTGTCTTACCATTCATTCTTTTTCCACTCCTCCTTTCCTGTCTCCTCTGGCTCCCTCCAGGCTGACTTTGCTGTCGAGGCCCTGGCTAAAGCGACATATGAGCGTCTGTTCCGCTGGCTGGTCCATCGCATTAACAAAGCTTTGGACAGAACCAAAAGACAGGGTGCCTCCTTCATCGGCATCCTGGACATTGCGGGTTTTGAGATTTTCCAGGTTTGGATTAAAGTCTTGTGTTTCTTAACCTTTGAAGATTATGTCCAGTTGTGGCTGGAGAGCATTTGATTTGTGGTCATTGTGGGGAACATTTCCAGTAAAAATATTGTTCTTCCTTTGTTTTTCCCCTTCAACAGTTGAACTCGTTCGAGCAGATGTGCATCAACTACACTAATGAGAAGCTGCAGCAGCTCTTCAACCACACCATGTTCATCCTGGAGCAGGAGGAGTACCAGAGGGAGGGCATCGAGTGGAGCTTCATCGACTTCGGCCTCGACCTACAGCCCTGCATCGACCTCATCGAGAGGCCGGTCAGTCTGAATCCCAACGTTGTAACTGAATAGTTGAATCAAGGATATTATTTTATTTATGAATTATTATGCCTCCCTTAACTATACGTACAAGCAATTTCACAACAAAATAATACTCACTTAACTTTTTTTAACTCTCTCTTCTTAAATTGTAAATAAATATTGATTTGTTGATGGGTAAAGATGTATCACATGTATCGTACATACTTTCTGAAGTCTGGCTCTGACCTACAATGTTGTTTCTTCAGGCACACCCTCCAGGTGTGTTGGCTCTGCTGGATGAAGAGTGCTGGTTCCCCAAGGCCACAGACAGGACCTTTGTAGACAAGCTGACCCAGGAACAGGGCACACACACCAAGTTCCAGAAGCCACGTCAGCTCAAAGACAAGGCCGACTTCTGCATCATCCACTATGCCGGCAAGGTATGCTGGTTTGCTCACACTATTTGTGTGGATGTGTGTGTGTGCAGCTCTTTTCAAACCTAGAAGCATGTTTTGATCATAGCTGTTAGAACTGACGACTCAATCATGCTAAAGATTCATTATTACTATATACACTCCAATTCAGTTGTTATAGGGTAAGTATGCCAACACATGCCCTATAGTTAAAGCACTGATTCACTTCCTTGAAGACTTGCACATGGTATATATAACTTACACTACAATCTTATTTTCCAAGATGTCTATTTTCCTGCCTGATCTTCTTATGCAATAATAATAACAGTTAGTTAAAAGTTTATATCTGTCAGAGCTCAGATGAAAGAATGATTTATGGTTTCTCTTGTGGTGAGACTTCAGGGAAATAATGAATTCTGGGTAGATTTATATGGCGTTTAATTGGAGTGGACTTGAATGATGTCAAGGGTGTTATGCAATAGAAGAACACAGCATTTGTCATAATGCGAGACCTGCTGAATAGAACATCTGCTTACGATTACATGGACTGTGTCGTTTAACTCCTAATCAGTCAGAAGCTCAGAGATTTGAGCTCTAAGAACGAAGCTGTGGAGAAAGTCTGCAGCGCTGCAAAACCGATGTTGGGAATGTTGTGACAGAAACAGAAACAAATAATTTCTGCAGTGTACACCACTACAACAAGAAGTGTGACCGCATTCCAAGTTGTTAGTTGCAATGATGTGTCAGATATACACTTACAGTTTTAGATATCTTCTATTAAATTAATATTTTTATAAGTTCAAAAACATCTGTGTGTGCTGCATTACGCTTGACTGGCCAGTAATTGGATGCAAACCCTCAAACTTCCTGTTAGAGTCCAGCCTGTTTTTCTGTCTATCAACTGATATTCTATATTTGTAAATAAGCTGTCATAATATACACTGATTGTGATATACAACAATTTTAATGTTGTATGTTCATTTGTCTTTAGCTGCTGTATTATTATCAGATTTTTTAGAATCGTAAATGTCAATATCTTATCATATCAAAATTCAGTATCAGACAGAATATACTTATATCATTGTTTTAAATCCTATCACGAAGTTGTACCTCTATGGGTTTACAGGTGGACTACAAGGCAGATGAGTGGTTAATGAAGAACATGGACCCTCTGAACGACAACGTGGCCACACTTTTGCATCAGTCCACGGAGAAATTTGTAGCTGAGCTTTGGAAAGATGGTAAGCTAGTACCTTTTCATCTCCAAATACTGCAAACACTACAAGGTACTTGAGGGTGTAATTTTTAAGGATTTTTTTTTCAAATACGTCCGTCTGTCCGGCCAAAAAAATCAAAATAATAATGTTTGACAATAGTGTGTAATGTCTCTTTCATCCATGTTCACCTCATGTTTCTACATTATGTTACTGTGCTGCTACCACCGTTCCCCGGTGAAGTCTCCCACTCTAACCACTTCTTCCCCGTCTCCCCTACCAGTCGACCGCATCGTGGGCCTGGACCAGGTGGCAGGAATGAACGAGACAGCTTTTGGTGCTACCTATAAAACGAAAAAGGGCATGTTTCGTACTGTGGGACAGCTCTACAAGGAGTCGCTCACCAAACTCATGGCCACACTGAGAAACACCAACCCCAACTTTGTCCGCTGCATCATCCCGAACCACGAAAAGAGAGTAAGTACATACTTTTTTTTTATGTATGGGAAAAGCTGAGTTTCAACCTGTGGAAAGTAAAGGACCTGTAACTGTTACGTTTATATTAGACTCACTCGTCTATGTAGCATATTAAGTATGAATAGTGTTGCAATATAGTTATTTGCCCCTTTTCCAAACAAATTCAGTAAATTTGCCCTGTCAACCTAAAGAAAAAGAGAGAATAGAAAAGTCGATGGCCTTTGCCCTTTACTCTACTTTATGTATGTGTTTCTGTTCTTAATGGTGTATGTGTTTCTTCCTTCAGGCTGGTAAACTGGAGCCTCACCTGGTTCTGGACCAGCTCAGGTGTAATGGAGTCCTGGAGGGGATTCGCATCTGCAGACAGGGCTTCCCCAACCGCATCGTCTTCCAGGAGTTCAGACAGAGGTAGCAGACAACAAATATGTTTTTTAACTCTGTAAATCCAATTTTACACAGAGGAAAGATTAGCTTAATTTTCAACTAAATGTCTGTTGCTTTTTGTTTACAGATACGAGATTCTGACACCCAATGCAATCCCCAAGGGATTTATGGACGGAAAACAAGCCTGTGAAAGAATGGTGCTGCTCTATTTCTGTACTTTATTTTTCATCAGCTATTTGATATAAGAGTTACCAATGCTTTTAATGCTTGCTAATTAGTTAGCCAATAGTTTTCAGGGCAGAATTTATAAAATGGGATTAAGAATTTGGTTGATATTTACTCCTGTTAATGTAGTAAATAATCCAAATTGAGGATCTAAGAATAGCTGGTGTGGTATGTTGCAGAATATTAAGTCTCTTGATTTGTGACAACCATATGTTAGATTGATACAGCTGCTCAAATTGATGGAAGTCCATATTCAGATAACTGACTATGATTTGTCATAGAGGAATGCTAAATTAAACAAATTGTGAATGTAACCCTGTCCACAGAGCTTATTTCTCAACATCTCTCTGTGTCCAATATCTAGATATATGCTCTGGAGCTGGACCCCAACCTGTTCCGTATCGGTCAGAGTAAGATCTTCTTCAGAACAGGGGTTCTGGCTCACCTGGAGGAGGAGAGAGACCTGAAGATCACTGACATAATCATCTACTTCCAGTCTGTGTGCCGTGGATACTTGGCACGCAAGTGAGTGTCAGATCCAGTATTTTTGTAGATATGAACATTTACTCTAAATGTCTGGACAGGTCTGAAACACATCTGTCATGTCTGATCACATGTTTCTACTCCTCTGTGCAGTTCCCAGCTCGTTCATACAGTTTGTGATGCTGCAAATGTTTCTGTCATTCGTTAAAGGTTTATTAATTTAAAACATTGAAAAATTCATCTGATCGGGAAGAAATTACAATTTTGGCAATAATGTCAAAGTTGTCTTTGTTTGTATGTTTTCTGAGTTATTTACTGAAGCATGCTAACGAGCTAGCCCTGGCCCGTTCCGTCTCGTTAAACCACTTTGTACATCAATTGGCGAAAGTGTGTTACTGTAGCGTTCAGCCAGCCCTCAGTCTTATCTGAGAGGATGAAGAATAAATTTGTAAGGCAGTCATCCTCTCTCTGCCACATTCCTCCACTCTTTCTTCAACACCTTTTTGATCATCAGCATCTGCCCTGACTCTGACTAGCATTACTGAACATTACTACTCAGTCCAGATTCTGCAACATCTCAACTGCTGCCTCCTGTTTCTGAGGTTAGGTTGATTCAAGAAAGGTTACCACAATATGTGGGCGAGCCCAAACCCTTAAGACCCACAGAGCATGCTTCACATGCATCCTGAAAAACAGGTACACACAAAGAGAGCCAGTAAAAACTTTACTGTTTATAATGTCCCTTCAGGACTCCATTATACCTGCCAACTATGGCATAGGGGAAAGAAAGGGAGGAATTTCTTTGTTTCTTACTATTGGCAAATTCTTACAAACTGCCCCTTTTAATGACCTGCAGATTATCACCTAATAATCTCGGCTGGATTTTATGGAGCTCCCCTGTGGCATTCAGTTTATTGTTTAGCTGGGCTGACCACAAATGTACTCCTTTGGCTCCTCACTAAGCAGTTGTTTTTAGTGGAAAAGCTCTTAAAACTGACTGTAAACTACCTTCCCAGCATCAATTCACCTGCTGGTGAATACAACTGAAGCTAGAGAGCCAGCTTTGACTCTCAGGACACTGATTTATTATTTGTTATTGTTTTCTTACTTTAGAGCCTTTGCAAAGAAACAGCAGCAACTGAGTGCCCTGAAGGTCCTCCAGAGGAACTGTGCTGCTTACTTGAAGCTACGCCACTGGCAGTGGTGGAGGCTGTTCACCAAGGTGAGACTCCTGATGACAACAAAGTTGTGACACACAGCTCTACATCTCTGTCTGTCTTGGAAATAGCCTTTCAAGAAATACACAATTCAGATGGCCTTAACATTTCAGATAAATAGACAATACCAAAGTCTTTCACACAGTCTTCATCAACAGATGGAGTTTGCTTAGTTGCAGTGGAAATGTAGATAATATAAATTTGGACATCTACATTTCCTTTGGCAGCTGAGAAAACTCCATCTGCTGGAAAGAAAACCTTCAGGAAAATCCAGGTTTAATGTAATATTAAATGACACTTGATTAGTTTTATAAAATTAAATAGCGACTTGGATACAGCTTTTCCCTGCATATAAATCTTATCAGTTATCCATTTTAATGAGTTTCTAACAAGTAAGCTGAATAGTAGGCTGTCAGACAAGTTTGTACATTTCACGCTACTTCGCTCGTCTCTGGTGCTGTTTAGAGTCTCTGCTCAGGACGTCTTTAGTTATTGGTGATCTCCATTTTTGTAGTCAACAACACAACTGGCTTAGTTTACTGACAGGGCAATAGGGCATGTCATTTACCAAGCTGATGGTGAAGTAGTAGGGCGCCCTCTGCTGGATCACAATGTAATGTTCAAATCTCAACTTTTGATTGATGTTATCCTATAAACTATAAATGACACTGATCAACAGTGGCTTGTGCTGCAGGAGGTTGATCAGTACACTATCAGTAATAGTAGACTAATAGTAGTCGATTTTAGCACCTACTTAAATTAAGTTAACTTTTTTAATTTGTTAATCCATCCATAGATTTTCTGTGGTTTCTCCAGATCACATATACTTATTTATTATATTATATATATATAAATTATGGTTAATGTCAGCTGTGACCTATGAACCAAAATCTGAGATGACATAAAATGTATCTGCTTAATTAACAATTATAAGCCCTATTGTCCCAACTGGTTTTCTGTAATTCATTGAGTGTTACGAAAATTGGTTTTAAAGTGTCTCCTAGGTGGAAAGGTAGAGGTTGATTTATTTAATTCATGTTCTCTATCTCCGTCTCTCTCAGGTGAAGCCTCTGCTACAGGTCACCAGGCAGGAGGAGGAGCTGCAGGCCAGAGACGAGGAGCTGGTAAAGGTGAAAGAGAGACAGCTCAAGGTGGAAAGTGAGATGGTGGAGATGGAGAGGAAACACCAACAGGTAATCATGCTAGCTGTTGTGGAGAGGAAATAATTTCATTTTGGTTTGAGAGCTGGGTGCATCTTCTCAAACTGTTCCCTCCCCCCCAGCTCGTCGAGGAGAAGAATATTTTAGCAGAGCAACTCCACGCAGAGACAGAGCTGTTCGCCGAAGCCGAGGAGATGAGAGTTCGTCTGCTCTCAAGGAAGCAAGAGTTGGAGGAGATCCTTCATGATCTGGAGTCTCGGGTGGAGGAAGAGGAGGAGAGGAACCAAAGCCTGCAGAATGAGAAGAAGAAGATGCAGTCACACATCCAGGTTTATATCGTATTACCCTCTCCTTACTTGTCCATCAGTAAGGTTCACTCATGTGTGTTACCATTAAATATTTGGTATAAAAATACTCTTTTGCCCTCGTAGTTCTTTCAAAACCAAAATGTCCTCTTTCCTAATGTTATTCTAATCTTGTGGTAATATAACATTTGCAATTAAATCCTGATTATTATTATTAAGTGTTCAGGTTTTGTCAAACATTTTCTGTAGATTCTGTATCAAGTTGCATTAGTTTATAAACTTCTGTGTTTAGACTTTGATCTTATCGCATTAGATTGGTTTAGTATATTTATTTGTGTGATGATCCACAGGACCTGGAGGAGCAGCTCGATGAGGAGGAAGCTGCACGACAGAAGCTGCAGCTGGACAAAGTGACCGCTGAGTCAAAGATCAAGAAGATGGAGGAGGATATTCTGCTGCTGGAGGACCAAAACTCTAAATACCTCAAGGTGAGGACATTTTATCTGGAGAGATTATGTCAAATAAGAAGCGCTAACCTGTGACACATTTAAAACATTGCCCTTTTTCAATTTCAGTGGCAGTGTCAAAATAAAACATTGTTTATCAATGGTTTGTGTTTACATAGTTGGTGACTTTAATTGTAATGGTAACAGCAATAGCAACAAAGCCTTCATACCTTTTCACTTCCCTATATTAGTCGTGTCTAACCCAAACTTCATTTATTATTTTACCTGATTTGATCTAACAGGAAAAGAAGTTGCTAGAGGACAGGATCGGCGAGATGACCTCCCAGCTAACCGAGGAGGAGGAAAAGGCGAAGAACCTCAGCAAAGTCAAGAACAAGCAAGAGCTGATGATGGCTGACCTGGAAGGTAAGAGACCTACAGCTGTGACCGGCACTAATTTTGGTCCAGGAATGTGGAGCATAGGGACGAGGACAGACACAAAGTAGGTTGCTTAAGATGGACAGGCACAGTCACATCATTTGAAACTGGAGACAAGGGCTGAGTGAAGACACTTTCCTTAAACAAACTGTCCTCACAGCAACAGGAAGAATAAAAGTCTCTATGAAAGCGAAGAACAACACAAAGGTCAAATATAGGACACACAGTATGATTGTCTATGAGCCTAATTGGGTGAAATTACTGTTTACGGCTGTACAATGATTTAAGCAGGTAATCTGATTGCTCTTAGTCGTGTCAGGCTGTCAACCATTAGGTGTCACTTTCCGCGACCTCTTGAGCTCTGTTTAACCCCTTAAACTTGTGACTTTGCCCTTTTACCTTTTCAGAGAAGGTTATATTTCAACATACATTTTACATAATACATTTTTATTCGCTTTGTATTAACATTTGATTGATTTGTGACTCCGCTCAGAGCGTTTAAAGAAGGAGGAGAAAACCCGTCAGGAGCTTGAGAAGGCCAAGCGCAAACTGGACGGGGAGATGACCGACCTGCAGGACCAGATCATTGAGCTCCAGCTCCAGGTAGAGGAGCTGAAGATCCAACTGACCAAGAAGGAGGAGGAGCTGCAGGCCGCTCTGTCCAGGTCAGTCATAGTCATAAAGAAAAAATAAAAACAAACAAGTGAAAACAGGGAGGACTGAAGCAGACATATTCTGCAAAAAAGACAAACTAGCCCAGGACAGATAACGAGCAGAAAGGTTGGGGTGGGTGAAATAGGCATCATACATCATTAATGTGGAAAATATTCATTCCATTCCTGAAAATGTTGACAACAAACACAGATAATCTTGTTCATTTCTGCAAATGAACTCAGGTGCATCATTGAGGCCAGACAGACTCTAACTTTTTGTACAGTTTACAATTAGGCCTCGGAGTCATTGTAGACCGTGTGTCAAACTAAACCCATTATAGATGCTACATAATGGGATTAAGTGAAACAGTTCATCTCTCATCCAATAGGCTCCTTCAGTTCAGTTCACCAGATCTTAAAAAACAGAAGGTTTCACATCTGAGCCTGGTGCTAAAGCATTCAATATACTGACATGTTTTTAAAGTTACTACCATCAATACACACCTAAACTGGTGTGGTAAAATACTTCTGTCAGTGTTGTTGCTCATTTCAGTGTGTAACAAACACCACACACATCTTTTCACGAGTGCAGTTCTTCGCATTTCCATGGCAACTGCACTCTACGGTGGTACAGCTAATAGGAGGACCATAAATGGGCTCAAGAAAACAGACGGTTCAACCCTGAATTTGGACTTACATATTTTTCAACAGCAGCACACACAAACACACACACACACTCTGTTTCTCTCTCTTTCTCCTCAGTACTCCCCTGTGTTCCTCTGTTCATTGCTATCAGCAGCAGTGTTTCCCCTCAGCGACTCTAGCTGAGATCTTTCATCTCGTAGACAGCCGTGTCTGATCACAGGGAAATTGATGATAACTGATGCTCTCAGTCCTGGTTGTCACAGTAGTTTTTCCACACTAAGCAATGAAGAGCTGAACTAATTGATGCTGTCATTGCACAGTGGAAGAGAAACTGTTAACAAGACCTTTTTTTTCTCGTTAGCCGTTTTTTGTCTCTTAGTTGTAAAAGGCCTGTGTCTTGTCACTCAGAATCATAAACTGTAATTAAAGATGGACGATGCGTCTCTCCTTTCACTTACTATGCAGAAATGAAATACCTAATTAAAACTAATCTTAACAAATAAATTAGCACTTGAATAAACATCAGTGTAATAAGAAATACTTAAAATAACCCAATAACCATCTTTGAGAAAAGATGTATTTGACATGTACCTTGACTTTTTCATTTGGTCCTTGGCCGATCTACTAAAATGGAGAGGCAGGGTTTATGACCTATCCTGCAGCCAGCTATCAGGGCCCAGTCGGGATGCTTTGTCCTCCCTCTGGGGAGCTGTCATGTCATCTATCTTTATATACAGTCTATGCAGTCACAGTTTAGTATTTGATTAGTTTCTTTATTTAGTCATTAGCTGACAACCTCCCCAGAGCTGTGAAGGTTGTTTCTCTGATCGTCAACTCACATCTTTTTAATGTGGCTTTTCCTCCAGTTTCCTCATTAGTCCAATAGTCCAAACTGCAGGGATTGATGGAAAACATCTGTCTTACTAATTTCACACACAAATGATCAGTTTAGTCACAGCCGCAGATATTTAAGCTTTCATTACACTTGATGTGCCTCATTTTGAAGTCTGCAGCTCTACTAAGAGCTGTGGTCTTTTTTGAGAAAATGGGGAATTACTTTTAGATGAGAGTCATTAGTGCTTTTAATCAACGTGGTGGCACCATGTTAATTTTATCACTGAATCATTACAACATTCCAAGCAGTGAATCTCTGTGTATGTAAGGAATGTTACTAGAGAATCGCAGCCAGCATGAACTTCACTTAGACCCCATTCCAACTAAAAACACAAGACATCCCTGACTAGTCTTTCATTGAACATATTTATCATTACAGAGAATAAAGGTTTTGATTTTTAACCTACTTTTGGTTCACTTATCTTTTTAGATAACAATAATAAGAACGACTGTCAATTTTCTCAATCAGCAAAAATGTGTAATTGAGAGTAATTGATCAAGTGCATAAACTGAAAGACAGTTACTAAATTTACATTGATAACAATATTCAGATTATTGACCTTGTTCTGAACAAGACATTATTTCAATTGGGATGTTTACAAGACTTGCTGGAAGAATATTAATATTCTTAATTATTTGTTACAGAGCATCGTCTGATTATGACACACGTCAACATTAAGCCCTACTACTTGTTTACTCTCAAACCCCGGTCATTTTACTTATTTCGACTTATTCGGTTGATAACAGAATATTGGTGTCCATGTCATTGAGCCTACTGTCAAAAATTTGAAATATGTGGAACCTAAAAAAGCTGACTATTTTTCTTTAAAGTTGAAGTGTCTGTGACAATTTACAAGACTATACTTATGTGCTGCTGTTCAGACAACCAAAATATCCTCACAGAATCTTCTACCAAAATTACAAATATTGAAACTTGGAAATATGTTGAGTTTATTCAAGATATTAATTTGTGTAAAAAGAAAGTTATATCCTCAGAAGTATATGTAAACTATGGATTTTTTCATAATTTCCATTAGTAAGTGATGAGATTAGAGCCTGCTGAAAAAAAAAAACTTATTTGTTATTTGTGTCTCAAACTAGGAGTGACGAGGAGATCGTCCAGAAGAACAACGCCTTGAAGCAGGTTCGGGAGCTGCAGGCCCAGCTGTTGGAGCTTCAGGAGGATCTAGAATCAGAGAAGTTGTGTCGAACTAAAGCGGAAAAACTGAAGAGGGACCTGAGTGAGGAGCTCGAGGCTCTGAAGACGGAGCTGGAGGACACGCTGGACACCACCGCCGCCCAGCAGGAGCTCAGGTGCTTGTTTCATCAGTTGAGCTTAACGGATCTCTTGTCTTTCATCACAGAAAGACAAGAGATCCTCTTTGGTGCCTGAGACGTATGTGGCCATTACTCAGTTAAGATAATAGACACAATAAATGTGTCTTATATATATTATATATATATTATATCCTGATAGTTGTCCCATTCTCCTTAACCCTCCCCTTTGTGTCTGATCTCCAGGACCAAGCGAGAACAAGAAGTGGCAGAACTGAAGAAGGCCATTGATGAGGAGACCAAAAACCACGAGGCTCAGATCCAGGAAATTAGACTGAGGCACGCCACAACTCTGGAAGAACTCTCTGAACAGCTCGACCAAGCAAAGAGGGTGAGTGGGTCACACCCGATCTGATGTTTTTATATTGTGATGCACATGATCTATCCATATCAATATTCATTTACCAAGTGTAGAGTTTAAAACATTTTATGGTATCTACCCCATCTAACTATCATATAACATGGATCCATGCTGTTTGACCTAATTTTATCACCTGCCTCTGTAATGTGTGACATATTTGAAAAACAATGTGTCAATTCAATCGTTGTATTGACACAAAATGCCTGTGCAACGGGCCCGAGCACAGGCATTTTGTCATTGGACATTATTTCAACAACTTAATTATCACACTGATCAAACTTTTTTATTTTTTTTAAAGTGATAAAAAAAGAAATTAAAATTAAAATTTAAAAAAAAAACAACGTTATTTTATTTATTTATTTTTTAAGTAAAAATTAAAAAAAAACGTCAAAAGTGTTTCACTCAAGTCGGGAGAATTGCACTCATCTCTATTTCACAAAGTCCCGAAACATTAACAGTTACTGCGAAATGTATGTGTCTTTAATTCAATACTATGGTGCAAGGATGTAAATAGATGATGTTGATTGGCTGTTTCAAATCTTTTTGTTTTTTTAATTCACCAGCTGCTTCTTGAAAGGCTTTTATTTTCAGACATACAACTTTATAAATCAGCCTCATGTATCGACACATATATCAGTACAGAGACAGTGGCTGTGCCAGCTTCAGTTTTGTGTAAACAAACAAAAATCAAGAAAAAGAAAAGCATTTTCCTGTTCCATACAGTTCAAGGCCAACCTGGAGAAGAACAAGCAGAGTCTAGAGACTGACAACAGAGAGTTGGCCTGTGAGATGAAGAGTCTGCAGCAGACAAAGACAGAGTCGGACTACAAGAGGAAGAAACTGGAGTCCCAGCTGCAGGAGTTTACGGCCAGAGCCACAGAGGTAGAGAGGACCAAGGGAGAGCTGTCTGAACGCTCACACAAACTCCAGGTAAACTCCTCCATGGCGTAGTTTTCGGATCTCATACTGTTGATCAGTTTATTGTACTAGTCATAATAACCCCGTTTTTGTCTTTTATCAGACTGAGCTGGACAACGTTTGTGCATTGCTGGAGGAGGCGGAGAAGAAGGGCGTCAAACTGACCAAAGAAGTTGACAACCTGAACAGTAAACTGCAAGACTCTGAGGTGTGAACATCAACATTAGCCTTCCTTAAAGCAAAAGAAAACATGATCTAGAATAACTTTTTTAACTGCAAAAGTTCCAATCATGGCCCCTAGATCAATGTGAAATAAAATGTGTCACACAACGCCTAATGGTCATTCCCACACAGTTGAAAACACAGAAGTTTTTAAGCCACTATTCTCTCCTAGCTAATCAATGAATCCACCGGGAAGATTTCCCTGTTTATTAGAGATTAATTTTCTTATTTATCTGTTCATGAATACAAAGATCAGGCTTCAGCGTGAGTGAAAATGCACCTTACGTGATTTTCAATGTTAATAGCAGATTCTGGGAATAACACACACAGGTCTCCCTTGTTTATTCATGCTTTTTGTTTCTGGTGCGGTGTTTAGGAGCTGAGGCAGGAGGAGACACGTCAGAAGCTGAACCTGAGCGGCCAAATCCGCCAGCTGGAGGTGGAGAAGAACACCTTGTTGGAGCAGCAGGAGGAGGAGGAGGAGGCACGACGCAACCTGGAGAAACACCTGCAGTTGGCACAATCTCAGGTATAGTTCTTCATCTTCACAAACTTGAACTAGCAGGTCTTATATACATACACAGATACAGGTCTGACACACAAACATACGTGTTTGAGACAGGCTCAACTTTCCCGTTCCTACTGATGCACAACTGAGTGCTGAGAGAAAGACCAGGCAAACCTTTACAGCTGTGAACATCTGTCCTTCACATGCATAGCAGCTTTAATGCATTGAGGCTGTGCACCAAGTTAAGAAACGCCAAGAAATAAAAAATGTGTGTCCGTACGTCCGTTGTGTGTCTGTTCGTCAGTCCGTTTATCTTGTTTAGATGACTTCAACTCAATTAGAAGTTGATCTGACTTGGGACAAGTTTGCCAAAGTAAAAATGTGGAAAATGGCCACTAAATCCAAAATGGGGGGCTTCCTGTTGCGTTTTTCATAATGCTCCTTGAGACATTTTTGTTTGTCTGGTCATGATACACCTGTGAACCAATTTTAGTGAAGATGGGTCGAAGGGAAACCTAGGTGGCTGTGTTCCAGGTGGCGCTGTTGAGCCATTTAGCCACGCCCATTTCAAAATAGTCCAGAATACGTACATTTTCACGACTTTCAAATTTACTGCAAAGTTTGGTAAGTGTTTGAGCATGTTTAAGCCCTTAAAAAGCCCCTTCTATTGCTTGAAAAAGAATAATAAGCATTTGAATAAAGCACAGTATGCATTTGGCCCTGGATATCGTGTGATTGACAGCTGCTACCATCCAATTGGTACCATCCCTAATAATGAAATGCCAAACTCAAGGCTTTAAAATGCCATTTCATAAACTGCCTTGATTGAGACTTAATTATGACTCAAGGAATGTCACAAAGATGCAAAGAATTGAAATATAAGATTGACCGCTACTGGATCTAAATTGTGAGAATCACAATCAGAATCAGAATCAGAAGTATTTTATTGCCAAGTACGTTTACACATACAAGGAATTTGCTCTGGTAATTGGTGCATACAATGAACATAGAAACATAAAAACGCAATAAATACAACATACATAGGAGAGCAATAAAAAATAGGAAACCAGTATATATTTACTCACTGTTTACTTCTTATTTACTCACTTTTTACCAATATACAAAGTAACATTTATTTTGACATAAACATTTCTGAATAAAAATATATAAAAGATAAAAGATATAAAAAGTGAAGTAAAAAGTGAAATGCTAAATGCAAAACAGTGAACAGTGTAAGATTGCAATATGCAATGTAATGCAGTATAATATAATATGATATGATATGATATAATGAAAGCGTGGTTTGTGTGGACTGAGCTGCTGCTGCGACACATAAACAGGAAGGAGATATGTGGCCTTGTTTGCGTTTTGTTACATTGAGTGAAATAATATTTTCATTCTGTTCCCACAACTTTAAACAGTAAAGCAAGATGATGACTTCAGCATGTCTTCTCTTTGTTTTTTCATTGATATTAAACAATATTTCCTGCAGCTGTTTGAGACAAAGAAGAAGCTGGACGAGGACGTGGGAGCGATGGAGGGCCTGGAGGAGGCAAAGAAGAAACTTCAGAAGGACATGGAGCTGACCAGCCAGCATCTGGAGGAGAAGACCATGGCCATGGACAAGATGGAGAAGACCAAGAACCGACTGCAACAGGAGTTGGATGACCTGATGGTGGACCTGGACAACCAGAGACATATCGTCTCCAACCTGGAGAAGAAGCAGAAGAAGTTTGACCAGGTACACTGGTTCTCTAACAGTCTTTCAAAAATGATAGACAGAGGCTGTAGAGTGTTTTCAGAGGATTAAAGGCCACTGTTTTTCTGTCTGCATAGCTGCTGGCGGAGGAGAAGACCATCTCAGCTCGTTACGCTGAGGAGCGGGACCGTGCCGAGGCAGAGGCCAGAGAGAAGGACACCAAGGCGCTGTCTATGGCCAGAGCTCTGGAGGAGGCTTTGGAGGCTAAAGAGGAACTGGAGCGGTTTAATAAGCAGCTCCGTGCTGAAATGGAGGACCTGATGAGCTCCAAGGACGACGTAGGAAAGAATGTGAGTGACCTTTGACCTCCTAAATGACACTGCTGACTCCTTTAATTTACTTAATCTCTGTTGTCCTCTGTGAACATCCCATGGCTGTTGTTGAAGGACCCTCAGTCTGACTTAATGTGACTTATTTGCTTGACGTATTCTGTGTATCCTTACACTGTACAGGTCCACGAACTGGAGAAGTCCAAGCGTATGCTGGAGCAGCAGGTGGAGGAGATGAGGACTCAGCTGGAGGAGCTGGAGGATGAGCTGCAGGCCACAGAAGATGCCAAACTGCGACTGGAGGTCAACATGCAGGCAATGAAGGCCCAGTTTGACCGAGACGTGCAGGCCAGAGATGAGCAGGGAGAGGAGAAGAAGAGGGCGCTGGTCAAACAGGTACAAGGGGGGACACAAGGCTGATATAGGATGACATATTGGAATCCTCAAATCAGTATATGGAGTACTGAAACCCAGGATTTAACCTGACGTACTCTGTGTTGTTGTTTCCCTCCAGGTGCGTGAGATGGAGGCAGAGTTGGAGGATGAGAGGAAGCAGAGAACTCTGTCTGGCGCCGCCAAGAAGAAGCTGGAGATGGACCTGAACGAGCTGGAGGGACAGATCGAAGCTGCCAACAAAGGCAGGGATGAGGCCATCAAACAGCTCCGCAAACTACAGGTAGAAACACAAACAGACATCCGGTCCCGGCTTCACTCCTCGTGCATCACAAAATGGGAAATGTGTATTTGATGTTAGAGCTGAAAACTACTTTCACCAGCTCTGTTTGGCCTATCTCTCTGCTCCACACTGTCTGTGTTCTCCTGCAGGCTCAGATGAAGGACTATCAGAGGGAGCTGGAGGATGCTAGAGCCTCCAGAGATGAGATCTTCACCCAGTCCAAAGAGAACGAGAAGAAACTCAAGAGTCTAGAAGCTGAAATCTTACAGCTACAGGAGGTGGAGATCCTGATTTTCACTTTATCAACTAATGATCAACTGATTTTATCTGATGTTCTGACTTTAATACCTCACAAGCATGGAAAATTGTGGAATAAATGACTCAGTGTGTTTGTGTGTGTTTGTGTAGGATCATGCAGCATCAGAGAGAGCCCGGCGACATGCTGAGCAGGAGAGAGATGAACTTGCTGATGAGATCTCCAACAGCGTCTCTGGAAAGTCAGTGCCACTTTGTACAAATCTTCACATCAATATTGGACCATTATTGGGGATGGGCTGGTTATTTGTTTCGGTCTTAGTGTAAATGAGAATTCATCAGTCAGTAGAGACATGTAATCTGTGTCAATGTGTGTCAGGTCATCGCTGCTGGAGGAGAAGAGGAGGCTGGAGGCTCGGATCACGCAGCTGGAGGAGGAGCTGGAGGAGGAGCAGGGGAACATGGAGATGCTCAACGACCGCTTCAGAAAAACCACAATGCAGGTAGAGTGACCACACATTAAATAACTGTAATCATCTTAATTCTTGTGTGGAAAAAGATGATGAACACAGTCAGACCAGCAGAAAACAGAATGTTAACTGAGACTTTATCAACTCTAATATGTTTTCATTTTAAAATGTTTTTTTATCTCTGTCCAGACGAGCACTTTTGCTCCATATCAGAAACAATCTCGTGTTTTGGTCTGGAGGATTTTTTCCTCATCCAGACTAAAATGAACCATAGAGGTTTCAAATTAATAAAGGGCAAGACTAAAACGTATTACTGTGGAGGTATTCTGAGTACTGTTGCTCTCAGATCAATCAGTACTCTGCGATATTTACTGACAGTTTGTCTGTAGTTTAGTTAATTTTGTCGCGGCACATTAGGCAGATGAACTTTACATCAACATGCTCTGTCTCTCACCCCCTTTCTCTCCTTCTCAGGTGGAAAGCCTGAACACTGAGTTGACCGGAGAGCGCGGCACTGCACAGAAGAGTGAGAACGCTCGACAGCAGATGGAACGGCAGAACAAGGTCCTGTATAGTGTGTTACATTAGAACATATGAATATTCACTAACCTGTTTCTGAGGGTTGCAGAGAAGCTTGCTACCATTGTTAAAAATCTCACTCATAATACACAGAGGACATAACCTTAAGTTTCTAATGTTTCCATCTGCATCAAGGAGCTTTATCTTCTCAACTCTGCCACAGCAGATGATCAGCACTCGTTCTAATTTCTCATTTATTTCTGGACATAACACAGGAATTACTGTTAAAGTTCATTATCTTTCAATATCTTTATTGCTTCTGCTCCGTACATGCACACAATCCTCTGTTCTGTTGCTCACGTTGCTGTTCTCATTTACTGTGGAAGCACTTCACCAGGGAGGGATAGCTTCAGATGAAGAGTAAATATTTGATCATATTTAATGCTCTGGATCCTAACAGTTGCATATCATGAATGTAGGATTTGAAAGCGAAGCTGGCCGAGTTGGAAGGGACGGTCAAGTCGAAGTTTAAAGCGTCCATCGCTGCCCAGGAGGCCAAGATCCTGCAGCTGGAGGAGCAGCTGGAGCAGGAAGTCAAGTATGTGTCCATGAAGTGATGAAGTCATTGTCAACTTTAATGTTTGTAAAGTGTCTTGGAGTTCTTTGAGAAGCACTCTATAAATATATTTATTATTATTTATTATTTTTATTAAGATTTCCTGATCATGATACACTCGAGAGCGCCCGCTGTGGAAGATTAAGCATGTTACGCACGTTATTTAAAGTCTGATTTGAAATTCCAGGGAGAGAGCAGCAGCCAATAAAATCGTCCGTCGCACAGAGAAGAAACTGAAGGAGGTGATGATGCAGGTGGAGGACGAGCGTCGTCATGCCGATCAGTACAAAGAGCAGGTACGAACTCATGATGAGCATATTGATTTGCATAGAAAGATTCACTTTTACTTTTCGTTATTCTGCCAGTGTACAGAGTAACTATCCAAAAAACACGACCTCTCACCACATTCACCTTCCTGTCAGATGGAGAAAGCCAACTCTCGTATGAAGCAGCTTAAGCGTCAGCTGGAGGAGGCCGAGGAGGAAGCCACCAGGGCCAACGCCTCCCGCAGGAAGCTGCAGAGGGAGCTGGACGACAGCACCGAGGCCAGTGAGGGTCTCACCCGGGAGGTCAACTCCCTCAAGAACCGCCTCAGGTACGAGGAGGACTCTGCCAGCTCTGTGCATGGATTGCATTTATAATAATAACAGGCAACTTTAAAACTGAGTGTGTATTATGCAATTATGTCTGCGTGTGTATCTACTTTTAATGTGTCGAACTTCTTTAGAGACATAAGTATCTTTATTTGATTGATTCCAGTCTGTACTTGGAGCTGGAGCTAGCAGTCGATTAGCTTAGCATAAAGATTACAGATAAGGAAAAAGGTTTTCTGGCTCTGTCCAATGTTCAAACATGTGTAACAGCTCCATTAATAGTCCATAGTTTACTGGCATGTAGTTTGAGATGTTCCTCTTCCTTTATGCAGCAGAGGTTTAAGATTTTCAATTGATTTCTCTTGGCCAGGCGGGGGGGTCCGGTCAGCAGCTTCTCCTCCAGCCGCTCAGGCCGCCGCAACCTCAATCTGGACGGTGCCTCCGTCGACATGTCGGACGACGACGCCGACAGCCGTGCCAGCGACTTCAACGAGACTCCCACCCCCAACGCCGAGTGATTCCAGCTACACTCAGTCCTCGCTTTTCCCTTGTCACTCCCCACCTCCAGTTCACCTAATTCACCTGTGACCCTTGGCCCACTCCCCCCCCCCCACCAAGTGATCCTCGGCAGAGTGCCCCGGCAGTGCGACTCTGCCCTTTTTGTATCAGTTAACACTGCAGGGAAAAACCACCGCCCTCCCCCGAAGTAAAACCCCCAGGCCTGGAGTGTCACAGGGGCAAACGGACATTTCTGCCTTACTCTGCTCTCATTCAGCAAGCTGCTAGTCCTGGTTCATCTGTCAGCCATGTATCTTCTTAGCATCACAACTTCACCCTCTGATGTACGGACTGCAACACTACAGGAACTACTAACATCTCGGGGCTTGCAATACAACAAAGTGGACTAAATTGAAAATGTATTACTGTGACAAAAAGGTGTTTTATTTTCTCTGTTACTTCATCTCAACGATTAACGAAGGAATGTCTCACTGAGGTTTTAAGTTAGAATCTCAGAGCTCATAAGGTTAACTGCTCTGCACTGTTGACCACACTGGTTATTGAGTATCTCATTATCCAGTTTGGACCGACTGGTTATTCTGGAAAATGCACAGAACTGCACATGAAGATGTTTGAATTTTTAACTGGAAACCAACAGGGGAAAAAAGCTCTTACTGGAAACACTAAAGTGCTCACTCAGTGACACTAATAGTTACAGCTTAGATTTACATGTGTACTTTGATTAGAAATTGAGACTGATTAATAATAATGATCTTCTCACTACATTTCAGTGTTTGTGTCCCAGTTTGTATTATAACCATCACGTCACAGAGCTGAGTCAGTCAATAAATTCCCGGCAATCTTTTAAAACTTAAAAGGTTGTTTAGCACTTAACATCTGTTCTGAAGTTTCTTTTCTTGTTTAACCATCTGGATAAAAATACTCCATTCGTCGCATGATAACATTTAGAACATGAGTCAGCGTTGACGAGATGTCTAAAAGCACTCAAAGATTTGTTTTTTAACTTTCAATATTTCATGGAAACTGGTTTTTAACCTTTTCCCGAAGTTGTGACTATTTTCTCATTCAAACAAACAAAGTATGTATATATAATGTAAGAATTGTGATAACCTCAAAAGCTAAAGAACCATAAAAACTGACAAGGTAGAGTGATGTTACAGGATATTCTAAAAATATATTGCATAGTTTGATTAGTTGAAAGCATCAAGGGGGCCTTGCGTATAGGCTAATACCAGTTATATGCACTACATATATACTACATTTGTCCCGTTTCATAAATGATAAAAATTGTACACAACAAAGATCTAAGTGTTGTGGGCGTTGCTTCAGTGTAGAGCTGTGAACACTTCCTCTCTCTCTCTTTGTCTCACAAACACACACACGCACACACACACAGATCATCAGCAGCACCGGGACAAGGACATGTTAAAACATCCATAATCTTTTTACCATCCTCTGATGATATTTTATTTTGTGTAGCTCGCCTGGCGCCCCCTACAGATGATCAACCAGGTTGGCACCTTCTGTATCTTTTAGCTTTCGCCACCGAGAGACCGCTAAAAGACCGTCTGATATTCCGTCTTACTCTGTTTCTTACAATGTCACTTTGTCTTTTGCTGTGTAGCTTGTTGCAAACGATCCTGCATGGTTACACCAGTTACAGAGCGTAACTTCAGGTGTGATAGAGACACCATTCCACCTACTTTATATTTGTGTACCATCAAAATGATTTTAAAGCCTTTATCTTGAGGTTAAAAAAACGACATTGTGCTGCTTTAAATTTAAGCAAAATTTAAAAAAATTGACCAACGTCATTTATGATTAGAATATAGGGGAAACATGAAAATGTGCATTAGTGCTGAAGTTGTCATGGAGATGTGGAGACTCAAATCTCAATTTCTTCTAAAGAGATTTTGATCATTTTAGTCTGTACACTACACTGTTACAGGAGTTTTGTTGTCAGCGCCACCATCCTGACTTCTTTACCGTGCAGAATACATTTTCATCCAGATGGTTGGATTAGTCATTAGGATTTTAGAAATACTTTCAGAACAGAATTCAATAACATTTTGGGTTTTTCAAATTTACCTGGATTTATTTACTTTTTCAGATATTTTGTGGGCATTAAGCCTTTATTGAACGGACAGAGTTAAATGGGGAGAGAGAGAAAGAGAGAGAGCCGAACCTGCGGAGGACTCGAGCCTCCACACGGTTTCCTCCTCCACCAGGTGAGCGGTTTGTGCCCTTGGATTTTAACCTTTAATTTGCAGCTCTGTGACACGTTTGTTATAATAAATCGTAAAGATGAACACAATGGGACTCGTCTGTGCTATGATTGTGCGAGTTGAAGCCTGACTTCAGACGACTGACAGACAGGTAGTGACAGGAAGTTTCTTCTATTCTTTCCTCCCAACTTGAGCCCAAGTTCTCTTTCACTTGCATCGTTACTGAGGTGAAAGCAGGCTCTTGTTGAAAGTGAATCAGTCGAACCACTATAGGGTTTGTGTGGAAGGGGATTTGTACCCGTATCCATCTACCATTCAGCTGTTTTACGTCCTGGTTTCATTTTTTTTCTGAATACGGCGATTAGGCTGGTCTACCCTTTGCCCTTCACTAAAACTATGTTTCTTTAAAAGTGCCTTAGACACTAATTAGGAACATAAAGGGGCAAAATATTCCAGTCCAAACAATTTTTTTGTATCGTTGCCGTGCTTCTTATCATATCCGCTGTGTTATGTTCATAAAAACTACATTGTTAGAACTAGTATTACAGTGCTGTGATTAACTACAGGAGAAGCAGAGCCCTCTGCAGCTGCACGTCTCAAATTTCTTTTTGAACAAAAACATTTTTATTTTGTTCTGTAACCACTCGCAGGTAAGTGTTGGAAGTTATTTTGGGAAGCGATGCACTGCACAGGATTCCATTTGGTTGGAAGCTTTAACATCCACAAGTACATAACTCACTTTCATTATTATTATTATCCAGCTGGATGTTGACAACCACGCATTGGATTGCAAATACTCCCCACCTTATTATTTCTTGTTTATCTGTATTTCTATATGGTTATTTTGTTCTGCTTTGTTTTTGTAAAAGGAAAATAAAAACATTCATTGTAGCTGCGATGCTGTTGTCGTTTGTTTTTGGAGCTGAATACTGACACCTGCGCCAGGAAGCAGAATCTGTGCTTCTGTTATAGAAGCAGACAAGAGATGTTTAATAAGGTGAAATATAAACAATATGATCACATAACTAAAAAAATAAAAGGAAATTCTGATATTTAAAGCAATACTATATAACTTTTACCAAGCAGCACCGCCCTCTGCAGCAAGGTGGGATTAATTGTCATTTTGTTTTGCACTTCAGAGCCACCGTAACTCCAGGGGAGCGGCCTTCCAGTGTTTATGTTCTAGAAGCCTTTTTTCTTCCATACAAGACATCATTAAACTAGAAAACATTAAACTGAAATGAAACAAAAAAATCATCAACACTCAAATCCTTTTCCTCTGGCGCCCTTTAAAGGTGTTTGCGGTTCACATAGCCCCACCCACCTCATCCAGTCCAGCCAATGGAAAGCATGTGAAAAAAGCAGGTGCGGGTCTGAAGGCTTTGTAAAGAAACAAGTCAATAAGTCATCGTGAAAACCACCTGTTTTGTTTAATTTCATAACTGACACACAAAAATAATCTACAAAAGACCAAATTAAATTATAATAACCAGTTAACCATGAAATGTCATTTATATCCTCCTCCCACCCCCGAAAGAAAGCACAATTTAGAAGATGTCACCCACTGCTCCAGACACGACTTCACAAGGACACTCATGGGTTTACAGTTGTGGGGAGGAAAGTCAAATCACGTACGTACAAACACACACACACACACACACACACACACACACTCACACTCACATACTCTCACATACTCTCACACATGCTGACCAGCAACACCCCATCTAAAAAAGGACAACAGTAGCAATCTTTGGCGTCGTTCTCGGCGCTGCGGGTCGGTCCAACACACATGGGGGAGGTGGGGAAGAAGTAGGAGAGACTCAGGAAGAACGGTTTTGTTAACGGAGGTATTTAACAGAAGGAAGGTTTCTCTATCACGGTGTTCAGACCGACAGCGAGGGGAATTGTTGCTTGGAGTTTGGAGTGTTAGCATTTTCTTTACAGCCGCCAGGACCTTCGCTGTAAGCTTGTCACCAACATACGCAGAGACCATTTCAGCTGATCTGCGTCTGTGTTTGACTCAGCTGCCAAACTCTGTTTCCTGTTAGAAGTTCTCTCTTTTAGTTCTCGTTTCTGTGTGTTAAAGTATTTTTATAAAGACCTGCAAAAAGACTTTGCTCATGAAAAACAAAACTTTGGATGGACATGTTCACACATTACTCCAGCCTCATATTAGTTAGCTACTTGTCATTTTTAGCAGTTCAATATTAAGTTTAACCAGACATGAAAAAATAAATAACTGTTTTGCTTCTGTAAGATTAGCTGAATCATTAGCGTCAGAAATAAGTTTAAATCCCTAACTTATTCCTCACAATATCTCCGCTTAACGCTGTGAAAATATTGTAACCAACATATCGACAGACTGTTGGCACATTCAGCTAATATTATCGTCACTGTACGACTTGAACAAAATATGCTAATTGGTCTAGGTAGCCGTAGACATGACGTAGAGTTTACAAGTGACAACTTGTAAAAAACATTCGTTACTCGCAGATGTAATTAAAACTGGGAAACAAATTTTCTCCTTGAAAGCTCTGATACATCCGAGTTTGCTCCGATATGTAAGAGCCTGAAAACAAACAAATATGGCCTCTTAACATCGCCATTTTTACGCAACCACATTTAATGATACAGTAACATACAGTTACTGTCAATGGGCAAAACAATAGATTCAATACATCAATAGAATGCTGATGCATTGTGTAAGCACAATGAGGACCTCAGATTTGTTTGATGTGACATTCATCGTCACATCGATATAATCGTAGGCCATGTTGCTGTGTCATGCCCTACATGACACAGCATCTTGATTTGTGAGCTCATGAAGTCGCTGACATGGGTATATTGGAATAATGCGTGAACACTCGCACACTTCTGCTGCCATTGCGTAAAAGCAGCGCTAGCGTGTCAATGTGGCATAAAGCAGAAACATTTAATTCACACAGACACTTCTTGAGGCCAAATTGCACGCTGTACTTAATCGCATCTTTCCCGTGATCTTGCGTGCAAACAGTCCGTTTCTAAAATTCACTTCCCTGTCCGTCTGAACACACGTGAGAAATGAAGGAGTCTCAAGTGTCACAACAAGATCATCTACAAACATTCACAACTTCAACAAAAACAAAAAAAACGTGCTGACAAGTTGAGTAGAGGTTGAAAGCCAAGCGACAACTTGCACTTTTGCATTGAGCGTTTTACAGTCCTGCATAGATCTTTTTCATACTTTATCAATACAAACTAAGGCGTTGTGTTATATTTAGTTGGTTTGAGTCAATAAGCAGAGAAATTAAATAAAAATCTTAAATCACAAAAAAAGAGAAGAAAAAAATTAAACAATTCAAGTAGGCTACAATCTTGACGTTCCCCCCTCTCTCACAGGGAGCCCCTCTCTCCAGAAGAGGAGCCCGAAACTCTTTCAATTCAAGTCTTTTTTCCAGAAAAGGTCCAGTGTGATTAAACAGCACCAAAAACACACTGAGCGAGAGAGGGGCATCAGATACACTCGCTCGTTATTGTGAAAAGGGGGGTTTACACATCCTTGCCCTTTTATACAGAATTATCTGGAAAAAAATTAACAGTATATTGTGTATTTTTATGTACATACACACATTCAAATCAACTTCAATGCTCGCTCGCTAGCTCTCTATAGCGCACACGCACACACACACACACACACAATAACATGTTGTCCCTGTGTAAATTACAAATAATTTATCAATATTAATTTAAGCTACTACTTAACAGTCATTTGTGGGAGCAGAGGTGACCAACAAAATTTCTACAGACACGACAAAGTCCCAAATATGAGACAACAGACAGAAAAATAAAAAAATCATTATTCAGTCTGTTTTTCTTTTTTCTTTTTGAACTGCAAGGACAAGAGTCCTGTTACTCAGCATAAGCTTAAATACAAATTATATTACGTAGCGTACTACTACTCTCGTCTGTACTGCCACCAGACGCTCATTCCACAGTGATCAAGGTCTGTCATATGTAAACATGTCGACAAAAAGAATTTAACAAAAATAAGCCGAACAAAAGGTAAGTGTTCTCGTCATTCAAGCCGTCTTGTTCTCATACCCGGTTCATTAGAAAATACAGTTACATTAATTCATCATTGCCATTGTAGCGAGGATAAACGGATTCTCCTATAGGTCCATTTTTAAAAGAGGCAGTGGAGCTCCGCCCCCCTCATACCACATCACCGTGTCACTCTAGGTGAAGATTTCTATTGGTGGAAGTGTCCAGGAGGTGGTGATGTCACCCCACTGGTCTCTGTCTAATGTGCTGCTATTGGTCAGTGGGATTTCCTCTTCACGTCTCCTCCCTGGCTTTGGTTCGCATCTGCATGAAGAAAGACGCAGATTTCATATTAATAACTATTTTTTTTTCCTGTAAGAAACACATATTATACAACACATAAATACCAGTATATAAATACATTTATTATACTAGTACATGCTATACTGTATGCAGTGTACAATGTTAAACAGTAATTTAAGGCAATAAGAAATAATGTCTCTGATACAGTTTGTCCTCCAGAGGGCAATGACAAGTTTATTTTATCTTTAAAGCTTCCCATTCACAGCATATCTTATCAGTGCTCTAAATAAAAAATAAATAAAGTCGTCAATAGCTTAAACGTTGATTTATGATACGAGTTCATTATGAAAGAAAATGTATTGATCAATATTTTTTATTGTTATCAATTTTAAACCCTTCAGTATGTAAACAGGTAAATGGGAAACTGTCCCTGAGGCACAGACAAGTAAAAGGCTCTTAGTGTTTGTTACGAGTCTGTGGGTGTGTCGTCCAAAGTTAATTTATATCTGTGGTCATTTATTTCTATTTATTTTGCATTTCTTTGTGCTACTTCTGGCCATTTGTGTGGTATTTTTCAGTCTTTGTTGGCATTTTGCATCTATTTTTATTCGATATATCTTTGTGGTTGTTTGAGTGATTTACCAACTGTAGCCAGAGCTACAGAGGACAAGCCAGATGCATGGCAACAACAACACACACTGAAGCAAGAACAAAGACACACAAACAACACAGCAGCTTAGCAGGGGACAACAGGTCGGCCTGACACAGACAGATCGAGGTCAGGGCGAGGAGGAGAAATGCAAATTACCTGAGAAAGCAAGCTGCAAGTGAGGAGGTAAGGCAGCCTGCGACCCTGACTGGAGACTCTTATACAGATCTGAGGAGAGATAGCGGGAAGGATGGACAGATGAGAGGGGAGAACAACAACAATAAGGGCGGGGGGTTTGAAATGGAAGCAACGAGAGAGAGAGGAGGGGATAAAGGTGAAGTGGCAGCGAGGAGCACAAGTACAAACGGTTGAGATGACGGAGACAGACACAAAAGATGGAGAGAACAAAGGTGAGAGACAGTGGTGGTTCTTGGGGAGCATTCTTCTCGTCCATCTTAATATACTGTCTATGGTTAAAACCATCCTGCCTCATACTCAGTATATTCTCATAAATCTTCACAGCAGATAAGTCACAGCAGAATACAGCCCAGAAACAATTCTATCATCAAATACAATATCTAACCCTTTTTACTACGGGACTCCAAGAGAAATCCCTACATGTGACTTGGGTGTGCTCACCAATTAGGTCGCTCTGTGATAGGGGGTATCCTGAGTTGGAGCTGGGGGCCCCGCCCATGCCAGCAGCCCCTGGGGCTCCAGGAGGGCTGAAATTGAGCAAGGGGGGGAACTGGAAGGGTAGTGAGACGGGCACCAGGCCTCCCAACATGCCAAAGCCCATGGGCAGAGTGGAGGGGCTGCAGAGGAGGGAGGTGCCTGCTGTGGTTACCTGCAGAAACCACATGCGGTCAGATGATGTTCTCTTGTACTTTGGTTCCTATTCTTCTCATTAGAATGAACACTAACCTGTGAGAGGTGTGACGTTGTGGAGGACGAGGCCAAAGTTCCTGAAGCCATCCAGCCGTTTCCCGCATTCGAGCCGGAGTTGACCCCACCTGCCAACCTCTGCCTCGGCCCATGATTGGCTGAGACTGAAGGTGAAGAAGACGTTGGTGCTTTGTCCGGGCGACTGCAGACAACTGACACCACTCCCTTGTTGTTGAAGTTGTTGATGCTACTGTTGCTCGTGGAGGACTGAGGTTTCTGACCTCCAACAAAGCTACAACTGCCCTGTGTCTGCTTCATCTGCCCACTGCCCAACATTGTGAAGGGCAGCCTGCAGGTTTTGGGGGCGTACGGGTGTTTTTGATTTTGATTGGTGATTATGCGATGGCCATATGAGAGCGAGGGCGAGGATGAAGGGGAAGGGGAGGAGGATGGAGGTGGAGTGGGTGCAGGTGGCCTAGGGGTGAGCTTGATGATGGAAGAGGAGTTGCTGCTGTGGGAGGACTTTGTGAGGGTGGCCTGCATGGGCGTGATGAAGTTGGACTGGTGGTGTGTGTGAGATTTAGCTTGGGAGGAGTGTGAGGTATGGGTGATGGGGGATGGCAAGGACACCACTGAGGAGGAGGGGCAGAAGGACTGCAGACTGGGGTGGGAGGTAGAGTTGGAGCGGGACTGGGATGAGGGAGAGGAAGAAGGTGTGATGCTGCTGCTCACGGCGCTGCCGTTGCTGCTGATGCTACCGGCTTTGGCACTGTTCTTAGCCAGTCCTTGAAGAGTTCCCATAGTTCCCATAGTTCCCAGTATCCCCACAGGGCTAACAAAGCCCTTCTGAAGGGGGGGCAGCAGAGGGGAAGCTGTGGGCGGAGGCCGTTGCCTCTGAGGTGATGGGGAGGGGTGTAGGTGCATTTTGCTACTCCCGCCCATCATTAAGCTTGTTCTGTGACTGGGTGATACCAAGGTAACGTGTCTCTGATTCTGGGTTTGACTCACGATGGCGGATCCTTTGATCGGACCATAGGCTGCATCTGTAGTCCTGGGAGCCAATGACAGGCCTGTAGCCTGCACGCGACCCATGGAGGAAACAGCTGAAGACGAGGAAGAGGAGGTAGAAGAGGAGCTTGGTAGCATTGTTATTGTTATTGGTAAATTCCCAGCAGACCCAGCTGCCAGTGGAGCGGCTTCCACCTTAGAAAGGGAATGATGCTGAGTCGTGGATGTAACCGAGGCAGAGAGCTGAGACGCTGCAGGGTAGTGAGGGGTGACGGGAGGGGGAGAGGTGGTGGGGATTTGCAGGGGTGGGGGCGACAAGGGGCTGTCAGAGAGCCCAAGGCCCTTGGATGCATTGCTGAGGAGGGCCAGAGCGTGGGAGATGGAGTCCAGAGAGGGAGCGGTCAGATCCTCATCCAGGGAGTCCGACAGACAGATGGGCTCCGAGGGCGAGGAGGAGGGGGGGGGCTGGCGGTTGGAGGTGAAAGCGGATGTGGAGGTGGACAGAGATGGTGTGGACATCATGGTGAAAGGTGGTTTGTGGATCCAGAGACCCTCCTGACGAACAGAAGAGGTTTGTTGAGCATCAGTAACAAAGAGAATGACCAGTTTATTCTCAAGTTTACCTCAGTACCATCAGAAAAAAATAGGTTTTTGTTTCTGATTTATTTTGTTCATCAGTTAAAGAAACTCAAATCAGCATCAACAAGGTTTATCTGTTGCCTTGTTGAAAATGTTTATAGCCTTCATTTTATGTTAGGCTTTTAATGTACAAAAAAACAGAGTGAGTAGAACATGGCTCTTCTGTATAACTGCTGAAACTAGTGGAAATGTGCATTATACAAAATGAGCCACAAGAGCTGTTGAAGTAGGCTACAGGCTGTAATATTATATGAAATTAATCAGAGTTAGTCTGTATCCAGAACTGAGCAAATGTGATACAACGGTGTGATACTTTTTAGATAACATACAGAACATGGTCTGAGTTATCACTCACCTTGGCTTTGGCCTTGGGCCCAGGTACCATTCTCCTTTTGACACTGAAAAAAACATCAGAAGATAAATATTCAGCCTTTTTTCCATTTACACTTTGAATTCAAGTTCAGTCTCTGAAAAATCCCACAGTGGTTTGTGTGAGTGAGGAAACACTAGCTGTTTGAGATAAAGTTCATACTCACAGGTTTCCAGTGAGGTGACTGTGAACAGCCTGACTCTCCTTAAACAAAATCCTGAGCAGAAGAAACACAAAGAACACTTTTAACTGTTGAGAAAAAAGAGTGAACAGACAGTGAGTGCATTCACTTGCGGTTGTTGACGTTTTACTATCGATTGATTCTACCTTCTGATCTCATTACGCAGCTTGACTTATGTGTACAAGCTCTGTACAACCTTGGAAGGATCCATGTGCTGAACTCTTTATATCGTATACTTCTTCCTGTTTCCTTTGCAGAACTTTATCAATGCTTAATGTGCAAACGTATATTGGTTGTTTTTGCTGCCATTTCAGTCACTTCCCAAACACCTGCACTTAAGAATCAGCAACTAGGGTAAATGTACATTTAAAAAAAAAATGAAAATGTTAATTGAGCTCAACAGTCACAGCCTCTATATTCAATTTCTAAATGGAACTTCTTAACCTAATGTTTTCCAGTGTTGTATCAGTGCAAGACTTTACTCTTTAACACCTCATCACTCATCATTCAAATGATTCAAATGATTCAATTCTGTACAACCTAAGCTTAAAGGTTTTGAAATCATAAACCTCAATGAATAGGAAAAGCATTGAAATTATATTATAATTTAAAAATAATTTTGATCCAAAACACATTTGAATATAAAAAGAAAATATATCTTAACACAACATTAGTTATTTTTAACTATGGTTTGAACAGGATCATGCAAACATTAATCTCCTGTGGGCAGATAAGGGAAATCCCCCGGTGCCACAACCCATTGTTACCAGACTTTACATGACCTGATGAGCATAAAACATGATGAAGTCTAAGGCCTTAGCTTTCCAGAAATAAATTATAGCAATTAAATTTCAGATTAATTATAGCAGGATCATACAAACAGCCATTAATAACCATGCCCAGTTAGGGTCACCTACAAGGCATCCATTCTCGGTTGAAATGATTTTCTATAGAAACTAAGGATGAAAAATTAGTCTGAGCCAGTAAAAACACAGACACACACACAGACCTGGTCTGCATCCAACCCTTGGGCCATAGTGGTTTGACCTCATTCTCTAAGAAGGCCTTGAGGTACTCCTCCACAGACAGAGAGCACTGGTTCTCCATGTCGTAGCAGCTCAGCTTCACTCGCACCAGGCTGCACAGTGGGTTCCTGCAAAGAAACACATCTCCAATGAAACACATTCAAGACTATTACAATCTAAACTAGGCTGCAGGTGCAGAGCACATAACGACGGAGGGATTCAAGTGTGAGAATCACTTTGTGAAAAAAAGTCCTAAAATTTCAACGCTGTTGAGAAAATGGATGATGACCGAAAAGTAGCTGTAAAAGGTTTTTGTCTTTTCACTGATTTTTTATTCAATATTTCCACTTTCATGTGGATATAAAATTCAGGAACTTTCTCAGTGACAATAAGGATCCTGTTTGTTGAAGAAATAAATCTGTCATGGATTTATACATAAAAAGTGAAGCAATGCTGTTGAAATATTCAAAAATTATACAAAACTATAGCAGGTTTTCCTGAGGATGTTTATCCTGAGACTTCACCCACTTATACTAACAGTTTTACTCAATTACACCCCTAATGGATTTGCATAACTTTCAAGACCCTAATTTTCTCCATCCCAGTAACTTTGAGGAATCTGAAAGGTTTACAAAGGTGGAGGGTGACAGGAAAGATAAAAGTGAGGGTTTGAGAGAACACTTCAGAATAGAGTGTCAAATCATCAAGTGCCAAACACAAACTGCAGCTACATCTTTACCTGAGTTTGTCATCCCAGACAAACTTCTTCCTCGGGCCCATCACCCTTTTCCCAGGTTTCTCCTCATCCTCCTCCTCGGAGCCGTTCTTATCTCCCTCCTCCGACTGCTGCCTGCAGGACAGACACACACAGTCAATAACATACAAACACACATACACAAACCAAATGCTTGAAGAAACTTATTGGAAATTAATACATTCCTGTGTTTGTATGGTCTGGGTGTCCAGATAAAAAATAATTATGAAGACACCAAGCTTGCAAAAAACATGTGGGCTTAAATTCGAATACAATTTTTAACTATTCTCTTAACATTTACTTGAACAAATGTCCAACTTTAATTTTTTATGTGATTTTTCAACTAGTTAAAAAGGAAAGAAGCAGTAGACAATGAAAGTCAAGACAAAGTTGTTTACTCAACTGTTTTCTGAAAGGAAAAATTAGCTACTCACTTTGCAACCTTGGCCATGCAGTCCATGTTGTATTTCGCTATCTGCTCTGGCATCACACTGCACACCGCCAGCTTCAGCTGCAACAGTGGTGCCCGTACTCGGTCATCCTGAGGGAGCCGAGAGGAGGAGGAAGAGTTAGAAGTCAGGGTGAGGAGGAAGTGAACAGGTAAAAACAGCAACAGTGTGAAAAAAGAAAAAGAACAATGAGATAAACAAAAGAAAGTTTAAGGAAAACTACTTTAACTTGAATGGTCCATGACAAAAGACATTTGGAAGCCTGTTTGTCAGAGCCAGTCGTTGTCGCACTTGTCTGGCGACACTGAGATCCCTGCACATTAACCACTGAGGCAGAGAAGGTGGCTGGCAATAAAGCTTTATAACAAAAATAATGTGAAGACTCTAGAGGATCAGATTTGGGGATTGACCACAGGAGCTGAACAAAGCAATCCAACTGCTCAAAAACATGAAATACAAAATCAGAAAATGGAGTGATGTGTTTGTTGTGAAAAATTTCCAAGGAGCCGATATGTTGTGGACAAAGACAAGAATCAATTTGTTGCCAAATGAGACAATAAAAACAAACCAACACTGGTGTAAATCCAGACATTTTCCTGAAATTTTCTAGAAGGGCTGTCTGTCTGTCACGTTTGGCCTCATGCATGCACTACATAAGTCCCTCCCCTTGCCTGAATGTTCCAGACAATTTCCTGTTGTTGTAAACGCATCTGACCCAGACAATCTCCTGCAAAGTATGGTATATGTGAACGGTAAACTTTGAAAAGAGCTCAAGTCAGATCCCTACAAAGATGTCAAGAAGACTGCGAAAGATACCAGGGGTCCATCACAGTTTGGCCACTGTTTCAGACGTCTTATTAGAGAGCATCACAATCTTCAGACCAACCTTTTAGATGAAAAGCGCTTTAATTCAGCCCAAAATAAAGCATTGCACGCAGAAACTAGCATTTTCACACTTTTACTTTGTAGGCAAAATCCCTGAAAAATAATTGATTCTATGAATGTTTCTGCCGTGACTGATATCAGCACCTACAGTACGTGTGAATGTTTGTGTCAGTGTTTGACTGACACAAAATAATAAAAATATGAAAAAAATACCTAGCAGGCCAGATATTATTGCTCACAGCCCAGTTTTGGCCTGCGATCCACCAGTTGCTAACCACTGGTTTAATGTCTAATCTTAGATAATTGTTCCTCTCTACACTGAATGTGGACTTTATTCTTGCAAAGCTTCAATTCTAATCCTCTACAAAATTGAACAGATGTAATGATACATGAATCCATTTGGAGACTGCACTTCTGATACCTTCCTTATGTACAGAGGATTTAGCCCTCCCTGAATCTGACTTCTAGTGACTAGTAAGCTATCAAACACACAGTTGCAGGAAAGATTTGTTTTACACCGAACCCTAAATCAATGTGATGTGGAGGGATTCCACACTCACCTGGATGTTGAGGCTGAGCTTCTTCAGCCGTTTGAGAAGGGCTTCTTTGTTGCACGGCACAAATGCCTCCATGTGCAAGTAGATGTCTGAACGCGCCTCGCGAGGCTGCTCCTGGACCTGCAGCTCGATACTGAGAGAAGGAAGAAGTCAGCATGGTTGGGTACACCAGGGAAACACAAATAAAAGGACGGGATGTGGTGAGGGAGATAAAGAATAAAAGAGGAAACGAGGACTGAAGGGCAGTGACGGAGGAGTGAGGAGGAGGAGGATGAACATAAATAAAGTTGGAGAAACAAGACTGGAATGGAAATGAGTAGCATGTCATTAACGCAGACAAAGGGAGAAACACTGAGGGACAGCTGGAGAGGTGAGGAGGGAAATCTGCTGAAAATGAGTGAGAAAGACTGAAAGGGAGGAGGAGAGAGTGAGAGCTGTGATTTGGCTGACTGTGATTTAAAAGCTGTCCTACTCACTCCAGGAGAATGTTATTCATGTCCAGGGTGAAAAATTTCTTCCTGCCCTCCTGATCAAACTGCCTTGAGGCCTGTGGGAGAAAGGGTTGAGTCAGCAAACGGCACTGTTCCATACAGCACATATAAATATACATATATCTGTGGAGCTGAGCCTCCGAGCACATTACCGACAGACACAAATACTTCTTATCCACCTGCCTGATCCTGACCTTATACACCAAGTTCTAATTTAAACTATACATCTCATAAATACACTCTGTCCACTCTGCACTGCTGAGAAAGTTCTCCATAACTCAGATTAAATGAGGAAACCGGGAGGTCTCAGTCCACTTGAAGGGATAGTTCACCCAAAAATGAAAATGCACTCATTATCTACTCACTACTATGCCGATGCATCACAGCAGACATTTAGGCTATAATATGGTGTAAATGATGCCATTTCAAATCAAATTTGAATGTTGTGACACTTGGATGCAACCACAGGAGCAGTATGGAGGCATTTTATGATGTTTTTCTTTTGTATTTTTTACTTTTGAAGAAGTGGTCACCAATTTTATTGGATTTGACTACACTGTTTACCGCTGAAACTACTAAAGGGTTTTGTGGACTCAAACATTTCACCCGCCCCTTCATGGGCATAGTGGGGAGAAGATAATAAGTGAATTTTCATTTTTGGGGCGAACTAGCACTTTAAGCTGCTTTCAGGATTGCACTGAACTCCAGACAAATTTTGGGAAATTGCATCTGTGAGGACGCAAATGTAGGAGTCACTTGAAATGTACGAGTTAACCCATGGGACAGTACAGCAGGAAAATGTTTGGGAAATTGCCCATGAGAGAGTGGGCAGGTTGATGTTGTGTCTTAACACCTGATTGCCGCAAAAAACATTATGCTCCGTCTCCTGTATGCTCTACAAGACAACACCCCTTGGCTGAATGTTGTGGACATTTTCCAGTTGTTGTGAATGCGTCTGATCCGAACAATCTTCTGTTGCATTGTTCATATGTGAAAGACAAATTCCAGAAACTATCTTTTTCCGATCTCATGTTTGAAAAAGGCTTTAGAGGGAACTCTGTGTGGTTCACTTGTGGTGTGAAGCCACAGGATTTTTTGTACAGTAAATTTATGGTTTTAGCTCATAATCAAAATTTAAAATACTGTTAAATCCAGCTTCTGATCACAGGAAGTGTCCTGATCTGTATAAAACAGTGGGGCATCATCAAGTGCCTGAAGGGATTTTTTTCTTATTCATCTGAAACAATAAAGGACTTGCGGCAACACATGTTTTGCTTTTGTTCTTCTCTGCATGTTGACAGCTCCTAAGTGAATAGTGAATGGACGTTAGCAGCTACATTGTAAAACAATAATAATCAAAATAAACCAAACTACAGGTCAGGTGAAGTGACGATCTCCTTCCTCTATGCTACCTACCTATAGCAACAGAAAAATCTAACTTTCCATTGTTTAATTCTCCTCCTCACTCTTTATCACCTCAGTAATCCCTCACTTGCATCTCTCTTTTCAATTGCCTCTCTCTGTCGCTCTTTACATTTCTACCAACAACTAGAAGAGATTTCTCAGCTACAGTTTGACTATGTTGCTCTGAGATACAGGAGCAACAAGAACATGAAGACTTCGTCAAAAGTATAAATTCCAGCCCTGTTACAGTTACATAAAAAAGAGACTATTCTTATTGGTCTGAATAATAACAATAACACATTTTATGCCACTTTCTCATCTGACTGGCATTTGTGTTAAACTTCAATAAAAAGGCTTCTTCGGTAATGCAGCCAAACACAGCGAGGCTACAGTCGACTCACCGCCCGCAGGTCCTCGATGCGTTTAATAAGAGGAGCAGGCAGTCCATCAGGCAGCGGGGGCGGAGTAAAAAGTCCACTGGAGGATCCCAGGCTGCGCCCTTGGCCCCCTCCGCCTGTTTTATGACCTGGAACACCAACTCCCAGAATGCCGTTTTCCCTGGCCGCCACCATGGCGTGCTGCTGATCAGAGTCCGACAAGCTGAAGTCCAAGTCGCCGAGGAGATCCTGCAGCTCCTTCTCATTGGCTGAGCCCAGCAGTGACATCACAGCAGGGTCTGAGGTGATGTCTGCCAGTGAGAGGTCGTTGCTGGCGGCGCTGCCCTGCGGGTGGGCAGAGTTAGAGGCTAACGGTTGGTTCGTAGAGTTTGCAGAGTGCGGTTTGTTAGCCAAGCCTCTTGCCAGACTGGGGTGAGCCATGCTGGGGTTTCTTTTCTTCATCTCCTCCTTCTCCCGGGTGAAGCGGCGGAGCATGGCTGCCAGATACAGCGAGTCCTTCATCAGCTTCTTCCTCTTCTTTTTCTCCGGTCGATGGAGGTTGAGAGTTGTCACCCTGATGAAGTGAAACACAACAAAGCCTCTTTTTTAGCAAAATGTTAAACGTTTAGTGTGTACGATTTAGGTGAAAGGGATCTATTGGCAGAAATTGAATATAAATAAAATTGATATATAATAATCCTTGCGATGCTTTCACTAGTGTGTTTCATCTAAATGTACTCAATGTATCCCACTGAGACCTTAATGGTTAAATAAAGGATAAATAAATACATGAATAGAATTTTTTTTGTAAAAGTTCGGAAAAAAAGTTTTAACTTGCATTAAAGAAAAAAGATGATCAACTTGTTGGAACCTGCATAAGATCATAGATTAAGCAATCACAGGGATCAAATGGAAAATAGCCTCGCAATAAACAAAGAATACAGCTAAACCCCCCTCTCTGCAAACAACGGTAGACAGGTGCTCATATAAACCATATCCTGTGACCTACTTCCTGCCAAATTAATATGATCACAAATAAACAATAAATATCAAATAATACCCCAAAAAACAAACCCATAATAATTCTTAGACTCATTCCTGGCACCTACACCCATGTTAGCTGCTTTCTTTTTTGGGAGAAGTTATATGATTTCGTTTTTGCCTTAAGAAATCTTTTCTTTTTTTTCTTTTTTATCAAAATTTTATGTCGACTAAGTTGATAGTTATGCAAGTACACTTAATACTATTTATTTGAGAATGCAGAGCAATATGAGCCTCAGTCCACGTCCCCCTGTAC
The DNA here is from genome assembly GCF_963576545.1 of Limanda limanda. Lineage (NCBI taxonomy): Eukaryota > Metazoa > Chordata > Actinopteri > Pleuronectiformes > Pleuronectidae > Limanda > Limanda limanda. The sequence goes on along the minus strand of NC_083637.1, from coordinate 19,467,761 downwards.
TAAACATGTCACACAGCTTGTCTGCAGTACACAATGCTTTATTATCTCAATTAAAACATGGTGTTCTCAACAAGAGTCCTGTAACATGTTACAATCGATTTAATCGACTTGCAACAACTTATACATACAAATTCATGCAGTTGAAAAGCTAAGCAGGAAGATGATGTCCACCTCAACCTCTGATCGGTTAACAGATTATTCAGCTGCTGTTAACAGTTGTAAATGGGCAGGTGTGAGAACTGGAGCCAGACAACTTCACTCTTGTAAATTTTTTATAAATCTGCTAGCCCACCTTCAAAATCCCAGGGAGGGAACTAAGACATTTCAAGATGAACAATAAATAAAATTCCTGCTACGAATACAGCAACACACATTTTTAGATGGCAAACTGAGGCGTCAACACACGCTGACAAAGACGAGTCAGAAACACGGGAAGCGCATGGAACCGTGGGGATTCTGAGGGATTAACCTGCAGCTTGCTGAGAGAGCTGACACACAAACACACCTATATATATTATGCATCTCATAACAGCACAACTACCGTTTTCTAGAAGGAGGCTCTGGCTTGTCACAGCAGAGAAGAGCAAGACACAGTCAGCATACCTGCCTCATGAGAGATGTATGAGTGGGTTTGCACAAAGGCAGAGGAGTATAATGTCACACAGGGTGGTGGATTATTACAGGAGTAAAGAGCGGACAAATGCGTCATCACATATTCACAGTGGCTTACAAATCCATGTCTGTCCAAAAGGTTGACTTTTCAAGCACAGGAGGACCTCGTCCATTTACATTACAGTGTGTGTGCTTTTTGACATTTTGAAGGGACTCGTTTTCAGTCGCTTTGCTTCGTGGAAATTATGCATTTGATTAAGTGAGAGTTCTTTTCCTGAAGGTCTATTTTACAGATGCATGGAAAGTGATGGCCTCATGACAAGAACTTAATGACGTGGCAGGAGTTTCAGCTTTCTCAGCCACTCAGGAGCCATTCATTCCTCCTTTTAATTAATATAAAGCCCAAAACTTAAATGCACAAATCCACCTTCACCAGCTGGCACAAGACAACCACAAAAATAGAAGCCATGATTCTTACCCTTGTTTGGGTACTCTGATCTTTTTCGAGTTCTTCTCTTCCAGATTGTTAACTTCTTTCTTTTTTCTCTTCTTAATCACCTGTTCCTTGTTGTCATTTGGTTTCTGAAACAAGAGCACATAGATTTCGTAAGTCTAAGCAGATGACGACATTGCACATTGGAAAACAATCAATTCTGCTTCAGAAACACACAGTGCTGTGTGAATATGTGTGTGTGTGTGTGTGTGTGTGTGTGTGTGTGTGTGTGTGTGGCAATTTATCCATAAAAAAATCCTCTTGATGCTATGAAAGATAACGTCTACCTCTATCTCACTGAAATCAATGAAGATCAAGCTCTTGTTGGGAAGACAATCTTGTGTCTCCGCAGGACTCAGAAGAATTTCACGGTGCGTTTAGGCATTGAACCAAAAATGTATAAGTTCTGTGATACATTACAATGTCCTGAACTTGGCACAGGTAGATCAGGATATATAAATGGGATGTCATGAATTAAAAAGATACACTTCAATATAATTGCATACCTTACTTTTGTAACAAAATAAGTTACTATGGGCGTCAAGAGAAACACTGCTCATTCACTTTGATTTGGATGACGGCATGTGTTACTGAACTGCATTGTGGTTCTGATGTGTGCCGGGGCTTGTGCTGCTAACCACATACGTTTTCATGCAGCAACAGAGTCATTGGCAATCAAATTGTGCTTAAACTAACTTTCAAGTGCAGGTGCGGGCCAATTGAATCATCTTGATGCAAAATAGGAGGCAGAGGCAGCTGGCTAACCTGGTGTGTGGATTTTCCCCCTGTGTACATCTCTTTAGTACTGAATTGATAGCTATCATGGCACAAAAGCCAGATATGTTGTGTGTCCCAAGCATGACACTGATTTGTCATGACAATCGCGCCACCACCAGTTGTTGAGCACAGCCACTTTAAGTCATTAACACGGCGCATACACACGAGTCCAGCATGTACAACATACTAACATCAGTGAGGATTAGGTGAATGACAGAAACAACTCTATATAAACAGTAAAGCAGCAGACTATGTGTAATCCTTATTTCTTGTAGATACGTGCTTTCACAAACCCTTTCTCAAAATGTCAACATTTAAAAGCATGAATACCTATTGCAGGATACCGCTCTAACTGAGGGGAATCCTGTGGTACGATGGAACGTCTTAACTGTCCATTCATTTCTTTATTATTTTTCACTAATCAGTCTATCATATATAATTTGTGATGCTGTCAAGGAATATTTGTGTTTCTCTTCAATAAAGTTCTAACAAAAGAAAGCATGAATAAAAACAAAGGTGTAGTCTCACCTTGTCCTCCTCGCCCTCTGACTCAGATGCAGCTCTGAACTGAAGCGTGCCAGTGTTGATGTAAAATCCCCCCAGCTTTGTGGTCAGGGAGGCCGGCACCAGCTCATCATACTGAGAAAAACAACACAGAAGACAGTGTGTGGCATAAGATCACTGGACACCAAGAGACAAGAAATGCTCTTGCATAAAAAAGATATGTGTATATCATCTCCCTGTTTCCAAACATGCTGAGTAACTGATGTTTTTCATCATGATTTCAGAAAGCAGCCCATGCTCGTCTGCGGGTCAGTGAAAATTGAAGACTTGGGCGCCAAAATAAATAATATCACTGAGAAGAATCACAGAGCCTCGGGCCACAGATGAAAACATTTTTCCATCATGGAGCAAATCCAAACAGAAAAAGAGTCAAACAGTCGCTGCCAATGGGAGAGTGCAGAGAGAACAGCTATCAAAACAAAATAACAAATATCGTATTATGGCAGAGAATCAATACAGAGAGCATTATCATAGCTATTATAGACAGATATCCAATGAATGCTGAGCAACAAACACTGAAACATAAACAAATACATGTCACTGTGTGGACGAAGGCAGCACGTATGTTTTCATGAGTCATGAAGACGATTTTAGACTTTAGCTCAGGTTGGTTTTAATTAAGGACACGTGTCTATCTTTAGAAGTGTCTATGAATGCACTATTGAAAACAGCAAGCAGGGAAATTAACATTTAACCAGGGGAGAGTAATATCTGCAAATATATCAGCTGGTAATGAGGGAGAACAGAGCTGAAGGTTCGATGTCATAAAAACTACATAGAGATATCAGACTAAATGAAAGTGACATACTGGGAAAAAAATACACACATAAGTTAAAAATCATAAAGCAAAGAAGACTCACAGCTTCTGAGTTGTCGATGAAAGGGTCTGTGTCGTCGTAGCCAAAGCCTATATCGATCAAATCTTGCATTCTGTCCTTCTTCTTCTTCCCTATATTACCCTAAAAAAAAGAACATACCCAAATACTAAGTTCTCAATTCAAATGTATGTTGTTTTTAGGTTTGGCCCTTTTCATTTGGCCCTTGTGTTGCAGCGATTTTCTAAAATGTACAAAGAAGACAACTAAAACTTGAGTGATATTGCCCAGTCAAATATGTAGGCCGATATCAGTGAGAGACATTTATTTATTTATGTATAATATATATATATATATTGCTATCAGCCAAGTAATTGAGTGTTAATTTGTGTCAACATTACATTTGTCTGAGTTAAATGTCCCAATCTTATTTTTTGTTGTATTTATTAGAAATATATATTTAACTAATTTTAAAAGCTAAAGATAGATGTCGATTTATCCAGTATTAGTCAATGTTTAATTTTAACATGATCAGATGATTATACACGCAAAAACTCACATATTTGTTTTCAAACTTTTTCGCCATGGCCTCCACCTGGAGCCGCTCTTTCTCGTCTGCGTTGAAGGGGTCGTTAGGGTTTTGGACAGAGGTCACACTCGGAGGTTTCTTCTTTGCCTGGAACAAATATTGAACATTTTATATTAAAGATCGAAAGAATGATTAACAGGGTTAAACAGTTTCAATGCTGGCCACAGTCAAACACCATCAGCTTCAGCATGGTGTCACTGAGCATGTTTTTATATCTCAAAGAAAACCCACTATTATATAATATTATTATTGCCATGAACCTCAATAACCTGCACATGTGGTATATTTGTAAAAACGCTGACATCCAGTTCACATGCACAGCATCAAAATGTTAATTCAATAAATTTTAAACAGCTGAGTCCATAATTAAAACAATCAATATCATTATTATTAGTAGTTATAGTATTGCCATGAAACCTAAAATAACTGAATCCAGGGACAACAAAATATACCAAACATGATGCAGAAATGATCATCTTATGAATTCCAATAAGAAATGTTTGATTATGCTGTGGTTCACAAACTTTTTTTTTTGACCTCTTTAATCTAAATTCCTTTTTGAATAAAACAACATTTCATCCCTAAACAAAGTGCGCAGGATGAGAAGGAGCCCGTGTCAGATGCCTGAGCGCTGACATTTGCCTTCATGCTACATCCTGGTATTTCCATCATCGGCTCTGCTCTCTCATCTATCACCCGCAGCCACAGGGCCAGGCTGCATGTGGCATTCCCAAGTGCAGACATGGCTGTGACCGGGCTGTTGCTGGGCAAGTCAGCGTGAACAGGACACAGGTAGCGGCACAGGATCCGCTTGATGTCGGCATGACAAGGAGCAGGAGGCGGTGTTTGGTTAAAAGGCTCCGGTGCGGTAGAGAGCGGCTGAAGTTGGAGAAACACAGCGAGAGTCGACTCTCCGCATGAGTGGAGACAGAACACCACCGTGCCGCTGACTAATGGTCACTTTCAAACCACCTCCTCCTCCTCACTCGGCAATGACAAGTCCTCACACTTCCAACAGCCATTAAACCAGCTCCTCTCGGCCTCTTTGACTCCACTTCCACAGGCGGCTTCCTACCTGCAGGTTCCCGATGAGTTCTCCGTAATTAAACTCGACGGAGGAGCGGTCGTCGGGCTCGGACAGCGGCAGGTTGAGCCGCATCGTCGGCCGGCTCTCGGCTCCTCCTGCCTTGTCCATGTCGTCGCTGTCGGTCTGGTCGAGGCGACCGTCGCTGCTCGCAGCAGCGCCGCCACCTCCACCTCCTGCCCCGGTCGCCGCCTCGACCTCCCCGGCTCTGCCGAAGCTGACGTCGGCCCCATCCTCCAGCCGTCGCTTCCTGGACTCCGCGGCTGCCCCGGCGGCGAAGGCCGAGAGGGTGACAAATTGCACTTTTCTCGGTTCGGCCATTTGGATGAGCCGCCTGCCTGAACCTCGCTCCGGACAGACAGCGAGGAGACGAGCTACTTCTCGAAACTGCTCCGGATCGGTGTGTTGAAGACGGAGCTCGGCCGGCTGCTCGGTGCTTCTCACGGCTCAGGGCCTCCTCCGCACCATGCGGGCTCTAATCCACGGGATGCGACGGGGGCGGAAAAGTAGCTTTTTCGGCAGCTCCTCGCATCCTCAATCTGCTATGGGACCGAGACGTTCACAGGAGCCATCTTGGGTTTCGGGAGTAAATAAAATATCAGGAGAGAGGGGTCGCTGCGCATGCGCACACGCACCAAACGGAGCCATCGTGACACGAGGAAGGGGCGGGGGAGCGTCGCCTCAGCCAATCAGCGCGTGCCCCGATCTTAAACCCGCCCCCGTCACAACAGGCGATAATAACAACACTATTAGTACTATTATGACCTTTATAAAGTGCACACACACACACACACACAGACACACACACAGCCCTCACTTCTCTTCTCTTCCTGCTGGAGAAAATGCAGATCTGTGCGTTTTTCTCTCCAACAATGGCAGCAGCTCACACGCACCAAATCCTCTAGGGAAGCACAGGTGACAACACCTTAACACAGCTCCTCAACTCCACTTCCACTGATCTCCACCTGCTGATCAACCCCCACCACAACGATGATCTGCTGGGATTAATACATGATGGTGCAATTTTCACTTAATAACGTTAAAATGCTTGGTTAGACTAATGTGGGCCTCTCCATCCTCCATCGCCCCAAAAAATCCCAATCTATGTGAATATATAAATACTTTTGATTCATTTATTTTTCAAGTGTCATCCTTGGGTCAAACCTCTCTCTCAATGTATGTGACTTGGTTTCCACATTACACAGAATTATCTGATAATGCCACCAGAGATTGCTGTTTTTTTTTAAGGTGAATCTCAGATTGCTCTCTTTTAGAGATAGGATCAAATAGATCAGTAGAGTGAATTGCACACACTCATAAACAGCCTTTACCTCAATGTGCCGTTTGTTTTTCATTGAGATCAATGACTTATTGCCTAAAAAAATTCCCTATTTTTCAATACTAAAGAGAGGATAACATAAATCCTGGATCTGCCCCCTGATCCAGATCCACACCAAAATGCAATGGGTTCCTCCCTGATCCACACCTCAACCTTCCATTAAGTTTCATGGGTATTTGTTCAGTTGTCACATTCTTGCTTGCAAACATACAAACCAACAAACAAACAGACAAGGGTGACAACGTAGTCTCCTTGGTGGAGGTAAAAAAAACTTGATGAGAGCAGGTTGTTGAGAAATCAAATTGAAATCCCCTTTAGAACATTTTGAAGGACAGAGCCAAGGTCTGATGTGATGTGACAATTCATGTCCACTGGTACTCTCATTAAAGTCAGATTTAAAGTGAGCTCAGAGAAAATCTTCACCTCCAGTAGATACAGGGTCAAACTCTGCACATGCATTTTCTGCACAGTGATGGTCATCACACCACCAAAATACATATTTCTGATTGGAAGAACCAGACATGCTCCTATTTACAACAAATGGTGCGATTACATTTAACCGCGAAAGTGATATTTACATTTTCTGTTGTTCTCTGGTAGAAACTGTGACTGGATTAACCTGTTGCCAAGGCCCAGGGCAAAACAATCTATGGTTGGGGCCTGTTGTAATGACCCACCTGCGACATGCAAAGTCGTAAATCCTGCCCTGCTACCTAGTTTATAATTGAAAGGACATTTCACCAATTTTAGGCATTAGGACCAGTTCAACTGCCTTCAGGTGTGTAATGGAACATTTTACCATCATACCACACATCATACCAATACTGTTTACTACTACTTTAATACTGTTTACTACTGCATACTATTTCTGTTTTTGTAACTGCCAAGATGACATCAGGGCCAAAAATATCAGACTGTGCTCGCCTCCCCCCACCAAGAGCTCGAAGAGGCCTTCAGCCTGTGTCTGTGTCTTATCTCCTGGGATTTTACTATTCACTCAGTTCACACACATACTTCACATACATACACACACACTTTGTTCAACTCTTCACACACACATCTGTTCCTGCATAAAAAGCACACGCCTGCAACTGTGTCGTTGTCATTCCTTCTGCAGAATGCTCGTCGCATGCTGTATGATTGTCTGACCTTCCTTGCAAGGAATAAAGTATACTTAAAAGACTATTATTCTCAAATCTCTTCAGAAGTCTCACCAGGTCGAATTTCCATCACGTGTAAAACTCAGCATGAAGAAACGGTTGTACAGTGTTTCTCTGGAGCAGCTCTATCAAGTATAATGTTAGGCCAGGTAAAAGTTGAGGGGGCGTAAAGTTTCAAAGAGTTAAATTGACCTTAGGTTTAATTGTAGGATGTAACTTTGCTAAGCCTGAACTTTGGGGACTAAAATTCAGGATTTGTGAAGCTCTGCTGCTTCAACTGTCAAAAACCCTGCATTTATGGATGTAAACCACTGAATTAGAGTGGTGTTCTTTAACCTGGTTACAAACAAGCAATCCTTACAGGACACATGGTGCAAATGTGAGCTAGTGCATGTCAATCAAACTGCAACTTTAACATGTCGATGCCAAGTAAACGTCACTAAGAGAAACAGAGTATATAACTATGGATACGTTGTAGCACTAACGGGCCCGAGCACCGGCACGTTGAAGCCTGTTGCGGTCGGTGGAGAGAGCGATCGATGACCAAGTGCACGTCTCTTCGTTGCATTCATTTTACGAACTGCGGCAAGGATAAACGCCTCACACTCCTGCGTCCGTCACGCAATGTCGATCCTTGCCTGCTCATTGCTTATTGCGGTCCATGCTATTAAATAGCACATCACACTGTGAACATTTTATGTTAAAGCTTACTTCCTGTTACCAGTAGATTTCGCGATCACTATTATTACGTACAGACTAATATATCGGTCCAAGTAGGGGCTCTGATGTAGCCTGACAAATTTTGTGTCAATTGGACAATGTTACAACAACTCAATTTTCACACTGATCAGTTAGTAGCGCTATGACATTGAACTAATATTAATATATGGAGCTGTTCAGGTCAGGATTGGGATCATAGGTCAGTAGTTCGGAGCCAGTTGGATAATGCAGAGGGGATTTACAAAGTACTTCCTGTTAAATGGCGTATCAGTAGGTGGTGCTATGATCCTGAGGAAATATTGACACATAGAGTTGTTCAGGCTCGGACTCTGATCAGGAGACAGAAGTTTGGTAGTGATAGGACAATGCAGAGTGGAGTTATGTCAACATTGTGTCCTCACATCAATGTTTACACGGTTTGAGGAAATGTCACAACAATGACCATGATCCAATGACTTGAGTGAGCACATACTGTTCAGACAGGCATCTAGTAAAGAATTGGGATTTGACTCAGTCATAATTAAAAAGTGTGAGGAATCGTGTGTGAGGTATCGTACGTTTCCTGTAAAGTTGTCTTTCAAAAATAATCTAGATAAATTACTAATTAATTTAAAATTTTACTGGGTGTGTATCACATACACATATGTAAGTAGATGCACAGAAAATATTTTGTATTTGTTTATTTCAGCTTGATTCCATTTGTATCAAAGATTTGTACAAAACTGAAAAACAATATATTGACATACATTTGGAATATAAATATATTTATGTTGCTCATGATGACCTGATTTGTTTTTCATGTTGACTTTCTATTTTCCTACCTCTACAGTTTAGACTCATATCTTGTCTGATTGTAAATTTGTATTAGTCCATACAATCAGAGGAAAAGGTTTCAGTCAGTTACTACACTGAAATTCATACAAATAAGTCACTTTAATTTACAAAACATGTTCATATTTTAATGCAAAAATACAAGTACATATTTGCAATCGAAGACATTCAACAGTACATTATATCAGAAATAATAATGTCTTCATGATACTAATAATAATAATGTCTTCATGTGGCAGAGATATCATTCATACAGTGGAATGAAATTAATGCATAATGTAGCTTCTCTTGATGCAGGTCTACAGTGAGGTGGATCCTGCTGACGGTCGTCATGAGAGGAGGACTCGGTTGTCTTTGGCCCACTTCCTCAGAGCTCGGATGATGTATTCAACCTGGGGGTTTCCTGAATTGCGCAGCAAGGGCAAGACCTCTTTAAGTGTCTCCCTAGAGCGCAAACAGGATACGTGAATAAACAAGATTAGATCAAGAATGCACCGACTCTCGTGTGTTTACTCCACACCCACTCAAACAGACCACAGATGTTTGATTTGCGAGTCCAGATGTTACTGGGTAATGACAGGGATTATGAAGGAAACGTTTTTAAATGTGTAATCAAGACTTAAACTTTTGCACAAGATACAAAAAACAAGACAAACATACTTGGACTCCTTGTTAGCCAGTATGAGCTGGAAGATTCCAACACAAGCTCCTCTCTTGCCCTCCCAGTAGTTTGACTCTGGGTCCAGCTTCTCCAGAGCATCAAATGCTTTGGCTGCATAGTAGAACTGGCCCATCTGAAACAACATGTTGTAACCGTGACCCACTGCAACATATTGATTTACAAGGCGTAGATGAAACTGCAACAATCTTTGACGCCTGCTCACACATTTGGTTGAATGTGAACAATATAGAGGTTCTTCTTTAATCTCTAACAAATCCTTCCCCCAAGTTTTGTGGTAATACAACCAGTAGTCTTTGCGTGATATTGCTATGGGTAAAAAAAAAGACCTCTTTGTTGGAGGTAACAATTAAGTGATTGATCAGAAAATCCTCTGCAGATTAATAGAAAATGTACCTAACAATAAATTTGCAGTGCTAATGGTAAATTCACTAGAAAAAGGAAAATTAAGCTTCATACTAGTGCTGCAACTATCTGAAAGTATTGATTCTTTTTATTAATCAATTAATTGTATGCACATTTTGAACTAATCCAAACTTCCCGTTTTGTCTTCAAATTGCTTGTTTTGTCCAAACAAAGTGTCCAAAATATAAACAAGATAAAATAGTCAAACTTACATTGGCAAAGCTCAAACTAGACAATATTTCTCATTTTTGCTTGAACACATCATTGATCGATTGATCAATTGCTGGTGAATCATTTTCTGCAGATCGACAAATACTCGATACATCTACACAGGTACTTCTGAGGTTATAGGTGTTAACCTCAGATGATACAAGATGGTGGAGTCACCTTGTAGCAGTCGTTGGCGATGAGCTGCAGCAGACTGAAGGAGTCAGAGGAAGTGCCCATCTTCAGATAGAGCTCCCAGGCAAGTCGGCCCTTCTGGTTCATAACATCTGAAAAATAATCCAACAATCCATCTTCACAGCCACTTTCAGCAACTTCAGTAGATTCACATTCGAAAAAAAAATGTAATGCCTGTAGGCAGATTTTTATTGATGTAGATTAAGACAGGAAGGGGAATCTTTTAATGAAGATTTCCATTTCTAAGAGCTGCTGAGTAAAATACTAAGCGAGTGCGAGAGTAACCCTAAATTATTTTCAGGCCTGAGGCAAGAAAATCTGGCAGCGAGGTTTGACTCTGACCTCAGCTTCAGTGAGCGAGAATAAAAAGTCTTGTTTCTACCAGCTCGAGGTTTCTGAGAGCACCCACTCTGCTTTTATGCCAACAGCTGTAGAGAAATTGAACTTCTTTCATGTCTACCTGTAAAGGCCTCACCTTTATGTAGCTGCTGCCAAATGTGGCACAAAACTTGATCATATTCCTCCTGTTTTCGCTTCAGTTTTAGTAAAATGTAAAATCCAAACCCTACAATAACACTTATATTATTTATTATATCTGAACTTTTTAAAAACCCTACTCTGACATAAATTGTATTTTTCTTGCTTCACAGGATTTTATTAATCATTTTAGTGAACTTCAGCAATTTTTACTGCCTTTTTTTTTTTTTAATCCTTAATTTTTGTAATCCTTATTTTCATGTAAACATGAGGAATTAGATATGATATATATACAGACTTTCTTTGTATTAATCATTTACAGTTTTTAATTAAGCAACCTAATGTATTGTTCTGTGCAGAAAGATTTTATCATTCAGTCACTGTTATACGTACAGCATCGTGCCAGCCAGCTGAGGTAAACATAGTCATTCTTGATCTTTTCACTCTGAATGAGCAGAAAAACCTGAAAGAAACATTATGATTAGTGCAACACAATATTCAGTATCTCCAGTCAGAATGAATTGAAGTTTAAAAGAAGCAGTTTTGTAGATTCTTGCAGGAGTGAGGTACCTCTTCAGCTTCTTTGTAGTTGCCTAAGGCGGCTTTAGCCTGAGCGTAGTTGAAGTTGAATGTATCATCATTGTAGAAGTAACCCTGCAAAAGGAAAAGAACAGTTATATCTGTGTGAAAAAGGATGATCGGCTATGTGTCCTGAAATAAAGAGCATGCAACTCAAGGGGAAAAACACACAAATACACACCTTCATCTGCAAAGCACCACTTGCCATCTGAAGTGACGCTTATCACCCAGTGTGTGGGAGCCTTTTGTTCAGCTCCAGGTTACACACTGATACCACAGTAAAGTAATAACTCTATGCAACACCAACCTTGACTGAGTTTAGATAAATGAGAACATCTTCAAACTGCCGCAAGAGGAAGAAGCAGGAGGCCATGCACTGTCTGCCAGGAATAGTGTCTGAAAGGACAAAACATTTTTTTTTACATCCTTGCACTGGGTTTCTGTAGAAAGGTCACATTGATTAAACTTGATTCACAGTACCGCATTCGCTCGCCGAGCCTCCAACCAGCTGAAAGAATTGCTGTGCGATTTTCAAGTGATCCCTCTGTAAAGAGATAAAAGTGCATGTTTGTCTCACACCCTCGGTTCTCAAGAGCACATCCATTTACATGCAAGTCTTCCAGTTTAACACAAATACTCACTGATCCAATTTCTTGTCCCAGTGCGGCATTCACCACTCCTTTCAAGATATACTCCTGAGAGAATACGAAATGATCAGACGATCATTTGATACGCTCTTTTTCAAACACCGTGACAACAGATCAATGAAACTGAAAACACTCAGTTTTCATGTGACACTAAGATGAAGATACGAAAAAATGTTACGAAGAAAGACAAAGCAATTCATGAACTCTTAAGTGGAACAAGGAGAAGTGGTTTAATAATAGGCCTAATTTAATCTGGCATTATTCTGGTTTTCATTGTAGTTTCTAGACAATGAGCCTGGTTAGTAAAACCATTCTTATTTAGGCCAAGTAGTTACAACAACATACTCGAAACAATCATTGTGTCACTGAGAATCGTCACCTGAGGTGTGGTTGGTACCAGATCTTGAATGAGGTTGAAAGCTTCTTGGACATCGTCTGGAAGTGAAGAATGGAGCATGTGATTCTATAAACTAGAGCAAGTTTGGGCAAGGGTTGGTTTTTTAACTGTCTTTAACATTGTGAGATAGCCAAGGGGGTTTTAAAATTGTTTCAAATAGAACTTGATTTAAAAAAATCCGGAAGGTAATAGGGATGATATAAATGATTGTGTGCAATTTGGTGCAGAACCAAACAAAAATCTGTATCTATTGAATTAAAATGTGATTTCATAAGGGGACTGTTGGGCTTTAGTGGAGGTTCTAGTTGTGTTGCATAATATTGTACTGTTTACAGTTTAGTTAAAACAGATGTAAAACCCATAGACTCATAGAAATAGAAATGTTCTTGTATTATATTTGGGTATTATAACCTCTCAGTGATAAATAGGTGACTGCATTTCTTTAAAATAAAGGTCTAAATACACAGAATTTTGAATTCTTTACAGATCATTTTACAATAAAACCTTTGAAAAGGAAAAATAAAATATATTTTCCTTGTTTTACTTTTTTCAGAGAACTGCAAAGCCGCCACACACCTTGTCTGAGATAGTAGATGACCAGGTTGAGTCTGGCCTCGGGGATCACATCGATCAAAGGAGGCAGCACCTGCAGCGCCCCCTCCCCACCACGAAACACCACCTGCAGTACACGGGAGGAGGGAGAGATTCACCATGTGGAAATCTAGCATATAAATCACCAGTGTGTGGACACAACTACACACCCACAGTCAGAAATTGAGCTTACCAGGTTGTGTCGGATAAGCTCCTTAGCAAACTCAAAGGAGCAGGAGGAGATGTCGATTAGGTTCTTCAGCTCAGCCTGAGAGGGAGAGAATGCAAACATCCAGTCCAACCTTACTCTACTTAACCACCACAGAAAAATGACAAGGATGAGCAGAAAATTGACAAGAAATCAAATATTGAAGAAGGATTTCCAATAAATGTGCAACTACGGTATATATTGACCCCTAAAAAAGATATTTGGATTTTAATGTTGCAATGTGACATAGGAACAAACATTTGACAAACAAAAACGATGATAAAAGATGACAACTTCATTGTAAAATCAACGTAAGCTTTTACTTATGTTTGACATCCAAATAATCAGATCTCGTGTTCTTATCTTTACATTAGATGTAAAGGAGACATATTTTGCGGATTTCAGTTTCCTTTGTCATCTAGTGTTTTAGAGGAATTTTTTATGTAAAAGATCTGCAAAGTTAAAAAGCGAAAGAGCTCCTCTCCCGCACAGAAAACACTGAAGCTCCTGAAAACCAGTCAGGCTGACACTTCCGGCTGAATTACCTGCATTTTCAAAATATACACATAAAACAACCAGCCGTAGTCAGACATGGTGTTTACCTCTGCTGCTTTGCCATTGTAGAGTCTGAAGTGGTTGCAGGCCTTGAGGTTCAGGGCGATAGTGGAGTCAGGGATGCTCTGCAGGTACACGGCCAGCACCTCTTGAGACACATCGTAGTAATCCAGCTTGTAGTAACACAGAGCCACATACACTTTCAGGGCCAGGAACTCTCTGAAAACACAAGATGTAATATGGACTAACAATTGATTTCTAGTTTATTTCCTATAGTGGGGGATATAATGTGATAGAATAAAAATTGCATTATGTATTATTTCAAAACCTAACAAATTCTTATACATGTTACTAGTCATGTCACTATTATCATATATTGCTTGATAAGGCATTAAAGATTCTTCTAATATATGACCTGACAAAAGTGAAGATCTGATGGGACAGACCACACATATGCAAATGTGCCCCGAGGAATATATAGATATTTTTGCACAGTAGGTAGCAGCAGTTGATAGCAGTTTAAAGCATTAGTGGTAGCAGTAAAGCTAATTTGGATTTCAACAAGTGCGCTATCAGCTGCTGCCGAGGACTGTAACAGACGCTGTTACATCTGCTGCCCTTAAAAAAAAATATGCCTCGTAGACTGAAGATGCCACAAAACAATGAATGGACCTCTGAGAGAAGTGGCCAGGGAAATTCTGTGATAGGCTTTCCATTTCTTACCCTTGATACTACAGAGACAGTATATCAGTGTTAGAAGAAGCCAGGTCAGCAGGTCTACAGCACTTGAATTATCTTTATGGTTCGACAAGGGGTGAAGCGCATAAAATCTCATTCTCTCACATAGACAAAACGAACACCGGTCTAGGTGATGCGCGAATGGTACATGTTCCAGGAAAAGCACAGACCTGTTCTGCAGCAGAAGCCGTTTATAGATGTCTATAGCCTCCTGGTAGTGGGAACGCATGTAGTGAATGGATGCCAGGCTCAACTGGTCCTCCGTCACATCCTCCAGGTTCTGGTGGAAACCCATCAGCCTCTTCTCATCATTGAACTGAGACACAAGATAAGGACAACAGGAGTATTTCAAACAGGGTTCTGATCAGGTGGACAAAATGGTAAGAGACTGGAGGGGAAGGCAGGAAGACAAAAACAATACATCACAATTTCGAAGACATGGATCATAAACAGTGGAGATACACATGAATCTGAAGAAAAAAAGATAGCAGATACTTTACAGTGTACAAACCTCAAAGTTGATCCCATATCAGAATCATAACCTGACACACACTGCTGCTCAATGAACTGTTTGTGAGTGAGTGACATCAAAGAGAACAAATAAATACATAACAGTAAAGTTTCATTTATTTTCCAACCTTGTGAGCCAAGTGGAAGAGGAGCCGGTTTTGGAGCGGGGACGTCGGTGCTAAAAAGTGAGACAGCAAAGAACATGAGAATAAGATGCTAATTTTATGAATGACATTTAAAAATGATCATACAAATTAGACAGTGATTGATTACATTCTAAAAATGTACATCAGACCTTTTGACCAAAATTGCTAAATCTACCAAACAGAGGGTATCACTGAACATGTTGGTAATGGAAACCAATGATGAGACTATTGACCTCATTCTGGATGAGACATAATTTGGATTAAAATGTTGATAGAATATTCCATTCTATTGTTATACACATGCAACTGCAACTAAGATCAGAATACTCTGCATATCTTCATTTAATTATTGCAGGTTAAGGTAATCAGAAAATGCTGTTTACTTGACAGTCTCTTATTCAGACTATTGTATTAATCAGGTTGATATCAGAATATTGGTGTCCATGTGAATGTAGTCAATGAGAGATCAAGGTAAAAAAATCAACCTCCTTCACAATAGAAGAATACAGGTAAATTACAAGACAAGTTAAACAGCAAATGGCGCACAGAGGAAAACTCGGTGGGGAAATAGGTTGTGCATATCAAACCATTGAGAACATTTGGCTTATATTCGGTTGGGTTTTATTTATTTATTGATTTACTGACAACCTATGAGAACAGGACTGAAAAACTGAAGAGATATTCATTGATACTCAGACTCCAGTGAGTTAGTGTCCAGTGTTGCTTTGTTGCTGGAAAACCTCAAATTGTTTTAATGTTATAAAAGTTATAATTTGTTATAGTTGATTTACATGACATCTGAATGCTGATGAAAAACTTATATATTATCCTTTTGTCAAATGGTGAACTTAGAATGAAAGAATTCATGAATAAAAATCCTTATTTGATTCCACTGTGACCAAAAGTATTTCACAAAAATCGGTTCCCAGTTGCACAGAATACTGATGTCCTTTCCCCAGATAACAGTGTAGAATATTTAGGTAAAGAGGCAAAAATTCAGTACAGAGTACCAATTTATTGGGTTGCCATGCCTACCCTTTGACGCAGCCTCCTCAGCATCTTTATAGAGACCCAAGAAAAACAGGACACAGGCGAGATAGACCCAGACATCAACAGGACACTCAGGCTTCATGGTCAGAGACTTGTACTCCTGTCAAGGAAATTATTACAAATATGATCAGAACTTATCCATTCATTAGACAAGCATTCAGAATTGATATACTGCCAGCAGGGACCTTTATGTACAGAAAGTGTGCATATCTACACAAGGTCATTCAAACATCTACCTCCATTGCTTTCTTGTAATCACCCAAGTGAAAGGAGCAGTAGCCAATCCAGAGGTCGGCATGTTCCTCTTTCTCTCCGACATTTCTCTGAAACTGGAGATGACATAAGCACATCAGCAGCAGTACTTCAGTCATAGTGTGTGATAATGTGTGAAAGAGGATTCTCCTTACTCATCTGGTCCCACCCCTTTTCTCTAAGAAATACTTATTGACTATCATGAATATTTCACCTTGTCCACACCTCAGATATTTACCTGTACTCAAACTTTATGATACATTATCAAAATCAGCGAGTGCCACATTCTTGAGACAAACAAAAAAGAACCAACACATTTGGATATTGAAATTTTCGAAAAATATCTGATGATAAACTGGACTTAATGAATTGGATTCATTTCCCTCAACCACCCTTTTCTACCTAAATGTGCATTTCTAGTGAGGGGGGGACCGTTGAACCACATAAACACTGGAACAGAAACTTGTGATTTGATTGGAGCTGGGGTCGTGTGTGTACCTCCAACAGTGTCAGGGCCCCAAGGTAGTCTCTCTGTTGCAGGTACTCCTCCAGCCGGGGAACCTTGGACTGGTTCTTCTTCTTCTCAATGATGCTCACCTGTGTCTCTGCTCCCACCGCTGGTTTCACACGAGAGAGGATCTACAAAGATAAAGTGAGAGAACCGGTTTTTAAGGGGTAAGAACTTATGTGACTATAACATTAAGATGAGTCTAAAGCACTGATATAAGTCTAGAGCATAAACAATTCATCTACAGCAGTGAAATGACTCTATAACATTAAGATGAGTCAAGAGCATTAAAATGAATCTCCAGTACAAAAATGAACCTATATTATTAAATGAGTCTATAACATGAAAAGTTGTCGATAGTATTAAATGAGTCTATAACATTAAAATGACTCTACAGTAGTAAAATGAGTCTATAGTATTAAAATGACTCTACAGTATTAAACGAGTCTATAACATTAACATGAGTCGATAGTATTGAATGAGTCTATAACATCCAAATGAATCCATAGCATTAAAATGAGTCTATAGCATTAGAATGGTCCTGTGGGTGCATGTAGGTGTGCTGAAGGTTAACTCACCATGTTGACTGGGACCTAGTTGAGGCTTGTTTATCGCTAACCAAGGTAACGTGGGGTTTTCCTCGCTCACGCTAGCTTTAGTCCCCTAGCTCCATGTTACAGTGAAACCAGCTGGATAGCCAATGATGATTAAATTATCTTACGACAAACATGACCGTGATAAATAACAAAAGGACCAAGTTCCTCAGGATTCTTTGAGGAGAGTAGGATATCTCAGTTTGTTAGCTAGCTCTGTCTCATAGCGTTCATTTAGTTTACGTGCGGCAAAAATAGTAATTTCCGCTCTATTATTTTCAAAATAAAGGCGCAAGCGAAGGACCCGCTAATATAGTGAAGCTCATATTCACGGTGTTTTGCTAATATGAGCCTCAACACGTGTCCTCCGAACAAGCTCTGCACCACGTTTCAGACGGTTAGGAAATATGAGGAACTGCATGGCAACAGTTTTATTACCTGACATTTATTTTTCAGGAAAATAGATAAACAGGAAGTAGCTTGATTCGTCTATGAAGCACTTGACACAGTGGTGTGTTCTTTGTTGCCTGGCAACGATGAGAGAAATGGCCCCGCGTTTAAAAGTTGTTTTAATGTCAACATCTGCCTAACAAGAGACAAACAGAAATAATCTCCACACTGGTGACACGTTGCCTCATACGAAATATATATACACACCAAAAAATATCCTAGAATCGGTTTTATAAATTGGTAGATCGTTGAACAGGTTACGTCACACGCCCCAGTGGCCTAATGGATAAGGCATCGGCCTCCTAAGCCGGGGATTGTGGGTTCGAGTCCCATCTGGGGTGGACATTTTTTGAGTTCTGAATGATGGAGACGGCTGATGACAGTCATTCTCATATCGAATTTAAGATTTGAATATGATCGATGTCATTCATTCATGGGTTGTGGTTCCCTGAAAGCATCTCATAATAAGTATTACTGTTCTATTAAGTACATAAGATGTTAACATCTGTTATGACTCAAAACCGCACACATACTTTGATTCCTCTGAAGATAATTGATTGCAGTCACGGTAGATCAAGCATTTTCAATCTACTTGTTTACTGTTGTTCCATCTTTGACATGTATCTTTTTCCAAATACCCATATCAAATGTACATTTATATAAAGGTTCATCTTGGGACAAGTTTAAACAAACTATGTTGATGATGATGATGATGATGGGTCAAATTAAAAGAGGGTAGTGAGAGTGAATGTAGACAGAGGACAGAATGGAGTGGATGACTCGAAAAATGAAGCATGAAACTAAACGGCTGCTTTTATTTGACCTAAACATTATTGGAAAATCAGTGAGTCGGTGGTGGAAGCAAACTGCACATAACATGACGAAGTTGAAATTATATTTATCTGAAGTGCCCGAAACCAAGAGGAGCCACTGCTTTTGCTCCTGATAACTTCAGAGAGGAGGTTGGAATAAGGAGGAGACTGTTTCAATGTTGAATACTAATTAAGATCTAAAGAGTTTTAAAAGTTTCTGTAAAACAGAATATTTTGGGATGTGTCAAGAGCTGCTTCTGTCTCATTGGAGCTGATTCCAGTTGGCATGAACAAAGTGCGTGCGTGTGTGTGTATGTGTGTGTGTGTGTGTGTGTGTGTGTGTGTGTGTGTGTGTGTGTGTGTGTGTGTGTGTGTGTGTGTGTGTGTGTGTGTGTGTGTGTGTGTGTGTGTGTGTGTGGTTAAGAACTACTGAACTGCAAAATCTGTAGTGGAATAGATAGGGTCAAAAGGTTTAACTGAAAAATCATGTGAAAATGTATGTGACATCCAGGTGAGCTGTTTTTTTTTTTTTGCCTTGTTTCCAGAGAAAACACTTTTATCGGGCAGCTGTGTGTAAAACAAAGTGTTTGCCAAGTGCATTTGACCAATAATATCAAACCAACAGTGCAGAAACCCTCTTTGAAGCAGATAAAAGAACACAGCATGCCCACGTGTCTCCTTCAAACTCTCATTCTCATCCAACAGTGGGATAGGAACACACTTTAGTTTCCCATCCAGATTACAACTTGCCCAGAGCACCACGTGTTTGCCAAAAACTAAGTAAATGTACTTTGTTACATCCCACCACTGTGGCACTGTTATAGTGCAATAAATATGCATGAAATATAAGAACATAGAAAACAAAGAGCAGAGCTCTCCTGGACGTTCCAAAGCTGAACAGTTGTTAAAAATTTGTGAAGAATTATTTCCTCCCTTTAATTCCCTTATTGTATTTTTAGAGTGTTTGGTGATTCTACACACATCTGTTTTGTGGTGTGTAGTAACAGTGGGTTATGCTCTCTGACCTGTTCGTTGCAACAAAGCTAATTGGGAGATGTTTGAAATTTCACCCTGACAACCAAGCTTTTCAGATTCAGGTTGACTTTGTGTGAAGTTTTTATAGAACGATATTTCTGTCTGTCGTTGTGATTCAGTGTTATTGTGGTTTGTGTCCACTGAAGATATTTCCTTACTTGGACAGTTGATGATTGTCTGCATTTGTTGGTCTGTTAGTCTGTAGAATTACGCAAACTGTCTGGATAGATTTCTACGAATCCTGGTGAAAGGCTGTGGTAAGGGTCTGGGAAAACCCCATAAACTTTTGGTGCGGATCTGGATCAGGGGACAGATCCAGGATTCTTCTTTAACATTGAGTGAGTGTGTTAGGCATATTACTAAGGGGATTTTAAACATTTAAATTTTTATAGCATCCAGTTCCTTGTGACATCACATATGTAAAAATTACACATCAGGCTTCATTTTGGAACAAAGCCACAAACCCACATTTTGAATGGAAAAGTCTAAATCCTCTTGATTCCGCAAAAAAGTCAAAATTACTTTGAAATGAAAAACAAGGTTCAAATTTATTGAATCCAGGCAGGCTCAGAAACAGTCATAGGAAACAAATATCCAAGTATCTACAATCACAATAACCATGTGCGACATTGTCACAAGAAAAAGGCGATAATGAGGAGTGGTGCAATGATGAGGATAATCCACAAGGTAAAACATTAATGTGAGAAGTATGGCACATGTAGAGCATTAGATACACAGGAATTAAGAAAACGGTCCTATCACACTGCATTAACTTTCACATAAAAATAAATTAAAAACTGCATCGCCTCACATCTGTTCTTGAGACAAGCAACGATACAGTCTGAATATACTGCGCCTGTTAATGCCATTAGACTTTTCCAATATTGTTTTTTTTTTTCCTTCACAAGTTTACCTTTTATATCACAGTGCGTTCCCATGTTGGGTGCCTCCATTTTGTTCACACAATGAAATATCCACCATTTGGTATTGTCTCTATAAACTTTTATATTTGCAATATATAACCTATCTTTAGTTCATATCAACACTAATAAACATCAAAGAAATCATACACCGAACAATCAACATTAGAAACATGGCCTTGGTTCTCTACAACCAGTAATTCTGTTTGTAGTCAAATATTTAGAAAGAAGCCAGAAAGAAGGAAGAAGGTGACAGGATTCATGTCTCTTCAACACTATATGGATACGACTGTGTCATTTTTATAAAACCATTAGCAAAAGGATTAAGCAATGCTTCACTTGCAAGTGTAATGTCCCGGATATATGCACAGGAGGTAACTGACTTCAACATCTGAAATTTTTAGAAAATAATTGAACTTATAAAAGAGCAAAAATAAACTCTTTTCGATGGAAGGAGACCTCTGGAGTTTACTTCTTTCAGTTTTTGTTACCAATTGTCTGACAAACATGTTTAATGCATTTCCCACAACATTTCTTTAGTAAAACCTTGTGAAAATGTAAACACCTTTGTTGTCATCTTCTTTTCTTTTGCAAGAGCAAAATAGTGTAAATCTGACTTTAACAGAACAGGCTTTGAACCATAGACTGTATTTGAAGATGGATAGGACTGCTGCAAACTTTCTATAAGAATAGCTTGAACACGGCAGCGTGACTCAGTGCAGTGTTGCTCCTTCACAATACAAACAATAAAATGGAATTCATAAAAAGCTGCTCCACAGCGCTACTAGTGGTCAGAACCTCCACAGGGTACCATAGAATATATGAACATATTTCAGCTGCAGATGTGATTGTGACTAGGGTTGCAAAGGGGCAGAAACTTTCCGGAAACTTTCCATGGGAAGTTAAACTCGGGAATTATTCATGTTAATTCCCGTTAATTCCCATGGAAAGTTTCCAACTTTTAATATTCCCGGAATTTTGCAACCCTAATTGTGACTATAAATTAATTTATCATAGTTTTGAGAAAAAAAAGGCTTTATTGTGATTGTTGAAGTCAATGCAGATTTGCTTAGCAAATTCTAACTGTATTAGAACTTGTGATTGTCTGAGCCTTGAACAAACACATTTCCCCCTTAAATCCACTTGTCAATTAAGATCTATTAGCAAATGAGAAACATTGCTAAATCTTAAGTTTCATAAATATGGCAGAAACAAGAGGTCATCTCTTTCTCTGCAGTGCTTTGTTTTGGTTACCTCCACAGAGGCACCGTGCACCAGACTGCTGAATGCCCTGTTTGTGTTGGAAGTTTCTTCAAACACCTTGTCCAAAGCAACTTTGTTGTCGAGCAGGAATACAGGCCCTCTGCCAAGGGCATCTCGAGTGGTGGGTGGTCCTCAGGGTGTCCAGGCATAAATAGTAAGATGAGGAATAAGTTCACTTTACAGCAGGGAGTGTCACTTCGGTCCAAGACTGATGTAAGCGTGTGTCAGGTGTATTATTGCAATATTACAAACGTACACACACCAACAGGCACATTTTCACATTTAAATAACACACACAGACACTCATACATACATACATACATACACGCCCACACACATGGCACTTGCACTCTTTTTTCAGACCTTTATCCACCTGGTTCCTCTGCTTAAATCCTTTTAGCTCGGCCACCTTTTCCTCTTGCACATGTCCTTCATAGAGACAATAGAAATAGTGATCCACTTATATTCAATCTTGTTTTTTTGGTCTCAGTACCGTTGGTCTTCAGGACTTGAGACCCATCTGAGCCATCAACTGCTCATAGACAGTCCAAGCCATAGCAGCCATCAGAGTGCGCCGCAGAGACCTGGGCACGGCTCCACGAAAGAAACCAGCCATGCCGTGCTCCTGAGGAAGAGTACAGAGTACAGAGCAGGAAAGTTCAGCATGATACAGATTTTGTGGCATCGTCATACGCCTCATACTCAAACATTCAAGTGACGTGCACATACAGTAAGGCTAAATCTGCCTCCTGCAACTCTACGCCCACTCACCTTGTAGATGTAGCGAATAGCATCTGCCGTGCTCCAGTGAGATGTGCTAACTTGAATGTGGGTCTTCACCACATCTGCAGGCTGTGTGACCAGCGACGCCATGACACCTGCCACTACTCCACAGCTGAAGTTCGCCAGCGGAGCATAGGGCGACGATGAAACCTCTGAGAAGAGAAAAACAAGTGTAAAGGAAAGCACACGAGCAAAGTTATTATTACAGTAGTTTGTATTTTTGATGATCTATAAATCCTTTACCCTAGACATTTAAATCAGTTTCTTTATTTTGCTTTGAGATGATGTAATTAAAACTTGATATTTACATCAGGAGCGGGTCCTCTCTACAGAGGCCGCCATGTTTTTTACTATAGTCCAGACTGGACAAACTAAACACCTTTTTTATGACAACTGAAGGCTACCATAGGTTCTCTCTCATGTTTGGAAGGGGAGGATGAGGTGAGGGGTATTCAGCTGCAACATGCAACTTCACCACTAGATGTCACTAAATTCTACACACTGAACCTTTAAATCATGTGCTTATAGCTAGAAAATAGTGCTTCACATCTTCATGAACATGTGAAGGAAGATTTGTGCGTTGAAAATGAACATCTTTGTGATTTGCTGATGCAGTGTGGCTCTCACCTTGCGGCAGCGACTTCTTGGCCTGGCTGTAGAACATGACGTAAATGCCAGAGAATGGAGCGTCTCGGAGCAGCGTGGCCGTCAGCCCCGAGAACAGAGTCCTGAATCCCTCGGTTTTATACACAGTCCTCAGAGCCATGACCACACTCACATAGTTGTAGCGGCCACTCTGAAACACAATATAAATACCTCAATGAGCGTGGAACTTGTTCATTCACACCATTCGTTTTACAGCACACAGAGCCTTATACAGATTATTCAGTTGTAAACGGTGGTCATTCATTTATAGAAGCTCAGTGTAAGGATCATGCAGTGTGTACAATGTCCCTAACTCGTGATTCATTCTTCATAGTTCATTAATTTTTGTTATCGCCATTTACTCAGTGTGATATCAGCCAATGAGCAAGATGTTAAGAACATATGAATAAGATGAAGGTAGACATTACCTAATCTCCCGCTTTGCTCAATATATACAGTACTTGCAAAGGAATTTAACCAGCTTAAAGAGAAAATGTCATCAAAAATATCCTTTTCAAAACTACCATTAACATCCTCTTCCATTTTCTAACCCAGTAGACTGTATATGGAGAGTCACTTGAGAAAAGGTTTAGTATTAGTGCCTAAAGACATTAATTAAAAATCACGGCACATATTGGTGAGCCAACAAAAAAGGAGCTTCCTTGGATCAATACATTTTTTATTATAGTCACCTATTTAAAAGCATGCGTCTGCTGAAGGCTTATTATTCCAGGACTAATAAAGACTAAACATCCGACAAAGTGACTGATAATAAACTGGATGCAAATTCAAAAATGGACAATGAGGACAAATCATTAATCATTGCCTGAAACTGCGCCACAAACATAAGTCAGATAAGATCAAGTTTATTCATAAAACACATATACGTACAACCAGATTTGACCAAAGTGCTGAAGGAAATAATTAACAACAAATCCTTTTAGTTGTAACCTGCTCTGTTAACATGTAAACAACGTTAACTGGAGCATGACGGAGGAGATGATCAGAAAAGTCCACTAATCTAACAAACACATCTCAGGTCAGGTCACAATGGCTCTGCGACTCTATTTGTTAAATAAAACACCTGCCACTCACCTCAAAGCGTGTCTTGATGACAGTGAATGGCAGCATGCTGACGCCGGCCACAGCTCTGGCGCCTGCGCCGAGAAGAACAGCCTCACCAGCGTTGGGTGCGTGGTCCAAGAAGAAGTGCTGCTTCAGGGAGTAGAAGGTGCTAAAATAAATGCCGACCCCCGGGATGCAGCGCACAAATGACTGAAAGGGAGAGATAAAAGTGTTAATTTTTTGGATTTTTTTTTAAACATTTTCAAATATTTATCATAAAAATCAGATTTTTGTTATTGTTATTGTATAAGGTTTTAAATTGTCATGTTTAGATTTGTTTGACTTACCAATTAGTCTAGCTTATGTGAAGTGTGAACAGATATACATTTTTTTTAAATATAAATAAATATGATATATGCAAAATAAACAATAATATAGATAATAATTAATCTACATAAAAATGTATTAGTATAACCTATCAAATATAAATTCTGCATTCTGACAGGACCACAGCTTTGTGATATTTAGAATGAATGGCAGATAAGTGGTGAAGAGGAAAAGCTCTCACTCTCTCCTGCCTACATGTAACAATAGAATTTATAACTCCAAAAATGGTAGTAAAATGTGAGAGTGTTAAACAAAATCAGAAACTCACTGGTGAAACCCCCTTCCACAGACTGAAGAAATTCTCCGTCCTAATAATATTGATGGAAACACTAAACATCCCCACCTTTGGAGCCCTGCAAGACGGAAGAGTCAAGGAATGGTCACAAACACGTTGAATTGTGCAAATGTAAAAAAGAGGCAGTCAAGACAAGAAAAAGATAATTTTTTTGATGTTGTTCTGCCATGCTGTGTGTGTGTGTGTGTGTGTGTGTGTGTGTGTGTGTGTGTGTGTGTGTGTGTGTGTGTGTGTGTGTGTGTGTGTGTGTGTGTGTGTGTGTGTGTGTGTGTGTGTGCGTTTCATGCCTTGGAAAGATCAAAATGTGTGTGAGTCAGACACAGAAACTTCAGGGAGTAAAACCACGATAAGACAGGAGGGATACTGATGTACATGTGTCTGATAGCATACAGGTTGTGTTTGCATGTTTACACACACAAACACACAAAATTAGTTTGCATATGTTGTGTCCACACACCCCGGCTTGGCATTGTTCTGCAGAGTCTGGAGACGTGTCTTCACCAGATCCAAAGGCTGAAAGAGCAGCGTTGAGCAGGTGCCACTGAGCGAGCCACACATAAAGGCTTTGAGAGCCGGGTGAGCCTGAGGACGAAGTCAGACAGACAGAGGGAGGAGGGAGGAGGGAGACAGAGAGGGATGGAAAGAGAGAGGACATAAAGGAGAGAAGTGACAGGGGAAAGAAATGGCTGACAGAGAGTGGACAGGGAGAGGAAGGGGAGGTTGGATTTGCACACAGAGATGAGGGGGACAGAAGAGGAGGAAGGGGATGAGGCAAAGAGAAATAACAAGCATTAGTCATAAAAGGTTAACCTGAAAACCAACCATTCAACAACATTCCCTGCATTGGTCACCTATCGCTGAGCTCCAGGGAAACATTACAAAAACAAATACCTGCAAAAAAAATACTGTCACAGCAGCAGAGGAGTGCACTGAAATAATTAACATTACGTCACACACATACTGGATCAAACAGGCTTGTGTTACATTTCTATCACTACAAAAAATATAGCTGCAAACAGAGGGGAAGCCCGGTTGCTACACGGAGGAGATGACGAAGATATGAAGAGACAGTCGAGACAGTCCCCACACACACACACACACACACACACACACACACACACACACACACACACACACACACACACACACACACACACACACACACACACACACACACACACACACACACACACACACACACACACACACACACACACACACACACACACACACACACACACACACACACACACACGTTATGGACAAACAGGCAGAGAAGGCATGACACACATATGTGGACAGACAGGACAGTAAAATTAGCTGCATTTGAGAGTAAAGACAAAATATAAGACAACAACAATTACAGCGTCAATAAGAAACTAAATAAACAATCATGACGCAAATGTCACCTATGCACACACACACACGTCCCTTTAATGCACACATTACTCAGGAACACACACTCCTACCTTCCCTAGGATGCTTGTGGCGCGGCTCGGAGAATCCGGTTTTTCCTGCATTTTGCCCTCTTTCAACTCCCTCTCTGTGTGAGGCTGCTGTTACAAATGGCATAATACAAAATAAACCTCCATCGCTCTCGCAACCTTCCCTCTCCCCTCTCTCTCCCGCTCTCCCCTCTCCTGCCAACCCACAATGGCTTTCTCCGGCTTCTCCCCCCCCCTGCCCCCCCACCACAACGTTTTGCAGCCAAGGCAGAAGCTTAATCCAGCCAGCGTTTTCTATGGCCTTCTATCTTTATCTTTCAGAGACACACTCACACATCTGCATTTCAGCGACCCCTCCTCCCCCCCCCCCACCCCGCAAAGCTCACTGCTAAATTACATCTTTGTCAAACGGCATGAGTCATAAAGTGGCTGTGTGAGTGAGTGTGTGCGTGTGTGGCGCTTTAAATATGGGTCACTGAACGTGTATCTAGCAGGAGTCTCTGTGCAGAAGTTAAGTAGCCATCTATAAATCCAGCTTGCAGTCATGTAACTCTGTGAGGTGATAAGAGGGTTCCACCTCCTCACTGTTATATCTGATCCAAACTCCAAACTCCATCTATACAGTATCTGTGCGACTTGTCCTTTGATGGTCACACTATCGCAGACACAGGGAAAACAGGCACTTCTAAGAGGGAAAACCACATCTGAACTGGGATTCAAACCAACAACCTTCTTGCTATGAGGCGACAGGGCTTATCTTTGCACAACTGTGGCAACTTAACACCAAAATATCCTATGAAAATAACCAAAATTACATCAAGTCCTCACTCTTCCAGTAAGTTTGGTTTTAATAAGTTATTTGATGCTATAAAAACTGGGTGAAACAACACGATTTCAAGCTGAGACTGACTCTCAATTGGTCGAGTGAGTGGATCACCTCGACCAGACTGCTGACCAGACGACTCTGACTCAAGATGTCAACATCTCTCCGACATATTTTTCTGCTTCATTTCTGGAAAGTGGGAGGAAGTGGGGTCCATCTTTATTTACAGTCTCTGGTTTTAACCAAATGTCACCAGCAACCAGTCATAAGGCTGATTTTCTCCTTTGGTCTTAACAAGGGTTGGTCAACACTGAGACAATTTGAAATGTTTTCACAGAATGGAACTTTGTCATATTGCTTGTGACATGAAATGAAAGAGCAGGACAATAACATGACACATGCGCACACATATACACACACTTTAACTTAATGTTCATTCACAGCTCCTGGTAATAACCTGGTAATAACCCACCTGTATGACCATGTCACACAGCAGCCAGCAGGTTTGAGTGGATGCTGGACTTACTCACCGCGGTTAACTCCATCTTCGAGCCGGCTGTCGACCTGGAAGAGTCCAGGTTCTCCTCTGCTGCTGCCGTTTTGAAGCTGGTTGATTTTAGCCAACGTCACTAAAGGAGGGACAAACAAATGGCAGCCGCGGGTCACTCATTGAAACGGAGATCGTCCCTCAAGAAGCCGGGTAAGAGCATGCTAGTTTCAGCTAGCTGTCAGAATCTGTGATGACGGAGGCAGCGGAGCACCAGGCTGTCAGTAGACTACGGGACACACAAACACCGACAACCCGGCTGATCAGTCTGTGATTATTAAATACCGTAAAACCTTTCTAGTGGTTTGTTTTAAAATGAAAACCAGCATCGCACTTCACTAGCTAGCTAACATAGCATGATGGCTAGCTCCTCTTACCGGACTTGGAAGTGTGCTAAGAAGTGATGGAGGAGATGAGCTCTCCCGCTGGCTCCATGAACACCATGTTATATATCCAGTGGGACAACCTGCAGATGTGTCCTTCCAGTCTGCCTCCAGGAAACACTTCTCCTGTCAGGCTGGACGCAGAGCTCCCCCCCACAGCTAGCTAGCTAGCAACAACCTTAGCGACAGGGAAATAACAACTTTACTCTGACTGCGTTCTCCAGGAACACGTGACCCAACCCGTGTCCTGCTGGGATCGAGGTTTTCTCCGGAGATTTTAAACCGTGGTTCAGTCTGACCTCATAATAATAACTGACTGACCACTGCTGCTACTGTTAGCATCTGGCTAGCAAAGTTCACCTCCAGCAGTGACGCAATACACACACACACCACGCGCACACGCACAGTTAGAACACTGTCTCTTTCAGACATGAAAGGCAAAATCACATTCTCCATGATTTGTTGAATGTTGTTATTGTTGATGTTCTTATATTGTAAAGGACATAAACTCAAACTGAGTATTTTGACAGGAATCAGTTATTTACACCAAACTTGTTCTCATCTATATTGTACTGCGGTCAAGCCAGCCGACACTCGCGTCTCTGTGATCAAATCAGCCGATTCTACTGCGCGCATATACTGACATTTATGGTAAACGCATCCAAAGCGTTTTTTCAAAATAAACTGTTCACATGGAGCATATACAAAATGCATAATTGAAAAGGAAATGGATTGGAGTATATATCGTCTCACGTGTCATTTTTATGAATAGCATTTTGACTGTATATATTTAGAGATTTTACAAAGTAAAAGTCACACATTTTTAGCTTCAAGTAGCTAATTTCTGGATATTTCAAAGTACTGTAAAACACTTTGATCAATAATTCCAGAGAGAGACTGATACGCCTGTGTTCAGGACCTCACAAACTATCAATATACTGAATATCAAACATATTTACTGACTGTATAGATTAAGATAATTTTCAAAGTAAAGTCCAACATTTGTACCATCAAATCAGTTCATTTCTGGATATTTCAAAGTTCTATAAAAAAAAAAAACGTTGCTCAATAAGTTCAGAGTGAGACTGATATGCCTTTGTTCAGGACCTCCCTGACTACCTAGTAGTAGTAGTAGTAGTAGTAGTAGTAGTAGTAGTAGTAGTAGTAGTAGTAGTAGTAGTAGTAGTAGTAGCTTTATTGTCAATTTCTTCACATGTTCAAGACATACAAAGGAATCGATAGGACGTTTCCCACTCTCCCATGGTGAAACATATAAAGTGCACAGGCACAACAGATAAGACAAGAAATTTCCTTATACTAAGTAAACATAAAGAATCATGTATAACAGCATACTGAATATCAAACATTTTTACTGTATAGATTAAGAGATTTTTCAAAGTAAAGTCCAACATTTCAACTGTGGAATAGATCATTTCAGGATATTTCAAAGTACTATAAAAACACTTTGCTCAATAAGTTCAGAGAAAGACTGATATGCCTGTGTTCAGGACCTCTCTGACTATCAATGTACTGAATATCAAATATTTTTGCTGCATAGATTAAGAGATTTTTCAAATTAAAGTCAAATATTTCAACTGTGGAATAGATAATTTCTGAATATTTCAAAGTACTGTAAAATCACTTTGCTCAATACGTTCAGAGAGAGACTGATATGCCTGTGTTCAGGACCTCTCTGACTGTAGGTGAAAGGGATGCTATGGTGGATATCCTCACCACCAAACTGCCAAGAACATTATACTTGCAAAATTTGGATAAGCTGGAGGACAGTGTTGTGGAATCCGAATGTCGGGATCAGGTTCCTATAACTGGTGTCATGAAAACTCTCTCATGCAATAGTCGGAAAAAAAAAAGAAGACACAAAAACGAAATGATAAGTTTAGAGATTATGCGGGAGGAAGAGCTGAGATTCACATGATGCAGACTATCAGTCTCTCTCTGAATTTATTGAGCAAAGTGTTTTTACAGTACTTTGAAGTATCCTGAAATGATCTATTTTCTACAGTGAAAATCCTGAAATGATCTATTCCACAGTGAAAATGTTGGACTTCACTTTGAAAAATCTCCCAATCTATCCAGTACAAATGTTTGCTATTCAGCATGTAGGTAGTCAGAGAGGTCCTGAACACAGGTATTGCAGTCTCTCTCTGAACTTATTGAGCAAAGTGTTTTTACAGTACTTTGAAGTATCAAGAAATGAGCTACATGAAACTAAAAATGTGACTTTTATTTTGTAAAATCTGATAGATACTGTCAAAATGCTATTCATAAAAAATACACAGATGATATATACTTCTTGTGAATTAAATCCAAGGAAAATTATTTTCCAAGTATGCAGTTTGTATAGGCTCCATGTCAACAGTTTATTTTGAAACCAGGACGTATGCCCAGATGTGTTCCTCCCATGTACAGTCTATGGTTCTTCCTCTAACTTCGAGTACTCCATTGCCGTCCCCTTTCTGGGCGGTTTGGATGCCTTTACCATAAGTATCAGTATATAAGTGCAGTAGAATTTCTGTGTCGGCTGATTTGACCTCAGTTATATTGTGAAGTGTTTAACATTGGGGTTTGTTCATATATCATTCACCAGCCTCATTTATCGAACATTTTATTAGCAATCACTGTTGTAAAGGCAGTTGATTATATTTTTCTGATTTATGGAGTAATAAAAACGGATATAGAAACATCCATGCTGGGAAAACATTTAGCCCTTATATAAATGTTAGTGGATATATTGCCACAGAGTTTGTCCCTGATGTGTATATGTAGTATTACATGATGCTGATTGGGGATCAGACCAGGAAACACCATCCCTTGTTCACTTTTTATTACCAATAATAATAAATAAATAAATAAAAAAGTTTTTGTGTACTTCAGTGCTTGAGTTTATTAAATGAAAATGTAATGTTGTTATTTTTTGTAGTGCTTTTACCATAAAACATGAGATGCAAGATGCCATTAAAAGATTTTTCTGCGCAAGCAATTTCTGATATCCAGTGAGCCAGATTGAGAAACACAGTACATCGAATATAAAACAGAAAAGGATGATTTGTAGCCTTTTTCCTCTCCGTCTTTAAGTGACGGATCACAATCAGAATTGTAACATAACTAGGGGAAAATTGGCACAGACGCATTAAAACATTTTTGGAATGCACACAAGATTTGTAGTTTTGTCTTGGATTACTTTAGACTAAAATCACACAGGGAACTTTTAACAGCCAATGAGGACAGGAGAAATTACTGCAGTGACTAACAACACATTAGTTAATTCAACACGAGCATTTATATCGGACAGACTTTCAAAAACTGTCAACCTCTGCTTCAAGCCTATAGCTGTTAAGATTGAGATTATCTACAAAAGAAATGAGGTTGGATTCATTTAATGGTTTTTCAATAAATTTTATTAAGGCATTTGATAAAATACAGAATAGCCTTAAAATATTGGCATCAATATGTTGTCATTTCTTTGATAATACAGTGTTAGGATATCGTATTGGATTTAACATTCACAGGCTAATGTGCCGATAGCAAAGCAAAGCACAAAAATACAGTACAGTGAGAGCTACTACATGATGACCCACCACCAACAATCAATGAAGTGTAAAACCAGTGAGTAAGGACACATCAACTGTGCTATCATAAATTGTGGTTACAAATAAAAATGTACTAACATTTCATCAACATTTCTATGATTCAACCATTTTGCAGTGAAGAGGTGAACATTCTCCAATCTCGTGTGTGGCATTGTGCAGTTTTGGTTGAGGTAAGAACATTGAAAAGAGAACAGTGAGAGTAACAGCATACAATACAGACTTCTACCGACACTAGCAAATGTGAAAACACCTTCTAACGGCATCACATAAAAAAAAGACCCAAATTTGTGTGCAAAATAAGCATAAAATGACCAGAGTTTCTCCCCCAAAATGGTCAAGTATCAGCACATAAACCTCAAGCACAAAGGAGACGTCTTGTCAGAGGAGCACCAGTTTATAATATACCCATTCTATAGAGGAAAAGACCTAGAAATTATCGGTAAAGCCTGTGTAGAAAATATGGGTAAAAAGTCTGTTAATGGGAATAAAAGGATAAATCCTCTCAGGTTGCAAGGCTACTGATTTATTATATCTGCATGTTGACTGTGGTCATAATATTTCCCTCTTGGTGATCCTCTGCTCACTCAACTGCATTCTCTGGTGTTTCAGTCGGCACGTCCACGTCCTCGTCACTTTCCAGGCCGGTGCGAGAAAAGCCACGACGCGTGTTCAAATTCCCATCTCCACGTCTGTAAAATAAACAATGTGTGTTGGACATTAGTACCAAATATAGACTGCTGGGGTGGATGAGTTTCATTTACAAATCCGCAAAGCAAGATCATGACCATGCACTCAATGATGGTCAATAATATCCAAAAATAATGAATCCAAAAATTAGTCCATTATATTTACTTCAAACTTGTGGTTTTGTTGCCGAGAACTCGAGAAAGTTCAGTATCAACTCCAAGTTTTTGGAATGTTGCTTTGTGAGTTGGTTAAGGACCCATTACTCCATTTAGGCATTTTTTTTCATTTTTCTAACAATGCCACTCACCAAGAGGCACATGTTCAACAGGCATATTTAGAATAACAAGATCGGGAGTTTGGACTTGTCCCACTTATTTCACACGGAATAATTTAGGGAACTGATATCTATGAGTGTGAGACTGGGGAGTCTTGCCAGAGGTATGCATTCTACTAAGTGGCACTCTGGTTTATTTTAGGTAAAAGTAAATGTTGAAGACTCTACCTGAGCCTGCTCTTCAAAGTGCTGACTTCACGATTCATAACGTCTGTCGTCTCCGTGGCTTCGTCCAGCTCCCTCTGCAGCCTCCTGCATTTGGCGTTGACTCGTGTCACCTCCTCCTCGGACTCCTCCAGCTGACGCTTCAGCTGACGCATGCGGCTGTTAGTCTTCTCCGCCTGCAGACAGAGGGTTCACATTGTGATGATTGACAATTTCCCAAAATGTATATTCAGAGGATCAGGAAGAATTCAAGTAAGGATCAACCCACACAATACATCTTTTGTTCTTTAACAATCTCTAAATTAAAAAGTAACCGGAGGATTGACAGCTTACCTGGTCTTTGTATTGATCAGTGTTGCGCCTCTCATCATCCACCTGTAGCAAGACCTCTTTCAGCTTCTTATCCGACCGTCTGACCAGCCTGCAGGCCTGCCCACGCTCCCTGGAATACGCAGAAAAAGCAAATTCCATAATGTAAACCTTTTCATTTGTTTTTTGAGAGTCCACAACTGATCTTCACTGACACTCACTTAGACTCGATGTCGAGCTGTTCTTCCAGCTGAGCGATCTTGGACTCCAGGATGGTGATGGAGGATTTATACTTAGACTTGATGGTTCCCTCAAGCTCCTGCAGCTTCAGTTTCAGCTCCTTATTCTGGCGATCGTTCTGGGAGCGAGCCCCCTCCAGCCGCTGGGAGTTGCTGCGCTCGCTTGCCAGTTCTGTGGTTAACTGTTCAGTCTATTGCCAGAGAGAAAGTAGTGATCTCAGTCACACTGGTTTTGTTTCTTAACATTTTCGGTTCTCATTCTGTTGTGATTACATTGGGTTTCTATTGTCCTATTCCTTTATATGTTGCGGTCGTTCAACATATGAGATACTGCACGCCCTCACCTGCAGTGTGGTTCTCTTCAGACGGTCATTGATCATCTCTGTGTTGAGCTGCTCTTCCTCCACCTCCTCCTCCAGCTGGGTGATACGAGCATCCAGTCTCCTCTTCTCGTCAGCCAGCAGAGAGCTGGCAACAACATGTGAGGAGGAGAAGTGATGACTTGCATATGGAGACAAACTTATGGATTTGCTTTTACTCCATAAATGACCATGCATGAAAGTTTCAAATCGATGCCGTTAAGTGTCTGCTTCATACTTTTTGGAGTTACTGCTGTTAACCTCTTCCTGGAGCTCATCTCTCTCTGTCTGGACCTGTCTCTTGAGTTTCTCTGCAGTGGCCATTTCCTGGAGGATTTAGAAGATACATATTGTATATTAAGACTTCAGATGTTGTTTGGATGGTTTCCAGTAAAAAAAGAGATATGTTTGAGCCAAGTTAAGACAAAGTCAAAAAAGAAACTTGAATGACGGTGTTCTAATGCCATTATAAACACAAATATCTTCAGATATAAATCAACCATTTACATGTTTTGTGACCTTTCTGGTTTTAATGCAGCATTTGTTTCATCCAACACAAGGAAAACAACCTGGAAGCTTGACACCAGATGGCAGTGTTTGATTGTGGTAGTAAGTATTAAATGATAAAGTGCATATCGTTATTGTATATCAATAGGAAATTACGTGTTATGGTTGCCATAAATTTAACAGCTGGAGCAATGCAACCAGTAAATACATTCCAAATCAATTTCCTCCAGAGTCAAATGATTTCATGTCCATGATAGTCATTTTTGTATGTAAACTTAATTGGAGGTAATATCCACTGACCTTCTACCTTCCATTTTATTCAAATACAGCCAGCTTGTTTCACATAGTTACATACGTACCTCTTGGAAGTGCAGGGCGTCTGCCTCCATGGCCTTGAGCTTCCTCTCAGTCTCTTTGGCTCCATTGATGGCTTCATCTCTGGACAAACGCAGGTCCTCCACCTCCCTCATCTGGTCTTTCATCAGGGCCTGGAGAGTGGACATGCAAACACTGAAGTTAGATACCCATCACTCTGAAGGGTATTCAATCTGTGTATGTAGGACTTTATTTGTAATATATATTTATTTAGAGTTTAGGTTTTCAACCTTGTTTGTCTGCAGCGTAATGCAAAAAAATGCAGAACAGATGTGCATCAATTTCTAAGGCAATAATGTATGGATGTAAAATTTTACATTTATGGTGTTGAGATCTGAATTTGCACAATTTGGTGCAACTCCACGTTATAATACAAAAATTCAGCTTTAGTGTGAGAAAATGTTTGGTCTTGGCCGACGCATGCAAGCTACTCTCTATTACTTCTAATAAGGGCTTGGCTTATAGATATAGATCCATCTTATATATTTAGTTAAGCTCCTGTATGTGTGTTGAAATGCGCATACGCGATTATTTTACCTGGAGTTTCTTCAGCTGTTTGAGGGCCTCATCACGGCCCTTGTTGGCAGTGTCGATCTGGACCTCAAGTTCTACCATGTCCAGCTCCAGTTTCTTCTTAGATGAGAGCGCCTGAGAACGCTGCCTACGTTCTTCTTCCAGCTCGACCTCCATCTCACGCACCTGAAAGAGTCAAATCATGATTCACTGCTTCTTGCAAGCAATGAAAATGATATTTACAACCCTTCAAGTATTTGTGGAAAAAGAAAGAAAACTCATAGTGCATGTCAGAGAGTATAGGTTCTTCTCATTTACCTGTTTAACAAGCTGCTTCCTCTTGTCCTCTCCCTGCTCATCTCTGGCCAGCAGGTCTCGGTCAAACTGAGACTTCATAGCCTGCATGTTGACCTCAAGACGCAGTTTGGCATCCTCTGTGGTCTGCAGCTCATCCTCCAGCTCCTCCAGCTGAACTTTCATCTCCTCCAGCTGTTGCTCCATGGCACGCTTTGACCTTTCCAGCTCATGAACCTGACAAGGATGCATCGTACATTTTCAGTGTTTCTCTCGGGCAATAATAGAGCAACAACCAACTGTAATTTTTTTTAAATGCTTGTTTTTTTTCTCTTACGCTCTTGCCGACATCATCCTTGGAAGAGACTAAATCTTCCATCTCAGCTTTGAAAACCTTATTGGCCCGGTCCAACTCGCTCTTCAGGTCCGTCATAGTCTCCAGCTCACGGGCCAGCGTCAGTGCTCGTGTTTCCTTCTCCCTGGCCTCAGCTTCGGCCTTGTCACGCTCCTCAGCGTACTGAGTAGAAATGGTTTTCTCTTCGGCCAGCATCTAAGAGAGGGACAAGGATCAGATTAGCAGTTAAGAATCTACATGTCAAAATGTACATTTTTGATGAGCAACAATCCATTTTTCTAATAATCGAAGGGGATATAGTTTTAAATCCATGTAGGTACACTTATCACAAACATACAAGATAAACCATAACTATGATCTGATCACAAAACCACAAGTTCTCCTTATTGTTTGAAATATCAAACTGGGCTCACATGGTAAAGAAAGGTTACTAGAAACAGAGAAAATATAATATTATCAACATTTTCTATGAACAAAATCACACGGTTGACATGATACCTGGTCAAACTTCCTCTGCTTCTTCTCCAAGTTTGAGACGGTCTGCCTCAGGTGGTCCTGGTCCAATAGGAGATCATCCAGCTCCTGCTGCACACGAGTCTTGGTCTTGTCCAGTTTGTCGTAAGCGGACGATTTCTCCTCCAGCTGCAGAGTAACACTGTCCACCTCCCGCTGGACTCGCTTGCGGCCCTCCTCTGTGCTCTCCAGGTTCAAAGCCTCCTGTTCCAGCTTCTTCTTCGTCTCTGCCAACTAAGGACATAAAAGAGGAGGAATCAGAAGGGCTGAAATATGTGAAAGTTAAGTAGCATAGTTGACTCTTGAGAAAAGTATCAAAGCTAATGTGCAATAAGAAGTCTGACAGTTATCCAAAGACTTAAAAGATGACACTGTGGACCAACCTGGGCCTGCAGAGTGGAGACCTGCTTCTCCACGTTCTTCTTGCTCTCCTCCTCTTCCTCCAGCATGTCCCGCAGACTGTTCTGCTCGCTCTCCAGCTGCCTCAGCTGGGTGGAGAGCGCAAGCTTCTGACGAGTCTCGTCCTGGAGCAACTCCTGGAGTTCAGAGAAGAGAAAAAGAAGAGTCATGAGAAGCTCCTGTGAGCAGTTTTACCAACGTCTTAAGCCTTAAGGAGCATCTCAGAGAAGTATCATCCATGAACACTCAATATATTGAAAGTTATATTTAAACTGCATGATTAATAATAAAAAAAAGAAGCTCTGTACGTTTCTGTATTCAGATTTGACCGAGTTAACACTATCAGAAAAGTGACTTTTAATGCAAATGCAGTCAATTGTGTGTTAAGTATTAGAGTCTGGTCACCCGAGCTGCAGACAAATTTTGAAATGGTAGTCGAGTTCAGTCATGTTGGCTGAGCTATCTACCCTTTCGGGTTTGGGTCGGGCTCTGTCAGTTTTCTCTAAAAAAATATTCAGTTATTTTAACAGGCTGCAAAGTTGTTTCACAATAGTGTGTGTCCAGTGTTTACAATGTAAAAAAGAAAAACAACAAACCATCTTTTGAACTAATAAATGTTTGGAGTGTTTTGTATATTTGTATTATATTATTACAAGAGGTACATGAATGTGTTAAAGAAAATTGTATCAATAGTAGTGCCAACCATGTGGGAATGTGTTTGTACCTGTGTGTCCTGCAGCTGAGACTCGAAAGAAGAAAGGTCTTTGCTGGATTTGATGTTCTTGC
The DNA here is from genome assembly GCF_963576545.1 of Limanda limanda. Classification (NCBI taxonomy): domain Eukaryota; kingdom Metazoa; phylum Chordata; class Actinopteri; order Pleuronectiformes; family Pleuronectidae; genus Limanda; species Limanda limanda. The sequence continues at coordinate 19,429,741 of NC_083637.1, read as the reverse complement.
CCTCTGCTTCGCTCAGGGTGCAGTTCACATTGTCCAGCTCCGACTAGACACCAGACAGAAAAAGACAATTGAATTGGGAAATAACATCCCAACATCACATTTTATACACCACCACAAGTGCTCACACACTACTACACATGTGAACCACCTCTCAAAGATCAGTACCTGTATCTTTGTCAGCTTGCTGGAGAGATCCTGCCTCTGTCGCTCACTTTCTACAAATTTGACCTGCAGCTCTTGAACCTGGGACTCGGCCTTCTTGCGGCGGTGTTCGGAGTCTCCCTTTCCTTGCGTCAGAGTCTTTAGCTCGATCTGCACTTCGTTCCACTCGCTCTCCAGGGCCTGCTTGGCTTTCTCCACCGATACCTTGTTCTACAGGCACACGTGAGGCATGTTACTGGTGCTGTTCAGAACAGTGTTAAGCTCGGGTATCGCTCTTTTCTGACAAAACACAAACCCTTTTAGCCTGTTCCAGCTGCTCGTTGAGCTCGTCAAATGCCTGGTTGTGCTTGAGTCTCATGTCGGCCGCCTGCTGCTCGTGGAGCTTTGCCTCTTCCTCCAGCGTCTTCTTCAGGTGGGTGACCTCTGACTCTCGCTTTGACCTGGAGAGAGAAAATGTCAACGAATAAAGAAAGAGATGGGGACAAAAGGGAAACAAAATCTATGTAGCATGTTGCCCTTAGTCTTTGTAGAACATAGATAGTAAATAAAGATGGACAATGTTTTCCACTTGTCCCGATGACATCATTAGGAGCCCGAGTCTGTGCAGTAGTGATTGAGGGATGGAGAAGAGGCATCAAGGTCCCGCCGATACACATGCTCCACCCACCATGAGTCCATCCCAGCCGTCTATCATGACATTTCACCATGTTTTTGTAGGATCAAATATCGAAATAAAACCAAACTTACCGTGAAAAATTTGAGCATAAGAAAGCATTAGAGAAAAATGTATTAGGTCTGTCCATGTCCACTCCACAAACATGGAGCAGCCAGAGTTTATGACCAATGCTGCAGCCAGCAACCAGGGGACAATGGACACTTTCGCAAAACTTATGAGGAGCTGCCATGTCTCTTATCTAAGTCCGTTTATTCCACATGATCACAGTCTGTCCATCTAACTCTGTATGGAGTAGTATACAGAGCCATACAGTGTGGTCCTCTATAAATTCAGCAAACTAATCATTTAGGTGTTTTCCAAAACTTGTAAATTTTAAAAATGTAAAATGTCTACATAAGCTTGATGGTTACCTGAGCTCCTGTTGTGCTGCCGTGGAGTCCAACGTGTCCTCCAGCTCAGTCTTGAGAGCCTCCAGCTCCTCTCCCAGGTCCCTGCGGTGTTTCTCAGCCTTGGCGCGTGCCTGCCTCTCCAGCTCCAGATCCTCCTGTAGCTCCGAGATCTGGGCCTCCAGCTCTCTGATGTTCTTCTGGGCCGTGTTCTTGGCCGCAGCCTCCTCCTCTATCCTGCAGGTAAGAAGAGGGAGAAGAGGAAATGAGACTGACTGGCACTTTGGGTGAACGTTCTTGGATGGGACAGATTCAAATGGGATGATTTCCCCAAACAAGTGATTTTTAAAATGCAAAGTTAACATTTGCTACAGTGGGGTTCATATTTGGTGATTCTAAAGTTTGCATCCTGTCACTGAAAGTACATTTTTCCACTGGAACGTTACCTTACAGTTAAGTCAACAGAAAGCTAACCTGGCCAGGGCAGCATGCAGTTCCTCCTCTTTCTTGGCCAGTTGAGCTCGGAGTTCAGCGATCTGAGCCTGTAGGTCTGCCATCTGGTCGTTGAGGTCCGTGGAGTCTCCCTCAAGTTTACGACGGTTCTTCTCCAACTCCTGACGCACTTTCTCCTCTTTCCTCAGACGATCTACAGGAGAGAATACACAGAAACAAACAACGTTCAATTTACAAATTATAATTTGTAATTACTTGCTAGGGTATGATACGAGCGGAATACTTTTTTTTGGTGTAATTTGTTGTTCAGTGTCCAAAAATATGAAATAATGAAAACCAGATGCTTGCCTTCCAAATCAGTGATCATGGCTTCATGTTTATTTTTGAGTTTCTGTAAACTTTTGGACTTCTCTTCCTCCTCAGACATGTTAGTGGTGAACTCAGAGATCCTGTCCTCCAGCAGTTTCTTCTCCTGAAGTCATATAAAAACAAGCAAAATTGAATTTGTTTTCGCAGGTGCAAATATTTGTTTCTGATGCACTGAATATTTCAGGTATTCACAGAAATACTCTAAAGCACTGGTTCAGAATTAGTGTGTTGTACAAGACCTTGTTTAGTTTGCTGTTCTGGTCATCCAGCACCATGACTTCCTCCTCAATCATCTTCATCTTGGCGTCCGTGGTGACCTTCTCCAGCTGAAGCTTCTGTCTGGCCGCCTCCTCCTCATCTAGCTGCTGCTCCAGATCCTGGATGAACAACCCAAATAATTGGCATTGTTAATGCATTCAAGATAAAAAAACAAAAATCAAATCCTGCATCCCAGAGTACTGACCGTGATGTTCTGCTGCATCTTCTTCCTCTCTGTGTGCATCTGAGTGCCCCTCTCCTCCTCCTCCTCCAGGCGAGACTCCAGGTCATGAAGGATCTCTTCCAGCTCCTGCTTCCTGGTGGCCAGACGGGATCTCATCTCCTCAGCCTCGGCACACAGCTCTGTCTCTGCCTGGAGCTGCTCCTGAAGAGCCAACTTCTCAGCACTCAGCTATCAGAGGGGAGTCGAAGTCAGAGAAAAAGTGGATTATAACATCAGAATAATCCAACAATTGTCATAATGAGGTGTGTAAGTGACAGATTTTAAGGTCTGCCACAATCTCAGAACTCTCGGGAGAAAACTTGCAGGTAAATTGTTCTTCTTCACATAAATCCAGAAAACCAGACTGGATAACGCTCACACGGGCTCCTACCTGTTGCTGCTTGGTTTCAAACTCTTTGATCTGAACCTCCGCGTTCAGTTGTCGCTCCTTCACCTTCACCAGCTCATCTTCTTTGGCCAGCATCTCCTCCTCCTGCCGAGTCACTTGCAGCAGAGGCTTCACCTACAGGAAAAAATACAAGTTCATCCAACATTACTGAAACAGAGGGATTGTGGGATTGAAATAGCACGCTCAATAGAAACTATTAAAAAAAAAGAATCTAAGTCATAATCCGATTGAAAATAATTATAGTTTCAGAGGACAATGTCTTTATCATCCTAATTATTGTACAGAAACGCTGGAGAACAGTAATAGGAAAGTGGTCTACAGATTGTCAATATCTAAATCCAGAACTATAGACTTGGACTAATGACAATTGTTTTAAAATGAACTGCCTTTCGTAGTTTCACCTTTTGGAGCAGAAATGTGACAAATGATTACAAACATAACCGAAAGCACAAAATGTCTCCATAACCTAATATAGGCCTGTGGGTGCTAAGATACAATAATCAAGCATTTCATTATAGAATTAAAAATACTTCTAAGTTGCATAATAGTTTTGTCTTTGTATTCATCATAAAAGTAATGCCTAAATCTGCCTGCATTGCCTGTGTGCAAATGAATCTGACACACAATACTTATTTATGTGCTTTTTATTGTAAAGAGTTTTTATCTGTGTTTGCAAAATAATTTATCTAACTATCAAAATGCTGTATATTACTGAGATTTGTTTTGGTCATGACCATGACACTAGCATGGTTGGGTCTACTGCTGCTTGAAATACAATTAAACTAACTTCCTTCATTCATCTCTTACCTTGGTGAAAAGCCTCCACCACTGCCAGTTCCTGAGTTTGAGATAAGCTACACAGTTTCTCTGGATAACTTTCATTGCTGTCAGCTGGTGCTGTCTCTTGGCAAAGGCTCTAGAGAGAAATAAAACAAAACACATTATTTAAATATAATATAAAAGAGTACAGTACAAAGAATTTACATATGTTGACTGGTAAAAATATTTTTTGGTGCGAGTTGATTTCTCATACTTGCGGGACACATATCCTCTGCACCAGGCCTGGAAGCTGATGATGACATCAGTGATCTTTATGTCTCTCTCCTCCTCCAGGTGAGCCAGGACTCCAGCTCTGAAGAACACTTTACTCTGACCGATGCGGTACAGATTGGGGTCCAGCTCTAAAGCTTTAATCTGATACGGAGAAGAGAGAGGTGACTTAGCGAAGAGTCCAACAAGGTAAAGAGAAGAAGTTTCCCCTCATATGATGAGCTGTTCACTTCTGAAAATGAGAAACTGTTATTACCATGAGCACGCAGGCCTGCTTGCCGTCCATAAAGCCCTTTGGGATAGCGCTTGGAGTGAGAATTTCATACCTGAGAGACAGACAAGCAGAATTAAATAACAAAGGAGTATTCTTCTAAAAAAATATACCGACTTTTTTTGGTCATGCTTGTTTGGCCTGGGTCAAGTGTCAGTAGTGTCACTATTAAGTTTTAAGTTATTTAAATGTTTTTGTTTTAGTGGGATATAAACTGAAAGTGAAATTCCTTTTAGTGTGTTTTAGTGTGTCTCTTTCAAAAAAAAGGTTTGGGGACATTTCCTGATGAAAGCTAAGTTGCTGTCATGCTGTGTCCGTCTATATACTGTGTAAACGTCTTACTTCTCATCTGATATTCTTGCATTTTTCCTCCTATGTGTTTTTGTGTTGTCTCATCTATACCCTTGGAAGAAGGGACAGGTTCCTCTTTCAACTATCAGTGTCAACCAGCAACCCTGAGCTGCCTCTTTTGCAAAAAGAAAAAAAGAAAACATCTGCTGTTCATTACCTCTGTCTGAACTCCTGGAAGACGATGCGGTTAGGGAAGCCCTGTCTGCAGATGCGAATCCCCTCCAGGACTCCATTACACCTGAGCTGGTCCAGAACCAGGTGAGACTCCAGTTTACCAGCCTAGAGGAAGAAACAAACAAAGGCAACAATCAAAGATCTGTTAATGTAATGTCTCCTATTTTTTTATTTGTGTAGGTTTAAAATACATTTTCTTAATACAGTTTATTTTCTGCCTCAGACATTATTAGTTCATCAAATTGAATTTTGCGTCACAGTAGAGCCCGACACTCCTGTATTGATTAGTGAGTGTCGTCCTTTGTTCAGTACCTTCTTCTCGTGATTGGGAATGATGCAGCGCACAAAGTTGGGGTTGGTGTTTCTGAGTGTGGTCATCAGGTTGCCCAGCTGCTCCTTGTACAGTTGTCCCACAGTGCGGAACATGCCCTTACGGGTTTTTGACGCCCCATGAATGGAGTCTGACATTCCTGCCACTTTGTCCAGGCCCACAATACGGTCCACTGTGAGGACACAACAAAAAGAACAATTACATCTTAACCATGTGTTTTATGAAAGATATCTGTCTTAGTTTCTCAAATAAACATATTTCCATGTCAAACATGTAGAATATAATCACAGTATGTTAGATCTAGTATTGATATTTTCCTAGCAATAACATGAGGGAAATTTTAGAGTCACAACCTTATGTTGTCTAGTGCACAGTAGAAAAATGCAAAACATCCAGTTAAATTCTTGTACACTGTCAGTACAGAGTTAGTAGACTTGATTTAATAGATACTTTTTAAAATCATTTAGAACTTAGCTAAGAAATTCAACATTTTCTTTTTTTTGGTGACATTCTCAAACAGTGTGATACCTGAGAATGAGGGTTAAACACTTACTGTCTCTCCACAGATCAGCAGTGAACTTGTCAGTAGACTGGTTAAGCAAAGAGGCAACACACTCATTCAGGGGATCCATGTTTTTCAGCAGCCACTCGTCTGCTTTGTAGTCCACCTGCAGCAGAGGAGAGCCACATTCATGATGAAGAACTGGACATAGTGCACAGTGTAAGTCAGCATGTGCTAGCCATGTCATCGGAAAATAAGTTCCTGTTTAAGCCGAATATTGTGTTCTTGTTTGGCCATAAGTGTGTCATTACTTTTCAGCCATCTAGTGGTGAAAAGTAATAGTAGTACTCCATACCACAGAGTGTTTCACTTTTGTGCCATTTTAAACATCTACTCTTACTACATTAGAGTTAAATGCAGAATATTTAATACAGTTATCAATACTAGTTAAAGCACAGATGCTCAAATAAACAGCTTATTAAATTGTTCTTGCAAATCACACTACTTAAAACATATAAACTGTAGTTTGCTTTTTAAATGTTTTTGCACTGGTTTAACTTGTGTATTTTTACACCGTTTCATAACTGCTTTTATGCAAGTAAGACACCTTAGAAGCTCTTCCGTCACCATGGAGACAATTGCACAACTGAGTAAATTACTAACTTAACCTGCCTTATTGGCTTAAAATTTGACTTGACATCTACTCCTGACCAGACGTAATATTTACAACTGGTCTAAATGACAAGATGACTTAAGCTTAGATGGTGCAACTGGCGTAACTATGAGGTTAATCTTAGAATAACAAGTGAGAACACGCATGAGACTAGTTGGTGCAAATGGCCTGAGAGATTAATAACAGATAATCTTTTAAGAGCCCTCACAACAGGGATGAAAGAAGTGTCTCACCCTACTGTTGGGCAGGGGGATGTGTGGATCAAAGTGTATATCTTCCAGTTCAATGTGTTAGAATTTTTAAAAGAAAATATTTTTTGTAAGAAGTTTTCTTCAGTAACCTTTCCAGCATAGTGCATAACGCAGAAATCAGCATCGTCCTTGAGTTTCTTGGGTTTCTGGAACTTGGGGTGCGTTCCCTGCTCCTGAACCACCTTCTCCACAAACGACTTGTCTGTGGCTTTGGGGAACCAACACTCTTCATCCAGCAGAGCCAGGATGCCTGGAGGACCGGCCTGTGAGCATCGGCAGAAAAAACAAAAAAGGAGGACACGTGACACATATGTTACTTTGCAGTTTAACAGGATCCATGGGCAGGTTCATGCCTCAACTTGTGTTTCACAACTATTTTCTGCAGAAAACAAAAGTTACTTCTGCAGAAAGTTTGTAATTCTGAGGTGTAATGACAGGTGAAGACAGATGGGTTATGTGTATCAGTCTTGAGGAGGAACAATAACAGGGGACATCTTACATGTCTTTCGATGAGGTCTATGCACGGCTGCAGGTCGAGACCAAAGTCGATGAAGCTCCACTCGATGCCCTCCCTCTGGTACTCCTCCTGCTCCAGGATGAACATGGTGTGGTTGAAGAGCTGCTGCAGCTTCTCATTGGTGTAGTTGATGCACAGCTGCTCAAACGAGTTCAACTGTCGGAGAGAATTAGAAAAACAAAATGGTTTTTGGACGGTCAGATCAAAATAATGATTTTCCGCTTTCATTTTGTTATGCAATTGGCATTTTCTCTATTCAATAATGACAATTATTTGGTTGTAGTTGTTAAATTAGTGTATCTACGATTATCTTCAATTTGCTTAATAAATATCACAATATACACAATATCAGGTAATCAAAATAAGACTACCTGGTTGTTCAGGGACAAGTATGTTTATTCACTTCTGTAGTTAGTGCGCTGTCACAGAGATGGACAAAGCAGCTAAAATAGGCTTGTATTAGAGAGATGTTTTAAAGAAGAGAGCAGCTCGATCTTTTTGACATTATTATCATTGTTGTCATTATTACTGACATTAATAATGACATTGTTACTCCCAGTTGTAAAGTGAAGTGTAAAAACTGAGGGAGGGGCGCAGACACGGGAGACCATTATGTCTGCAGAGAGGTGGGGCTGCAGAATTGGACATCATGTTCCCTTCCTGTTCATCAGGTTCGACCTGCTATGCATGATGACTTCTTACAAGTTTAAGTGAACCCTGTGTACCCCAAATCCATATTACATTGTCATTACATGGACGTTTTTGAATACAGTATATATTTACACCTGAAAGCAACAAGCTTGAGGAAACATTTGAGGTTGTCAATTATGGACTTTACTAACTATGAAGGCATATTAGGGCCACATAAGAGATTGAGAATAACGTCGTAATTTTACAAGAACAAATTTATATTACAAGTATAAGGTTGAATAATAAGAAAGTAAAGTTGTAAAATTATTAGACAAGTCAATTTTAGGCCACATGTCATGGTAGAGGGGGAATATCAGAAAATCAGTCCGTCGCCTGCACTAAAATGAAGAAAGTGGAACATCATGTTATTCTTTCGTATTGGTTTCACAAATAACAAAATACCTAATAGCATGGCTAATCTGAATCACATTATCATAAGTAGGGGTTAATTAAACCTTTTCTTTATTTATCTCTCATAAAGTCCAACTTTATCCTTGAAATCTCAGAATTGTTTTTCCTCAATATGGATCCAATCATTTGTCGAACCAAAAAATGCACAATTAAATAATTTAAATAAATCCCCCACCTAACGGCTCCGTCTATAATTATAGAACCAGTTGTAACTCATAACCAGCAGGGTCAAATAGTGAACACTGTACCTCAAAGATCTCAAATCCAGCAATGTCCAGGATGCCAATGAAGGAGGCTCCCTGTCTCTTGGTCTTGTCCAGGGCTTTGTTGATTCTCATCACCAGCCAGCGGAACATCCTCTCGTAAGATGCTTTGGCCAAAGCCTCGACAGCAAACTCAGCCTGCTCCTGAGTCTGGGCCTTCTGCACGTAGTCCCTGCCAACCTGGAGAAATACATATGCCAGTGTCATACTGTAATACTAAATTTACCACTGCCTGAAAACTGCCGATTACATATTCTTTGTTTATTTTGGATCAAGAAACAAACTAGACACCAGGTTGACACTAAAGATTGAAAACTATCTTTCAATGTCCAGACAATACCTAAATAACCCTTTATGTCTTGATTAGTGTACAGACCTTGATTCTGGGGTTCAGGATCGCTCGTGTGAAGTCGGTCACATTGACGCTCAGCAGGTGACACACTTTCTGGGCAGCTGGAGGGTAAAACATCAGGATCACAATGGAGGATGTACAAGAGGGAGATGACTGAATAAGGAAGGTTTTGCAGACAAAGAGCAACGCAGAGAGGAAAAGAAGTTGATGAGTGTGTGTCTGTGTAAATGTGCTTACCGGTGTCGTCAGGCATGGACGCCTGGTCAGAGTGACGCTCCTTCTTGAAGCTCATGTTCCCCAACTGCAACACAGCCGACACCACCTTCAACAGACCTGAGCAACAAACATAAGAGGTCAGTGTCTTCTTCTCTGCCCCCGGACCCAAGATGATGCATCTTTACATGTTAAGGCGATTCATAGTCTCCACAGCCTCCGGGGTCCACTATGGTCCTTGTACCCATGTCTGCTAGGGTACACATGAACCCATATGAGGTGTCCACTTGCAGCCCATAACTGGTGACCTTGCTGTCTGTACAATATATCCAACCCAACACAGACCCCCTTGGGCACGTAAGTGTGAGCTGAACAAGTGTGCAACGCTCACTGGCCATGGAAGTATGGTCAACTCTTCACTGTGACCTGGTGATCAGTGTAGCATGAAGCCATTGGCAGAAAAGTGTGTTGTGTCATACATTGGCATGTGTGTATCATGTACATTCAGGAGACAACAAAACAGGAACAAAAACAAGTAATAATAGCTCTAAAGCACCACTAGATGGTGTAGGGAACCTTTTAAATGACAGCAAAAGTAAATTGTTACTTATGTCAAAAAAAGAAAAGGGGGGAGACGACAGTTACCAGTTCTTTCCTCCTCTGGGATACTCATGATCTGAAAGGCGTCCATGGTCTCAGTGAACATGTCCTTGTCCTGCTGTCCTGGAATCGTCACGTTTCCATTCGACATGAAACGGTACTTGCTGTAATCCTCCAGACACAACTCAGCTGGAGAGAGGAACACACCAGATAATCATTTTAATAATACTTTAGTAAAATTAACTCGGGCCTCACAATCAGAAGAGACTGTTCAGCTCTAGATGATTTAAACACGGGTGTCCTGAGGCGGTGCTTTGCAGCAGCCACTTTAGTAACTGAACAGAGAAAAGGGAACCTGAGTCATATCGGCCCAATCAGTTATTTCACATGCACTTCTACAAGTTTCTCATGGATTCCTGTTTCATACGTGTGGCGGCTCTTTAACTAGTCTGTCACAAAGCCCAGTTTAATGTGTTGACATTGTAAGAGTGCTCACTGCGCAGCTTGTCCCCTGCTCCTGTCAACATGTAGTAGAAGATATGGAAGCTCCTCTCCTCTTTAGCTTGTCTGATGGCTCGAGACTTCTCCAGCAGATCTGACAGAAATTAGTCAAGGACACAAATGCAAAAGCAACAACACGTTTAAAGTGCAGTGAGGAGGTCCCTTGATTGTCTGTGTAGCAACTAATTTGTGGTATTTCTTTAGTTATATGAAACACAAGGCACAAGCAACTACTACATAACTTTATACATCAGGAGTGTTTGACACTATTCTTCTTTTACTTGTAATATGTCAGTTCATATCATGGTTACATGGTTAATACTCTTTATTTACAGAGTCAAATGAAATAAATGACAGTAAACATCATGGAGGGACATTTATATTTGCTCCAGGGTAACCTAACAACCCCGAAAGAAAAAGTTCAAAAAGGAATATTCTAGAAAAAGGATACAAGTTTCAATGTTGGCCCCAACAATATATCCATTGACATCAAAGTTGATCCTGATGAATTTTCCCTGAAAAAGAAATTCAAACATGTTGATAGGCTGCACTAAACTTAAACTTTTGTACGGTCAACCCTTAAAATCTAGTTTCTCAATCAGCCCTTACAGTCCCTTTCGAAAAACTTTCCATGAAACTTACTCGGATGAGACAAGGGCCAAGAAAGAACACATCAAATATTGGTACAGATCCAGATCAGGGAGTGCATCATAATGTTAAATTTTCTTTAACTTTGCGAGATGGGGCGCATTTTTACATTTTCACAGACCTTCCAGAGAATAACTGATGGATCCCGGGGAAAATAGGCATATTAATAAGAGTTTGGTGCAGTTTAATTGGACTGTTGGTCCATGGTGGATATTAGCGCGAGTACAATTCTAGTTTTAATATGTATATTTTATATTGTAAGACTTCCCTTAAAAATGCAATTTAAATAAATTGACATATATTCTCTTTTTGTGCAAGACTTGAAGTAAAGATCAGGGGCTTGAAGTCGCTCTTACAAATCTTGAGGAGTTGTCGTTCTTGACGGTCTTTGCGTTGCCGAAGGCCTCAAGGATGGGGTTTGCTTGCAGCAGCTGTTTCTCCAGTTCCCCCTGATGGAAGGGAAACAAATCAGAGCGGCAAACTAAAGACACTAATAGTCCTTTGTCATGACTCTGCAAAGCGCAACTTTCAAATCATGCAGTTTCTTGCAGCGCTGCAAATCTTTCATCAGCAAGCACAGGCATACACCATCAATTCCATGAACTTAACAAATACAATTCAGGCTGTGGATTGAAAAGAATTACCTCAGGGGACACTATCGTTTCTCAGTCAGCCACACACACACACACACACAGAATCCTGCACATTCCAACACACATTCCCCCAGCAGAGCAAGCCTACTCAGGCACAAAACCCCTGTAAGACCATCCATGTCCATGCATGCACAAACAAGAGGACACAAGCAGCACACAGGAAGGTTAGCCAAGCCAAGATCCCCCAAAGGAAATGCAGGAGTGCACTGTAACACTCCACACGTACGCATAGTACTACATAACAATGACAAAAATCCAGTCTGACCAGATTGAGGAGAAAGAACCCATAGCTGAAGGGTAAGTGGGTCACTTTAATCTTTTTCCGACTAAAACTAGGCACAGGTGGGTCCAACCTCAGATAAGGTTACTGCTTTACTGTACTACTTCTATTCTCAGCAAATGCCTCCATTATTCTCTGATTCCACTTTGATTAATGTGGTGTTTTGCATTTTAAAATGATTTATCCAACTCACATTTAAAACAAAAAGAAAAAGCAATTTTACAGTTGTCTTTTCTTTATTTTAGGAAATGCATTTATTTACTTTCTTGGGAGGAGATGAAAAGATTGATACTATTCTCACCTCTGCACAGTATATATATACAAATCCAGATCAGTTAACATAGCCTGGGAACATGGGGAAACACGAACATGCTGCAGATTTAAGAGAACGTATGTGAGGACCTATTTCTTCCACTTTCATGTTTGTTTGGATTCAACGCATTTTGTTGATCATTAAATTTCAGAGAACCCGAATCCACTTTGGATTCACACAGGCTAGTGCTATTTCTCCATTTCAAGTGTTTATGCTAAGCTAAGCTTACAGTCAGAAACATCATATACTGCACAAACATGAGGGTGGCTTCAATCTTCTCATCCCGCTCCCAGCAAGAAGGTGAATAAGCATATTTCTAAAGACAGACTGTTCCTTTGAAGGACTATTCCAGTAATTTGATGCATTTCCTTAAGCACCCAGATAAGGACAATAAAACCTTTTCTGTTAGTAGAGTTGAGACACCATGAGAATGGAGTCAGAGAGATGAACTCACGTGTGACAATACCGCGTTACCCTGGAGAAGAGGTGAAAGAAAAGACAAAAACAAACACATTTGATACCAATGTCAGCACAGATTAAATACATTACTGCCGAGTAACACCTCCTGTCACCTTATGAATCAATAAGAAATGATTAATGAAACTTTAAATCTTGAGAAACACACACACAGATCTGTGCTCTGCTTCACTCTGAATCATCTGTGATGAGGTGAGTCAGACACGTCGAGGACACGTTGAGGCCTGAAAAAGGAATGTTTAGTAGTCGCCTCACAGCTCGCTCAGATACAAACCATTACAGACGGACAATCATGGAAATCTACAAACAAGAGAGGAACAGGGAGGCAGGAGAGAGCAGGCGATTCAGGAGAGGAAACAGAGTGAGGGTTCCGTCTTGATCTGTGGACACTCAGAAAATAAAGAATAAAATAAAAAAACTGCAGGACTTCACTCACCTGTTCTTTCTTAGATTTGACAGATGAGGCAACATGGGCGAGATACTGAATGACTTTCTTCGTGTTTTCCGTTTTTCCTGCTCCAGACTCCCCACTGTAAGAAAATAAGAAAATGGTCGCACCAGCAGAGAGATATAATATTTAAGAGAGATATTATGTTGAACTTTGTGGCAGGGGCAACATTGACCCTAATTGGGCATTACAAATTGTATTCATATTGACATATTATACAGGAATATATGTAAATCCGGGCAAAAAAATATTTTACTGGAGAAATAACAGCATGTTTTTCAAGAAGAGACCTACGTGCAAAGGATGGATTGGTCCTCACGATCTGTTTGAGAAAGAGAAAAAGAAAAGTCTTAATCAGGACCAAAGATGAAATGAAGTAAAGCTCAGTAATTAGTAGAATTGGTAGTATAGTAAGAATTTGTTAATTAACTGCTATTTGTACTATTACGTTATGTACGGGAAAAATAACTGGATCCAGCAGCTCAAAAAATAAACAATATTTATATGTTCCCAAATTTGTAGACTGTTGGGTCCCCCCCCAGAAAAAATATGAAAATTGACTTAGAGCTTAAAACCATGTACAAATTAACATAAAGAAACTCTTAGTCTATCTTAGCATACATTGTCTATGAAAGCCAAACACAAAAAAAGTCTGAGGTACCCTGCATCATGCTCCTGTAGGCGGTGTCTGTGATGGCATAGATGTGCGGGGGCATCTCGTGTCTCTTCTTGCCCTTGTACATATTCACTATGTCGTCGCTGTAGATAGGCAAGTACTTGTACGGGTTGATCACCACGCAGAAGAGACCAGAGTACGTCTGGGTGAGACAGAAGATGGTTAATGTCAGGGATTAGGCAAACATCTTCTTTCTGTTTTTAATGCAAATGCACATTCTTAGTGCAGCTACACAAACACGTGCATCCATCCGGACTCACATAGATGAGTCCAGAATAGTATCTCTCCTTGAGGTTGTGCAGCACCGAGGCCTCGTTCAGGCAGGTGAGCTCGGCCATATCCTCCACCTTGTTGTACTTGGGTGGGTTCATCTTCTGAATGTCGTCCTTGTTGACCTTCACCTGAGATTTACAGGAACAAGGCGCATGTCAGAAAATCACTTTGATCAAGGAAACACTGATTGATGCTTGTACTTAAAGCACTGTGTTCCAACAACAACTTTTTTAAATCATAAGGCCTCCATGTGAACAAGTTCAGACTCAAAAGAGAAATTCAGCTGTTTTACCTTCTTGCCAGAGTCAGCGAGCTCCACCACACACTCATCTCCATGCTCCTCTTTGACAGAGCCGACCTCGAAGCCCAGCTTCTCAGAGGGGACCCACACCAGCTTCTTGGTGGCCCAGTCGGCCTGGGCCATCGGGTTGTTTACCCCGCTGCGGTCCCCATACAGGAATTGGTCTGCGTCCGTCATGGTTGCTGTAGGTGAGAAAGAGAAACATTAACTAGCTGATAAGATTTAAAAACCTTTCAAGAACTTTATCCATTAATATTCGTGTGTGAAGAAAAAATTATTTGATTACAGGTCATCAGGACACGTCACTCACTTTTTAGATTTAGATTATCTATCAATTTGTTTGAAACAGTTATTTAACCACTTCACCAACAATTCATTATCAGCAATATTGATAATAATAATAATAATACAAAGGTTAAATTTAATAATCCTTAAACATATTTGGGTTCTTCAATCCCTCTCAACTCATGCAGATTCCTAAAAGTGATTGACATAAAGTGCCCTGATTTATTTGGTGAACTGTAAACTGCCAAATGAGATGGTGCAACAAACACAGATGTGAAAACCGCCCCATGACAGGTTCAAGTGTCCATGACTCACTGCTGAAGGAGTCACCAAAACATTTTGTACATGTCATTCTTACACAAAATAATTATATTCTTGGGCAAGAATCAGGATTTGGGTATTTAGAAGAAGAAAAAAAAAATTCACCAGCACCCAGTCCTCACTACTGTCTTTGACTCTGTGTGTGCATGTAAAATAATAACTCACGTGAACAATTTCTAAACATTGGAGGCTGACAATACCAGTGCAACATTTCGACTCCTGCAGGGGAAACTCCTCATCCCTTATGTCCTGACATCCGTCTAGTGTTGAGGTCAAATAAATGTACAAATATTTCTATGGGTTTTTAAAATCGGTCTATGTCCCATCCACTAACATGGAGGAGGCGTGATTTATGACCAATACTGCAGCCAGTCACCAGGGGGCGATCAGGGCACTTTGGCTAATCTTTTGGGTAGCAATCATGTCGTCCATCTTTATATCCAGTCTAGGATTAACATAGAGAAGGAAGACAGAAAACTAGTAACAACTTTCAGTTAATGTGCGAGAGAGTAAGTGTCAATTTAGGCTGAATAAGTAACCGACATGCAGTTTCACGTCAATATTCTAACTACGGTTTGAGAACTGACACACACTGACACACACTGACACACACTGACACACACTGACACACACTGACACACACTGAACTTTTCATGGTGATAAAATGTACTCCACCGTCATGAGGTAACGTGAGGTAAAGCACAGGTTTGGGCTCATTACCTCTGCAACAGATGTCACCTCATGATCTACTGCATCTATATGAGCATCATGCAAATTATTTTCCTATGACACATGTACCCGACTGCACTGAAGCTCTAAAGGGATAGTTCACCAAAAAATTGTATTTTTTTTCTTTCCCTTTAACAACCCTCCTGTTGCTTTATGATCACAAGGGAAATTCCTATAACCTCAAAAAGTTTTTATATTTTGAATGCATGTGTTTATGACCCATGGCTCAATACATGCAGACAAAATAATTAAGTCACTTTTCACCTGAGCGCTACAGTATACACCACTCCATCTCTTCTTCTTCTACCTGTCCATCCTTTATTCCCGTGCGGCCCACATTCCTTCCTCACTAACTCATTATACAGAATTCCACAGATTCCAGCTTCAATCTCCCACGGTTCATCATCATCAATCCTCCTATAACATCACCAATTTCCAAAAGGTGCAGCCATTAAATATTCTACTTTAGGATGAAGAGGGCGGTTCTATGCATGTGAAGCCTCTGGTTTTATAAAGTAAGAGTCCTGATAAAAAGTCGGTGGAGGGAGTCTTTGCAGTGGAGGAATGTTTGGGGCAAGTCTGGGCAGAGAGAGAAATGTCATTATTTCCCAACCACACACGGGAGAAAGACTCAATGCCTCATCAGAAAGAATGCAAAATGTCCTCAGATAGATATGTCCACCACCTGGATTCAACAGCATCTTAAATAAAACCATTACAGGGTTATCTGCTAAATCATTATGGTTGAATGAAAACAGTCTTCAAATGATATTCAAGAAGTCGATGTGTGACAGGATGTTATTCAATAAACCTTTTAAAACCTATCTATTCAAATTAAGGCAGTGGCTCCAAATCATTTGAGCTTTCGACTCTTTTAAAACAAAGCAGCGTTTGCTTTTGACTCCTTGTCTACAGCTTCCAGTTAGACTCAAACTAATTAAGTGGGTTCCCTCAATGGATTGTTTGATTAACTTTACAAAAAAGGCAAGATGTATAAGAGAATTTTCTCTTCTTCTTGACCTCCAGGTTAGGAATCACTAGACTGAGGGAATAGAGAGGACTGTAGGTGGCTCTCTGAATAAACTGGGCGACTGATATGAAAGCTTTTAATAATGAGTATTAATGACGAACTGTTACATTTAAAGACAACAAACTGTGAGCCGCATACATTCAACTTAACACAAAACCGGAACTAGAATGTCAGCAGAGTACAAACCTCCACCAAGGCCTTATGAAACCACACTTAAATTCCTACTTCCTATTCCTTAA
Organism: Limanda limanda; assembly: GCF_963576545.1. NCBI lineage: Eukaryota > Metazoa > Chordata > Actinopteri > Pleuronectiformes > Pleuronectidae > Limanda > Limanda limanda. The sequence goes on along the minus strand of NC_083637.1, from coordinate 19,412,982 downwards.
AATGTCAAATGTGTTCTTTTTAGGGACCTGCCCTTCACAAACATGAATGAACACATTAATCAGCTGGGTAATCCTACAAACAAACAAACTTACAAAAACATAACCTCAGTCCTAAAGGATTCATGTCACAAATGAGTTTTATCGATCTATTTATTTATTTTTAATTTAAGTATCTTGTGACTATCAGCTGTACCCACCCTCTATCCTCATAGCATCCATGTACTTTATAACAGAGGGGGAAAGAATATATATACATGCATGTTTATATATAAATGTTTGTCTAGATAGAGCAGCTGCTTCCTTGTGTGGGTGTGTGTGTGTGTGTGGTGTTTATAGAGCGAGGGATAAAAGGGATCAGTGCACAAGGTGTCATCTGTGTCTCTCCTAAGTTCATTATGAGCTCAGACTCCTGAAGATCCGTGGGGGAGGAGGGGGGACAGACACACCGACGTCTGCCAGTTTCATCATGCGGCACTGAGATCCTGCAGAGCGAAGAAACCTGAAGCTTCCCTACATGTCAGGCACGAGGAAGAGCATCGTGCATTTATCACATTTTAATCGAGGGCGTGAACGCAGCATGAATAAGCCAAAACCACTAAAAACATTGACACGCTAAGGCCACACAGACAACTTGTGACATTCACATGCATGGGGCTTCACTGCTAAAAGTTAACCAATGGGCAAACTTCCTCAGGAAGTTGCACAGCCTCTGCACATTTTGACACTGTGGTTCAAAATGACAAAAAACGACTTCTACGTCCACTCTCCCTTGAATCCAGAGCAAACAGCAAGAATTCAAGCAAGTAGGACATCCATCACACCCAATCGAACCCCAGCTGACATCAGGATGAAAGATTCAATCTTAAGAGGCGTGTGTTTCCATGAGGATTTCAACCAACATGTAAAGACTAGTTCAACCACGTCTGGAGACAGAATCCTCCCAGATCTCCTTACCTTGTCAACCCTCATCCACCTACTAGACTGATTTGTTCCTGCAGATTCAGTCCTATTGTCTGCACCTATCTAAACTCCTCCGTCTTATCCTTCACGTTTATATCCAGCATGTCCACTCTCCTGCTCTCCTGTTCTTGGCTGCCGGTCAATCAAAGCTTTATCCGGCCTTCCATGGCTCTTACCTAACGCAGGGAGCCCAAGCCATCTGCAGCCCGCCCGGCTGATACAGGGCTGCTGGGGTGAAGTAAAGAGATAAAGATAAAGGACGTGGACATTGTTGTGCAACAGACACCAGGGATTAACCAGACTGGAGAGCAGTGAGGGAGAAGAAGTTTGATTTCTTAAACGTTCAGGCTGGGGCGTGGCAGGAGGGTTACAGAATATTTGAAATAGGCAGATAAGTCAACATATTTAAAATGTTGTACTTGCATATACAAAGGGACCGAAGGAGGGTGTTATGTTCTCTTTCTTAAAAGATGCAACAGCGTTCGATTTCCCAGCCCGACAAAAAGAGGAAGACGTCGCTCTTATCACCAAACTATTTTCAAACGTCGAGTTGAAATATGTCTTTCGAAAGATCGTGTTGAGGAAACAAATCGTCCTCAGAGAATGCAAAACAATAATGTATCCTCAGGGTACACACAGACAAAGACACACACAGACACACACAGAGCAGGGTGTGTGCAGATTATATTAAGAGGAAGAGAAAGCTCACCTCATACAAACCGCTTGACAAACAACGCAGACAATTTGCACGACAGGATCCAAACTAGTTCAACACGAGCTTGAGGTCTAACTGGTGAGTGGCTGGGACAGAAAGTTACATTTTCATAGGACACAGGATGGGCCTGTTTTTCCTGCTGAGCTGCTGAACCACCACCATGTTATTATGTCCCCGTATATATATGCAGCCTGTCCTCCAAGCTGAGGTTTAACATATGTCCCTGCAGGTACACTCCACATGAACACACAGGGTAGAGAAGAGACTTCGTGGAGCCTTTCAGCTCAAATGAAGTTACTAATGGTTCTGAACTGGTTGTTGTTGCTGGTCCCACTGGAGGCTGTTTGTCTTATGAGCATCACAGAGAAAGTAGCTCTGCGCTGGAGCAGATGAACAACAGGTGGTTGAAGGGTGACACATCTTGTGTGATGACAGGAAATAGAAGTGGGAGACTATTCGGAGACGATGCAGTGAGGAGGGAACACGCTCAGGTTTAAATGGCCCCTCTCTCTCCCTCTCTCTGATGAGAACATCTGTCCAGGTGCAACAAAGTAAACGTTCTCCTCTTTTTTCTTCACCTCACTCAACTCACTTTTTAGACTCAACTTTAAACAACGTTGATTCCTCGGTGGCTGGTTGTTGACATTGTACCGTTACCTGTAGAAGTGTAATAAAAACAGCGGATTCACCTGGTTCTCAGCTGCAGGCACTGTGGGTGAGCTCGGGTCTACTTCCTGTGTCCGTGGTCTGCTCCGCTGTGTTGACTGTTCAGTGTCCGGCGGAGGGAGTCCGTCATACGGTCCAGCAGCTGCTCGTCTTTGGTCTGAGGTGTGAACCTCCGCCGCCTTTGATCCGCCCGCTTTTATTTTTCCGCAGGTGAGTCAGAGGCCCCGCCCCCTCTGCCTGGCGATGCGTTCAGGGGCTAAACGTAAAAACCCGGATTTAAAAGATGTCACGGTAGCCTCTTCTGAATCAAACGTAAAGGTCCTACACAGAAATAATAACAAATAATAATAATAATAATATAATAATAATTTGTATTGTAATAGTAATGGTAGTGATAATGATAATCATAATACTATTAATACTGCTACAATTTCTATTATTCCTTTTTTTGTACTCATTCTTTACCACTTGTAAAGCACTTTGTTACATTGTTAAAAAAGTGCCATATAAATATATTTCTTCTTCTTCTTCTTCTTCTTCTTCTTCTTCTTCTTCTTCTTCTTCTTCTTCTTCTTCTTCTTCTTCTTCTTCTTCATTTTATTATTATTATAAAAGTAGGCCTTTAAAGCAGATGGGTTTATTTTTTTGTGTAGCTCTTTTGTCATTAAATAAATCATTCGGCACAAAGAAACACACAGAAGGTGCATTGTGGATTCAGGCTGTACATGTGTCCCTGAAGGCAGCATTTACAATATGAATCAGAAAGAGCAAGAAGACTTTATTATTGAGATACATTTATAAAGTTCTGATGCCAGTAATGAATGTGCTGACAACATGGAGACACATGGAACAATATTCTCTATTTTAAATAGACTTATATATAAATAGAGCTATGTTTACTCCTATTACTATTCAGTATCTTCTAGTTTTCTGACAATGGATAATAAAGTTTTGAATCTTGAATCTACCACTAAAGAAATTCAAGTAAAACTCATTGATTCCTCTGTTCTTAGTGAACTTTGTCGGACATTTCACAACCAAAACATTTAAGGGATTAATGAAAACAATAAACAGAGATAATGAAAATAGTCAGTTATTGCAATGTTGTTCTGAATATCTGCACATAACTTGTAACTTGTCACTTCTACTTTAACATCTGGATACTTAGGTGCACGGCTGTGTTCAGTCTCTAAGCTCTTTCTAACATGGCTTTTAAAATGTTTACAAATTTATAAATCTAATGAAACCAAATAAACATTAACATGAGCTGCTCTACTCCTGTTTTTAAAGTTTCTGAAAAATAATCAACAGCCTCAGACAGAGGGATTATGTTGAGATATGTTCATTGTTGTAGCTGCAACAGGAGCAGGGGTGTGGCACCGCTGATGTGGCCGAGGTGGAGATTAGACAAAAATACCTTGTGGAGACAGGAAGTAAATCTTAAGAGGATAAATCAGCATGTTTATTTGCTGTCTAGGAAGTGTTTTTGTATTTATGTTTCAATTGTTTTATAGTTATCAATCAATGAGTGCAATTACTGCACAAATACACTTCAGTTTATAGACTCCAACTATTCTCCAGTGTTTTAATCTTTTTTAACACAAATCATCACCTACAGAAGCAAAAGAGACCTAAGGAAATCTCCCAAACAAGGAGAGATGGATACCTGCACTCATCCACCAATGAGCTTTTGGTTTAATTTCCTACCATATATGGTCAGAGAGAGCAGACAGAGTGTCACAGATCTGCAGAGAAGAGAGGTGGAGAGAGGCGTGGACTTTTGTTGTGTTTTTTTTTTTTTTGCTGAGGTGTAAAGTTTCTTTTCAAACCCTGTGATTACCCCCCTCCCCCTGTTGTAGATCCATCACACACACACACACACACACACGCACTCCCACACACATACACACACACACCAAATATGAGCTGCTCGAAATATAGGACCTGCGTGTTGCAGCATGAATGAAACAGAAGCACACACAGACACAGACACAGACACACACAGTTAACATTTTAATGTGTAGTGGAGACACACTGTACTTGATGTTGTTTATTATCAGCTCAAGTTTTATTTCTCCAGTTACAAAAGCTTCACTTGTAAAAAAGCCTCTGTCATTACGAACCAGAAAACTTCCTCAGTAGAATCTTTGACCACTTCCACACAGAGGGACCCAGTATACATCATGAGGGGACTGAGCGGCCTTGGAAGAGGAATGAGCTCTGAGTGTCAGTCTAGTGGTTTTGGTTTGGTGCAGTTGTGTTTTAACCTCATGGGTTTATTCCTCATTCTTATTTAAGTATTTTAGCACATTATTGTTTGATATCTGCAAAGGACTTAGCAACTAGTTTTTAGATTGCGCCATATAAATAGAGTTTAAGTCGTAACCTCCTAAAACTGTGGTACAGGTACTTTGAACAGCTCAAGCTCTACTGAACTTAAAATTCTCTTTCGTACTGCGACGTGTATTATTTCAGATAACATAATAAGATATGCAGCGTCGACTCCCATCTTCCTGTTTGTTCATTTCTGCAGCCACAGGGCACAGACTGTTGTTACACCACTTCACGTAGAATAAGGCAGCTGACTTCAGGACTGACACACCTCATGAGGGCCTCAGTGAAGGCTGATCCCATCTGTTTTCTTCTGAAAAAGTGTGGATACCCTGACCGCCCCAAATATACCAGAGAAAATGTTAAAGCTCAGTTCAAATTTACATGCTCTGTTATTGCATAAGGAGCTGAAGCAGAGTCATGTCTTGTCAAGTCATGTAGTTACATTTCAGTGAGGGGGAAAGTGCAGAGGCCACAGCAGAGGAGGAGGGATGGTACTGTTGTGTGTGTGTGTGTGTGGATGTTTTTCCAGACATGTTTGAGCACATCAGCCTGGTGTTGAACAGTCATAGAGTAGATTCTTATCTTGTTAAGTGTCACCTATTTCAGATGAACGAGGCAGGTAGAAGTTCAGGGACTCACACTCACAAACACACTGTTGCTTTTTGCAGACACAACCCAATCAATCTCCACTCGACGTGTCTTGAAGGATTATTTAACAGATGTTCAGAAATGTCAGATGTGAAAACACCCAAGTGAAGGCGTCTGCCTCAGGTTACCAAAACAAACAGTTAGTAAAGGAGTGGTGCTCCCTCCTGTGGACAACACTGGAAACTACAAGCTGAGGTATGGAGAATATTTTAGCTGTGTTGTCAATCATTTGTATAAAACATTAGAGAAACTCTTCAAGTCAACAGTTTCTACACTTGTCACTTCAAAATTCCAGCAGGTTTTGATTAAGACAGAATTATCATAACCCGGTTTCATCTTTACTGTGCACTCACAGCGATTACAGCTTCATGAGGAGCAGTACCCAGTTTTCTGATGTTTATGGCCGTTAAGGATTTTCCCAGGGGTGACTGCTTTCTCTCTGACTGGTGGAGGCTGTGCAGTCTGAGAGGAAACCACCATTCACACTCAAACCTTCAATTTAGAGTTTCCAGTTAACCTAACCTGCATGTATTTGGGGTTTGGGAGGACACCGCAGTGCACGGAAATACATTCAAACTCCCAACAGAAAGGCCCTGGCTGAACCCAGGTTCAAACCCACAACATTCTAGCTGCACACCACTTTGTTTCATTTATCAGATATTGTAAAGTATCAGCTTACTGAAAACTGGACAATTCTTTCTTTCATTTTTCAGCCTTAATGAACCACCCAGTTGGAAAAGAAAGACCATGACCCATCAACTTTTTTATGAGTTTTTATTAATTTTATTTTTAAGTGTTTTGTTGTTTTTATTCTCCAAAAAATCCTGAGGTATTCACAATATAATGGCATTTATTCTGTTTGAAATGACACTTGGAGGGGGGGGGAATAAAATACAGCCAAAAACAATCAAACAAAATTCATAAAAGAAACGGGCAGTAAAGCTGTGTGGACTGATACAACCGTCGAGACAATATATCTGAGGTGACGTACGCACGAGAAGCCTTTTGGACTGCAACAGCGGTGAATGAAGTCGCCCCCCCCCCCCCCGCCGCTAACAAGCAAATTCATGCAATCTAGACAGAGAACAGCATGTTAAAAAAACCAAGCAACAAACCTCAATGACACGTCAAAGCAGGTGAGTCCCACATCGCTAACAGAGGGAGTGCAGGTTTATAACAAGCCAATCAGTCCACTATCGTAGTAGTTATCATCAACTCAAATACATTAAACCTTTTAAAAAAAATAAAAGAAATAAATATAGTCTGCTTTGTAGCCGGTATTCATTCATTACTGATTAAAAACCATCAAAGTTCTCAAACAATATAGAGTTCAAACACAACGCGCTGTGGTTTGAAACCATCAGCGCTTTGTGTCAGACCATCTCAGAGGGTGATAATGGAAACGGTGCATCTTAATGTGAAGCAGGTTTCTATTCTCACCTGTTGCTCTATAGAAAATATGTTAGTGTGATGACTTTGATTACAACATTTTGCTTCTCTGTACACAATGGTAAAATGTCAACCAGAGAGACCACTCCTCTACCGTGAGTCTTGTTTGCCCCCCCACATAAAAAAGCAATACACATAAAAAAACATCCAAACAAACAAACAAAAAACAACATACAAATGACCAATAAATAAATACCAGTGAGAAAAATACACTGTTGAATCATTTTTTTGTTCTGTGACACAGATCTATATGATTGATAAAATAACTGCTGTGACTAAGTCAATAAGGAAAACACCCGATATTCTCCTCTCTGCACAACAATCCCCCAAATCTGCAACACAAAACAAAATGAAAATAACAAAATCAAACCCATCACAAGTGCAACATCAGTCACGACAGTCTCAGCATTAAGGAAATAAAAAAGCTCTGGTATTAGACCAATCAGCTCAATACTACAGCATCAGACAAACCGGAAAGAATAGAAAATAATAATCCTCAAATTGAAATCCAAAAAGCAGTGGGCAGGGATGAACGGAGGGGGGAAGCATAAAATAACAGCACACGATTTATGACCCTAACCGGGGTAACAAGAAAAAAATTGATCATGATATCTGATCAAAAGGAACACAATATATAATAATAATAATTATAAAAAAAAATAAAAAAATACTATTAGACTTTCAGTTCAGAGGTTATCTTTATGTGGCGGTTTAAATTCGGTGTAAAAACAGCGTAAAGTGAGAAAATGGTGATGCCACCCCGCCAGTGAAAGAAACCTTTAGACGCCCTCAGCTCCGTCTGGGATCACCCGTTAATTTCTTTGTTCAATTTGGTGTCATCTTTGCCCTGAATAATAATTATAATAATACAAAATTATAATAATAAAAACAATAGTAATCATAAAACAAAAGAATCTACATAACAACAAACAAAGTAAAAGCTAATAATAATAATAATCACCATCAATGAAGACTTTTGGTAAACAAATAAACATCACACACACTCTCCGCTTGCTCACACTGCTAAATGAAAAGAAAGACACACGGCACATGAATGAGGGAAAAAAAAGAAAAAAATTTCAAACAAACACTGTCTGCTAATAAAGATACAGCTCCTCCTCTTCGTCATCTAGTAACGGGTCCAAAGTGAAAACAAATATAGCAAAATTTGACAGAAAAAAAAGGCAAAAAAGTGTGTCTTTTCCTAAAAACACAATGAAGTCGACATTTTCCCAAAAAACTACAAACACAGACTATATGTGTAAAAATCATAAATAAGGATAAAGTTTTGTGCATCCCCGCCCCAACCAACCAAAACAAAAAAATAGCAGTTACAGCATGACAATAACATGCAATCGATATACTTTACAGCATTGATCTGTATCTCCCCAAAAAACGACAAACCCCAGTCTAACCCACATCCCTCCCCGACCCCAGTACAATCCTTAAGTATTTGTCAGTTCATTCAAAACATATCTCTTGCTCTGGCATTTCTCTGTGAGCTAGCTGTGGGCGGTGGGGGCAACAAAACCAAAACACGGCTTCGCTAATTGCGGTTTATCTGTGTATGTACAGGAGGCTTTTCCCCCCATCCAGGCAAGCTGACATGGTTTGAATGACTGCATAGTGAAAATTATATTTGGTTTACTTACAGATGTGGTGACAACACACGCACACTCTCACACACACATCTTCTCGTTCTGTGCCAAGGCACAGCGCAGGTACACGCTATGAACCAGCTGTTTTTATACACCGCTGGCCTCGCACACAGCAAGCTAATATACACAACCAGCCACTGTTGGCAGTAGCCAGCATTGCTGTGTAGAATGGGTTGACTTTGTACATTTGGTGTGTGTGTGTAGACTGGTTATCAATTTGTTTCCTCACTCAAGTCACATAGATGTGTCACAGGCACATCTGGGTTGATTGGTTTTACAGAGGTGTAGCGTGGCACCATGGCCCAGTCAGGTGTTTGGATGGAAACGCACGCTAGCAGCAAAGTCGAGTGAGCGTGTGCGTGTGTTAATAAAATACAACATCAGCTTAATAACAGAGAACCTCAACAGTGGGAGACTGGTTCCAGCTTTGTGTCAGGACACTTTAGCCGAGACACACAGACAGAGACAGTGAACGCTACAGTGAGAGTGGGTTGCACCGTGTCTTAGCATGATTAGAGTTAAAATTGCACCAATGATACAACCTCAGGCTGTGCTGCCAGTGCAGCACAGCTGATGGATGCTAAGCACCAGATCCAGATTTATATACAACAGTTTGAATCAGGGGATGCTGAGCAGTGAGCTGTCACTGTCAGCCCCTGTTAGATGGAGAGTTTAAGAGAGCAGAGCAGCCCCGACCACTGCTGAAGGTAAACCGTGGCTTTAGATCAGATCCAGGGTCACAGCCTGGCCTCTAGATAATAAACAGTCAAGGGCTGAGCTAACGGAGTTGCGCCAACCCTCTGTCCCATCTGCTCAGGGGCCTGTTTCACGAAGCTGCATGAGCCATGTGTGGTCAGACTTTAAGGGGGAAATCTCCGTGGTAACAGAGCGCTATTGGAGCTGGTTTACTTTAACAGGTTAACAGACTGCCCAGTCATCTCATCAGAGATATATCTGGGAAAGGTAGGATCAAGTGATTTTGGAGGTTGACCCATCCTTGGGACTTACAGTCAAAGTATATCTGCCTATAATGCTTCAAATGGGGACGTTGTAAAAATAATCTGTCTTTTATGGACAAAAAATATTATATTGCCAGAGCTCTTTAAAAAGAGTGTGATAATATTGTATAGTCGTTTTTTCAGATTATATAACATTTAATTGGCTTGTAGCTCAGCACTCCTAAAAGAGAGCTAGCCTAACATCCGGGCGGCACTGGGAGCGTGAGGCTGTGAAGCTTCTACATGAGGTTTCTGGTATGACTGCTGTATTTGGCTATACACACACACAACTAAATGCCAGGACACTACGGTTTGAAGCTGTGCATCCTCCAATCCTGCACTTACAATAAAAGCCTTGTTAAATCAGATGAATTGATTCAGTCATATGTTTGAGTGCTTTCCTTTTCAACAGGCACAGGAAGTGTTGCAAATATTATTGTTTGTGACATAAACATTAAAAACTGTGGTGAAAAGATCATTTTGCTATGAACCGTGAAAGGTATGTGGAGACGATAGACAAGACTGACTCTAGAAGAGCAGCGTGTCTCGAGGCTGCTCTAACTTGATAACACAGCAAGACGCTCTGTGACGTGCACGTGTCGCTCACGCATCCAGTGTGGCCCGGGTGCTGGTCTGACTTACTTCCTGACACAGGTCAGAGGCTAGTATCACTCACTGAGCAGAGAGATGAGTTGGCTGCTTGTATTGCTTGGCCCTTGGCGTGTGTTAGCGCTCCAGTCTCCCCCTGTACAGTATATGACACAGACACACATACACACAGTACTGCTATACTACAGCATCCCCACCCCCCCTCTCCCACTAGCTATAGAGAGATTTCATATATATAACCATAGCTGAGAGTAATCAATTATAATGTCAATAACAATAGTCATAACAATAACAACAACGCTTTTGTATTTATGTTGAGTTGTGGACACCTTTGGTGTGAACTGTCAAGGTTGTCAAGCTTGCAGGCGACCTGTGGACAGACGGAGGGATGGATGGACTTGACAGAGCATCCGGACAGACAGACATCCCCTCTAATCATATCTACACTGTACAGACATGAAGCGTGACGATGGGATACAGACAATCAACTACAACCATGACACACAAAGCTACATCTGAGGTGAGGTGTGTGTTTATAATGTGTGTGTTAGTTTGTCTTGTGAAGCTAACCTCCCAGAAACTTTCTCTTCTAATCCGTCTCCCAACCTCTCACTTGCTGTTGCCCTCCTCACACTTGCTCTTCAGTATTTGGTAAAACGTGTAGACTTTGCATTATTTCATTTATTTGGCTTGAAAGAAAAATGTATAAAGTATTTATGCTTTGGGGAAAAGAGGTGACAGCAGCATCTAAAGCAATAAAACATAGCAGCAGTAGCAATGTAATAAATAAAATTCTTTCAACAGAACATCATAAACACAAGAAGGTAACTTACTCACTAGAATCAAAATTGGTAGGTTGGTGTAACACAATGAAAGCTTTTTACAAAATCCAGCTGGCCTCAGAGATCAGCCGCCCTGTGAAACTCGGCCTGATGTTTTCCTTCCCCGTTTCCTGTCTCCATTTTCAAACTCTTACTTCCTGTCTTCCAACTCCAGCCCGATTCAGACTTTTCTTCAACATCCCATTCCACTACTTTCGTAATACTCCCCATCTTCCTTCTCACCTCACTCTGTCCTCTCCACTCGTTTTCCTGTCCTTTCATTTCCACTCATCTCTTCTGCCATCTTGACAACATTCCTGCATCTCTCATCCTCTCTCTGTCACTTTACAGTTTCCTGTCTCGATCAACGTCGCTCCTCAGGTCTCTGTGTGTGGCAGTGATTTGGTTTGGTGCACGATGGGGGGGTAGGAGGAACCAGTTCAGTTCAATTCTTAAGATTCAGTGTCCATGCCAGAGTCAAGTACACAATGCCAAATCTGAGAGCTGTAAATCTCAGCTCATAGTAGGTATATATCCACTGCTTGATTAATCAGTTTAGGTGATCAACAGTAAACTGAAATTATTTTGATAACAATCACCTCCAACCAGTCCATTTGTTTGTCTTGTTGGTTAATGAGTAAGTTTACACAAAATAACTGACTGGATTTCTGATCGTTTGTCCAGGGGGAGAAACAACAAACAAGCAATTATGACCCTGAGAATATGCAGGACTTTACATTTTTAACTATTTTCCAACACTAAGAATAAGAGAGGGGAAAAAAAACATAGGCCTCCAGTGAGAGACTGACACACACAAAAACCTCAGGGAAAGGAGTAAACTAAAATAAACCATGATAAATTGGTGGTGTTTAACAATCAATTCTTTACCTGGGCCAGTTAACTGAATCCCCTGCTCTCCGTAAAACACCAACATATTCTCAATAGACTTGTCTGTGAGGTTGCATAATGTCAGGTCTAAATCTCTCTGCCTCCACCTGCAACAAGCTATGCGCAGCCTTTGGTCTGAAAACACTGTGGAGCAGTACAATACTCTAAACAGCAGAGGCAGACAGAGAGGTAGACAAACAGGGAGTGAAGTCAAGAAACACTCCACAGGTTATAAGATCTGCTCCATTTAGATCCTTTGTACAAGATACGCTCTCGTCCGAATGCCTTCTCAATCATATCGCACTTCTACATGACCTCCAACCTCTCTCTACTTTCTTGCACCAGTAACGAATAAAAACTTCGAATGGTAATCGACGAGCGTACATCTCCCACCCTCGTTTTTTTCTCCAGCACTTCTAAAAAGAGTTGGACTCTACCCTCTCCACATCCTCTTCTCTCTTTAAAACATCCCTCCATATCTCTTTAAGTTCTTCTAACTCGCAAACACAAAGCAAATCTGGAATGCAACACTAATTTTTTTGTGAGTCTTTTTCGTTGTGTTTTTTCCAATTACGCAGCTAAATACAATTTTTCTAAACATGTTTCATAGCACAGTTAATGAGAACTACTATTGTTATGTGTTGAAAATGAGCCTACAGGTGAACTTGTTAGGGCTGTAGTGTGAGGATGAATAAATGACTAGCAAATATAATCTTATAAAAACAACCAGTGACTGTGTCAGGATATCTCTCACACACGCGCACACACACACATACATGGAAATGCTCACTCACAGACACAGACACAAACACACACAGATACAGCCTGAGAGTGTGTGATAGTAGAAACACCTGAAGAGCCATAATTGCACTGCGGTGTCCTCCTTAACGTTTATGTCCAAGAGTGACCCGTGAGTGCTAATGTAGCAGATGCTTTGTTCCAGTGTGTAGAGACTACGCTGTTTACTGATCCAATGGCTTGGATCAATGCTGGAGACAGACGTGTAGGTGACAAACTAATGTAGAAAATGTATTCAAACATAAAAGACACACACGTTTGCATTTAAGTGTGTGTGTGTGTGAGACATAGTGTAACGAGACGTAACAGTGGGTACATAAAAGAAGCTAACTACAGTGTCGGGCCCTTTTCTGCTCCCTCCTCCCTGTGTCTGCCTGTCCAGATATGATGTCGTTACAAAGAGAACCACCTGTGTCGTCTATCCATCCTTCATTCCATCTCTTTGTCCGTCTGTCCATCCAGAGTCCTCCGTTGCTTCCTCCTCTTCTCTGGGCTCTCCGGTGGACAGATGGACTGGTGGGCTGGGTCTAACGCTAGGCTTAGCTGATGACGCTGGACTAGACTAGGACAGACTTGAGTCTGGGCTTGGCAAAGCTAAAGCTAGGCTAGACAAGCGTATGGCTAAGCTCACGTCGGGGCTGGGCTAGGCTACCTACTGAAGAGCGAGTGGAGCTGGTGTTGATGGCTGTAACACTGGCTGCTGCGAGGCGACTCGGTGCGCTCCATCACCGTCTGAAACCAACCGGCCACGTCCACCACCAGCACCTCGTAACGCTGGATGAAACTCAGCTCCTGGACGAGGGAGACGGACAAAGAGTGACACAGACGGTTTAGTAAAAGTTGAGCCTCGAGTAAATCTGGTTATTCTGGCAATTCCTCACTCTGACTGGTGACTTACCAGCAGCTGACGATATTTTGGCCTTTTTCTGTGATCCTTTGTGAGGCTGTGGATGGACATACACATCAAGCGAGGCGGCAAAAAATACAATTGGAAATGATCAGATTTAAGGATAGTTTTGGACTCACCATTCTTTGACGAAGGACTGGAAGTCGAGGGAGAAGCCCATGCCGAGAGGCAGCGTCGGAGGATCTTCCTGCAGCACTTTGGTCAGAACCTCGAAGTCTGTCTTGCAGTTCTTGTAGGGAAACTGTCCTGTGGCCAGCTCCACCTGCAGCACACCAGGAACCATTAACATCCACTTTTGCTGACAACAAACGCTTTGCTTTTTTGTAAAGAGACTGTTTAAATAAACCACACAAAAAGTTACTTTTTACATGATAAACATGTATTTTGGTTTTGTCAATTGTTTGATGAAATAAAGTATCTCACTTTCATGTTAAAACTGCTGTTTTTTAAACCATTGACTGAAACACAGTTATTTTAGGTGCTAGTTTATTTCCTGTGGTCCTATAGTTATTGGAATTATTAGTTGGACTTATTCGATTGATATTAATCGAATAAGTCCTTATTATTGACCTAATATTCACATTTAAGCGCTTTTTCTATATAGTTGTAAAACCATGGTATATTTACCAGAGAGATGCCAAGACTCCACACATCTGCTCGGATGTCATAGTCAGGTTTGGTTGGATCTGGAGGGTCTATTCTCTCTGGCTGCAGGTATAAAAAAAGAAAGACAGGCAACATTATTTTATCAGTGAATCTGTGTCTGTATCATGTGCAAACTATAAATATAAAAAAACCTAAGCCTAAAAAGACAAACACATATGAAATACATTTCTATGTCTGTGCAAGTCTTTAGTGAGCTTGTAGGAGGGTTTTGAATGTATGTGTGGGGATTTCCACTCACCGCCATGTAGGCGGCACAGCCAGCACTGCGGGTCTTGGCCTTGGAGTCGACGAGGCGTCCACTGATGCCGAAATCACAAAGTTTGATCTGACCTTTATTATCCAGCAGGATGTTGGAGGGTTTGACGTCCCGGTGAATGACACCGTGTTTCTCTTTTAGGTACTGTAACGCTTTCACTATCTGGAGCAGAAACACACACGAGATTAAACATTAAGAATAAAACACTCGAGTGAGCAGTGTGACTCTTTCCCCATCTCTGTACGAGTTTCTTCCACTTACTGCAACTGTCATCTTTCCTAGAATTCGCTCTGGGATGGGGCCCTGGATTCTCTTCTTCAGCTTCTCCGCACATGTTCCCATTAGCTCCATGGCAATGAATACATCCGTCTGAACATGCACACAAACAAACATACACACATTAGGATAACACAAAACATAGACCCCAGCAGTGAACTGACTGCTAAAATGTTAAACGGCCTGGACAGCTACAATTAAGTCAACTCTTTTACCAGGTCAGGAGTGGAGTTTACGGAGGTAAAAGTGTTGTATAAATTGTATACATGTGCTGCAGTTTCTTTGTCTTTAGCTGTGACTTTAGTTTATTGTTAAGCATACAGACAGTAATGTATTTTGGGGACACCTACGTTGGTAACTATAGCGCCGTAGCACTGGATGATATAAGGGCAGTCGTGACTTTTCAGCACAACGTCCAGGTCCATCAGAATCCTCTTGTTCTCATCTCTGTTTCCTGTACGACGCATTTGCTGGTGACACACACACACACACACACACATTAGGAAAACACAACACACAGACCACAGCAGGGAACTGACTGCTAAATTGTTAAATGGCCCGGATGGCTACAATTAAGTCAACTCTTAAATGGTAGGGATGTTATGTGGGGTTATTAGTGGTGCTGTGTTTGTAAACCAGTCACAATTAAAGCACAACAGAAAATGAGAGAGTGTAACTACGGCGGGTTGAGCATCGCGCTCCCACCGTGTTTGGCACACTGACTGAAGGTCCCTGTAGGGAAATCTTTGGCAACCTCTTCAAAACAAAGCTCACCATAGTACTCTAGTACTTGTTTTATCAGGAAAACTATTCTCTGAAATGTATCTTATATACCAGTTAAAGAGCTTGACTCATAAAAAACATCTTAATGTGCATTTGTAACAACCAGCCTGTGGATTTCTGTCTGATTCTTTTCAGCCACATCGGCTCTGTGTTACATTAGCAGAATCAAATCAAGAGAAAATATAAAAAGTGGGAGTGCTGGAGAACAACAGAGCATCTGTTCTTCAGCAGCCCCATCTATTGAGTTGTTCAGAGTCGTTTTGTCAATTTCTTTGTTAGGTGTAAAACAAGCGAAAAAACAGGTTTGCAGCTGATTTCGTTGTGGTGACAGATGCTCAGCAGCTGTTCTTGAAGATGCCAACGTTTTATTTAACTTCCTTTGTCATCACTAGACATACTCACCAACTAAGGAGCCATCATCAGCTTTTGTAGCTGGATCCTTTGCACACTTTACGCTGGTTCGTTAACAATGAAAACAAGCAAGAGCAGGTGGGTCTTACTTTGACAGCGATGACGTGGCCCGTCTTCTTGAATCGTACTTTGAAAACCTGTCCGCAGGTCCCACTGCCGATCTCGCCCTCACTAATCAGGTCTGTCACCTCGGCTGGATACCGCTGTTTACGCACAAACACAACACAACATGATTATAGATCCTGCTCAAAATATTTTTGCTGGTTTCAAAGGCCATTCTGATCTGGTATTAATATCCTTCCTGAGAAATCCGATCACAAGTGGACAGCGTTAAGTACGTGTGTTCCCACCTGCCATTAAAATGCATCCTGAATGTGTCTCCTGTGACTACTTGTGATGAATGTTTGATTTTTTCATTGTGAAACTGCCGGGGGTCAGATGATGCCATTTGAGTAGGTGGTCCTTCATATGTGGCCCAGGAACCAAATAGAGCTAGGCGACATGCGTCCCTCTCCACCTCCCAATGTTGTACCAGTGATCTGATCTCAGGATGCAATGAGGACACATCTGAGTGCGTCCAGACCTGAGCTTAAAGCTGATCAACTTGGGATAGGATTACTCAGGACAGATGTTAACACCAGGTCTGAGCGGAGTCATCTGCATGTTGTTTCTTCACAAAACACTTCAAGCTGAAAATTGTGCAGAGAGACCAATTCTGACTTTCTGCATCGTAAGGCAACGATAAACCCTCTGGGTAACTCAGTAAAACATGTTTTGATGTGTAATTAAGATGCTCCCCCACGGGCCATGACTCAGAATACCAGCACTAAGTGGGGAGATGCATCATTTTCCATGCTTTATTAACCACAAATCATCAGTGATTCAGATACTCTGAGTGACATCTCGTTGACAACATTATGTAGCACCCCCTCAGCTAATGAGAGGAAGTGAAAACTATCTGGAGTGCAGCGATGAGTCACATCATTTTCTCAATCTCCAAACCCCGACTGGCCTCGACTAGGTTACTGAACCTGAAGGCTGAAAGAGACACAAACTAAACTACTAAATGAGGTCATCACAAATCAATCTCCCTGATTATATCTCGTTCAAAGTGGGAAAAAATGCCAGGAGGAGGCTGTTGTTCTTCTGATTGAGAAACCCTCAAGGACACTTGGGGTTTGCTTTGACAGTGTTTTAACCTTGGCCTATTTAAACCATGGTCTCTGAGCTCACTACACAAACATAAGTCAGAAACATCAGCAGCTGAAAAGGAATGAGTGAATGTGTCATGTCCTAACATACCTAAAACTAATTTTCACTGTCGCGGTAAAAAATATTTTTCTCTTTTAGGATCCTGACGAAACCAAAAAAGTGTTAATGTTTGTCCCGAGTCTCAACAAGAAACAAAAGCCAGTATTGTTTTAATTTCGTATTTATGCCTTAACTATCTTGTAAGTACCTTCGCCAAGGAGGTGGGGTTTTCGTTGGAACACAATTTAATTTTCTGTGACACAGAGGATAAAGCGTTTTGACTTAACAGACAATTCTTAGTATGATAAGTATTTATTCGTTTTGAATATTTTTGTCTTTTCATTGGATTTGTTAGGAAAATAAAGAATATCAACATGATTCAGTATGAACTAAGATCCAGGTTTTTAGGTGCAGAGGATTAGCAATTCCAGAGCTGAAAAACTTAACATATGTCTGTGTGCACAACTCACCTGACCGTCAATCTTCAGATAACCAGTCTGTTTCATGATCTCCTGCAGTTTCTGGTTAATCTCTGCACTGTGAGGACACAAGAATACACAATGTCACGTGACTCGAATGCATTATGAGGTATGGTTTAGTGTGAAACACCCACAGCGAGATGAGAGAGAATTCTGACTCACAAATGGATGCTGTGTGTTTCTGTGCATCTCTTCAACCCTACTCTCTACATGTGGATCCATTAGGTGTAAAATAACCTGCTCTACTTTAAATGACCCCTCATCCTGCTCAGTCCTCAAAACAGAGCGGCTTTCAGACAGGCACATAAGTCTGTACATTTTCCTGAAAACATCTGTATGTAAGAACGCAGTCAGTCGTTCTGGCCATAATCAGGAACTTTTCCAGCCAGTAAAATGTCAGAGTGAGTCCATGAGAGAATGTCTAGAAAATTCCCATCCAGCGAGTGGGCGTATCAATGACTTATCACATGATGGACTCAAACTGGAGGCGGGAGCCGATGAGCTATAAACAAAAACACTGCAATTTCCACAGCATAATTTATACGTCATGTCAAGCCTCCTGCATTCTCTACAAGACTCTCTCTTGAATGTTCCTGAAATGTTCCTGTTGTCATGATCGATCTCCCGCTGCACGCAACACATACGTTAAAGGCAAATGTTCGGACACAATCTCCTGGAATTCACATCTGAAAACAGTTGAAGTGTTTTGTCTCCATGTTAAAATCTACTCTTCTCCACTGTACTTAAAAAAGTGTTTGACCACAAATCCCTCAATTCTACTTATTATCTAGCTAACGATCCCATTTTTTTTAAAATCAAAAATGTTACCACCCTCTTATTAAAAAGCAGTAAGTCATTCAATTCTATGATACTACTATTTTCCAACAACAAAAGTCCAACATTACAGTGAATGCGGTTTCTCATGACTTATTTCTGACATTGACTTCGTTCAGCATGTTGACATACTTCTCTAGACTCTTCTGTAGGCCATACGGGGGTGTGGGCAGGGTGAGCATGTTTCGCGGGCGGCTGGGGTAGGGGTGGTGCTGAGGCGAGCTCTCTGAAGACGATGACCGGCTGCCTCCGTCGTTGGCCAGTGGCAGCTGGAGCGCTGGGCAGGGGGGGGGGGGGACACGAAACATTAGAGAGAGACAGGAGAGCAGAGGGCAGAGTGCTGTGTTCTACACCAGAGGCCAGCATGCCAGAGGATATAAGATGGCTTTGTGGATTCATGCATTTACTGAATTCCTTATTTTAGTGATTGTATGTAAACAGACAGAGGTAGTGACAACGTATTATTATTTGTGAACTATCTGCTTTGACAATTTGTGCATCAGTTCAGCTTCAATTGTTTCTCACAGTAAAAGTCTGAAGAGAAATGAACGTGATCCACGACATCCTGTGTAGAACTCACTTAAAATGATTTCCCATGAGACCAGAGAAAAACTGGCCTTGGCAAGGTCAGGGAATTCTTTCACTGCAACAACCATCTAGGCCCTGCACTGTATTTTAGCAGCATATGAACATGTTGGTTTTCTCTGCCCTCAAGGTTACTACATTGTTTTATTTCCCCTGATGTCCCAACCCACCGCTAAAAAAACAGGACGGTTATCTCAAAAGCAACACCATTCGCAGTCAGAGACGGCACAGGGTTAGCACACAGCTTGGGGGGGGGGATGTGGGTGTCCACAGGTTGTTTTTAGTAAAATTCCGGTTAAATTTTTAATGCTAATAGTTTGTGAGGTGACACATGATGAAATCATAACTGTAAATAGGCACAACTATGAGATCCGAGTTGAACGATAAGTGAAATGTTTACGATGGACGGTTTGGCAAATAATTACTGCTCAGCTTCTCTTCAAAATACACTTGCCTAACCTCAGAGGTTTTTTTACAACATGTAACGGCTCGCCTTTGTTGCATCACATCTTTGCGTAGACAATCAAAACTTATATCAAAACGATCAAAGAAAATGAAACTGAAGTTATAATAAACTGTAATCTGCTGTCAAAGAAAGCCACACGGCCTAACCAAGACACATAGGACTTTATAACACTGCAAATCGACGGCTCACAGCAGAAGTCAAATGCTTCTGGCCTCTTATAAACCTAGGTGTAAATCATGAGCATCAGAGGACATGTGTTGACCTTGAAACATCAGGAGTGTGTGCAGGCACTGGCTCATTTTAAATCAGCTTCTCACACAGAGGGTTAGCAGCTATGATGATCAATTACTGACACTTCTTCAATGAAGCTTCAGATCCCTGATTACTTAAGAGTTTAACTCCATAGTAATCATCATCAGTGTCAAATCAGCAACTTAAAAAAAATTCTCAAAACCAGTTTGAAAAACTGGCTGGCAGCTCCACTGAGACTGTTTGGATCCATGAGTCACCTGTGGATGGACCAGCCTGTAAACGGAGAACCAGTTAGTGAAGGGAAGGAGGGTGTTAGTGGAGAGAGGAAGGAAGACTCAGGCAGTCGTTGGCATAGAGAATATCTCCACAGTTCAGCTGGCTCCAGATGGACGGATGAGAGGATAGACGGGCATACAGCGAGAAGACGGGGAGACACATAAACACAAGATATTCACAGGCACGGCCGCACCACCTCCTGCTTGCTGAGTGACGCTGCTAGAGGAAGGAGCAGCGAGGGGATGCCAGAAGATGAATAACAGACAAATAATATCAAACAGTCAGATGTGAGAGAGGAAAGGAGAGGATACATCCAGCCAAGACTACATAGCAAAGACTAGGCTGGAAGTCAGACAGTCAGTCAGACGGTCAGACTCGGACAGGAAGTCAAGTCTTCACAGAGAAAACAGAGAGAGAAGCCTGAGTGGTCACAGCACTCCTGCAGACAGACCAGTGGGGAAGCTGGATTAGAGACTGTTTCAAACAAAAACACAACCCAGAACATTGTGCCGTGCAGTAAAGCCACATGCACCGTGATTCTCTGCCTCCAGCAATACAAAGGTTAATGATCGGACACATGTCCACACACGCACATAAACACTGTGAAGATCAACACACACCAACCCTGCCCTGCCACTGGCAAAGACACACACAGCCAGAGAGAGAGAGAGAGAGAGAGAGAGACGGAGAAAGGGAGAGAGAGGAGGAGTAGGGATGGAAAGATGGAGAGAGGATGTGATTTGGGAGGAGGTGTGAATAACTGCGAGGCTAAAATATTAGCATCTGGTCAGGGACTGGACCTGATTCACAAACATGGATTAAACTTGTGCCCCTCAGCAGTAAAAATAAAAAGGACAAATTATTATTTTGACACTTACTTTCTCTTTCTACGACTTAAAATGATGCACTGAATGTTAGAAACGTTGATAATAATGTTGAGTATCAAGCAGGATTCCCACTCTTTCAAAGAAATAACATATTTTCCACAAGACACCTCGGGACAACGGTTGGTTATAAACGGTCATATAGATCAATGGTAGTTCTAATATTAACACAATAAACCCTATTTTGATTTTTTACTTTTTTAACAATGCAGGGTTCATGTGATTGAGGCATGAAGTCTCTCAACTGCAGGCGATGTCTACATCCATCACTTAACTGTACAATAAGGTTGTGTGATCTCCTTACGTTGGCTGTAAACATATTTTTGTTACTTGAAAGACTTGAAACTGAAGTGTGGAAAGTACTCCCTATCATTCCAGGTTCTCCAGGATGCATGGGGACCCTGACAAGCATAAATACAATCAGTGAAGAAGTTCTAGTGAGAGTCTTTCCGGCAATTTTAACCAAAACAAATGTAACTAAATTGGTGAGAATGTAAAGAGCTGCCTGTGTTTAGGATATATTCAGTGGCAAACGCTGAGGGTTATGGGTGGTATAAGTAAAAAGACTGAGGGAGGAGGGTATCAGAGGTGAAACAGGGGACACAGGTGGTTGGGGAGAGTTGGTTGTGGTGGGGGGGGAGAGAAGTGCAGTGGCAGAGAGAGCGATGGATTGAATGATACCTGCACGCTGGGAAGGGGCTGGAGCAGGACTGAGCTGGATCACGATGACTAGACAGAAGAAAGAAAATATACACACACACGCACATTACTGCACTGTACCACAGAGACAATCACACGTGCGCACACACTCCACCATCAGTGCAAAAGACAAACACAACACCACACAAGCTGTCAGACTTCTATAAATCATACACATTTGAGCAGTGAGTAAAGTATAATACTGGCGTTACTCTCTTTTTCTCTTATTGTTTGCAAATCCTATGGGAAGACCAAAATCAATGCTTTGGTCAGTATCTCAGTACTTCCTACCCTGCCTGTGGATCTCCGCCCCAGGCTCACTGGTTCCTACTGAAGTCATTCATCTTCAAAAACAGGTGAGAAACTTATCGTTTGTCCTGTAAACCGCTAGAGACTGTTGGGTTACTCCAACACGAGTGAAGATTTCTTGGGGGCTATATTCAATTGCAGATTAAAACCTTTAAGTGGCATGTTCGTGGCAATGTAGGTGGGGCAATGAAACAAAATCTATAATAATCAGAATATAATTTTAATCAATGGCAATATAGCACAGGTTTAAGCACAATGAGAAGGTATAACACATGATCAACCTCGGCTCGGAGCATATCCGTTATTGTCCTACTATGGAGAAACCCACAGGGATAACAGTCAATATTTGGGGGCTTCGCCTGCTGGTGTTTGAATCTTTTGCTGCTTATCAAGAGTTTGTCATTTTCTGCTGACAAAGAAGAGATAAAACCACGACCTTCACTCGGGAGCAAAAGTCAGTCTTTGAAACTTAAAAGTTATTAATAACGTTACATTTATCGTGACAATTACCAATTATGAAAGCACAGGCACAGGTTTTTGTAACAGGGATGTCTCTATTTTTACCAGATTTATAATGTTATTAATTACATTGGACTTAGTGGAACAGTAATCTGCAGGGTGAATTGAGGGGGGGGGGGGATATGTGCTGCACTAAATATTGAGTCAGCGCTCTGCTGTGAGCGAATGAAGGTTTTTGGTCCATTTCATCCGTTGAGTCTATTCTTGGCTTCTGTTGGCAATAAGAGAGAGAGAGAGAATAACACCAACCTTACATTTCACTCTTCCACACTTTCATTCTCACACGCAGCTAATGTGACCTCACAATACAGTACGTTTAAAAAGAACATGAGGGGGGGAGAACGAAGCAGGTTTGAGGGAAACGTCTCTCAAACCTCACATGGACGAGAGAGATGACCTGTGGGAAAGAATGATCGGTGTTCATCAGTGACATTACTGTGTCGATACAATATCACAGGGTGCTAAGAACAGCAACGATGTGTGTGTCTCCATCAACAGGGTTTGTCTACATGTCCCTGAGAGGCTTCCCTACTGAACTATACCTTCGAGTTCTCTCCTCTCACACGGTTCCAGCGTTACTGCCTCACCACTTCTTCTATCACTGAATCCAATGAAAACTGCGAGGGGCTTTATACAGAGACCCTCGCTGTGGGAACCGTGTTTACAACGTAGCACCAGCCGAACCCTGGTGTTTGACGGTAGCTAGCGTTAGATGCGGTTGCTGCTGCCACAAAATAGCGTCTTGTTCGTTGAGGGTCAGAACTGGCAGGAAAAACCCGGACTGTCGCCACCAGTCATGAGCAGACACACCACTTCATACTGGGAGGACACTGGGCGGAATGGCACCTCTGTCATGTCCACATCCACAGTGTAGGGACACCATGAAATGTTCCCGACTGACGCGGGGCCTGCCACCGACGATCACTCAGGGTGCTAGCCCGTTAGCCTAGCATGTTTGACAGCACTGGATCAAAACAGATTTCGGGACGTGACTGGCAGCAACGCATTTCATGACAGCTCGCCGGGCCTTTTCGTTTTTGTTCGAACCTCTGTGCGACACGTCCCTCTGGTTAATGAGGCGATTTAACCCCCCAGAGAAATGTAGCGAGCCAGTCGGTGTTTGTTTATGTAGCTAGCCTGTTAGCAGGTAGTAGCTAGGAGCACCCCGTACTCCCTCCCCTCCCTCCCTCCGCCTCTGCGATCTTTCCCCGGCTATTCTGGCCGTTCCCGACCCCCCGGACCCCCCCGGTGGACACTCACTGGGCCGGGGACGTGTCCGCTGCGGGCTCATGTCGATGTGCAGGTCGATCCTCCGGCGAGCTTCTTCATTCTCCAGCTTGAGCTTCTCCTCGATCCGCGACAGCCTCTGCTCCAGCGACGACATCTTGAAAAACTGAGCACCATGTAGTTCCCAGCAGACTCTCTACTCCCCCCTCTCTCTCTACTCCCCCCTCTCTCTCTACTCTCCCTCTCTCTCCCCGTGGCAGGCAGGGCACGCACACGCACACGCACTGCAGTATTGTCACACCTCTGTCCTCATGCACCTTTATTACTCCATATTACACAGTCCTTCCTATACAGTCAATAACAGCTTATAGTCACGTCATATCATAATAGACATGTGTTGTTTATGATGTTAGTCATGTTGTTTTACATATGATAATAGTCCTGTGTTATATATTATAATAGATATGTATATTATATATAATAGTCACATGATATATAGCTATTAATACTCGTGTTGTGATAATGTTTACTATATATGATAACTCATATGATATATTTGATAATAGTCGTATTATATGTGATAATATTCTTGTGTTATATGATAATGATAAACCAGCTGCAGCCCTGGTGTATGGCACACACACATTTTAATATATTTTAGTATTTTAGCAAAGGACTAATGGATGTTTAACGCTCTTTTTATGTATTGTTTTGATGTGTATGGGTTGTGTGTGACTACTGTTTGCAAACCAAATGGCCCCTCGTTATTATTTTTTTTTTTCAGGCAAATTAGTTGGCTTTTTGAGGGCTTTAACATGTTCAAATTCTTACCAAAATTTGCAGAAAATTAGAAAGTGGTGAAAATTCACTTTTCATTTATTTTCTGTTATTTATTTTTTATAAAAAATGTTTTTGCTTTTTATTTAAGCGTACTACGCAACTCCTGCACAGAAGCGGACATCTTGTATGTAAATTTAAATTAATTAAATAAAAAAAATTAAAAACTGCGCGCAATTCCTGTGCAATGGGTTTCTGCCCAGGATGTGCGCAATGGGTTTCTGCGCAGGATTTAAATTTTTTTTTAAATTTAATTATAAATTTAATTTAATCTAATTTAATTTGAAATGGTTATGGTTCATTTTTGTTTTTAAATTTACATATTAATAGACATTGTGCAATGAATAGGTGGTGGAAGTCCTGCCAACACGACAGCCTGCCAAACTTACCCATGAGTTCGGACCCAGCTCCTGTGTCCACTGGTGTCCTGGTTCCACCCATGGCAGCGTAGTGGCGTGGGGCTGGCTCATCCCTGCGGCCCAGGGAGCGCATTTCTCCGCGCTGGTTCAGGGGTAAATGATGCTGGTCTTCACAGGTGACTGACCTACGCAAGCCTGTAGCCGCCCCCCACCCCCCACAGGAGATTATGTGCTTGTGTGTGTTTGTGTGGCCACGGCGCTTTCCGGTTCTTCCCGGCATTACGCTGCCGGTGCGAACATGGGTGAGGAAATGAGGCGGACCGCTTTTCGCGGCGCTTCTACATCCGGTGCGTCCCGGGGTTAGAGGATGATGGTGTGACGTTAATATATTGTTTTACATTGCATGTGTCACGTCATGATAATTCAGTCTCTTGTGCCGCCCTCTCGGCATTTTTCACCCTAGGCAACCGCCTATGTCGCCTGTACCAGGAGCCGCCCCTGAATGAATCAAATAAATAAATGAGTCAAATAAAATGTGAAATGTGAGGACTCTTTGACTACAGGAGACCTCTTGGGTCTGTGTCGTTTAACACGCTCGTATGTTGTAACTGTGACATTCACTAGAGTATGTATCTCTGCATGTGGCATTAACGTAGTATTGGAAACCGGTTAGGATTTTTCATTATCACAGAGCTGAGAGTTTTAGGCGGTCACTTGACTAGTCAATCAATAGGTAGTTAAACAGCAACTATTTGATAAACAATGTTTGGCAAGTTTTGCTGAGGACTTTGATCCACTTAACAATTAGTTGTTTGAGAGTAATATTCAAACTTAAACATATTCAACTGATTTTTTTTTAATCATAAATCCGATTTTGTATAGAGATAAGGAATGGTTATATTTCCCCTGAAAATGAAACTGTGCAACTCTTTCACGGACTTGGAATCGGGAGAATGGAGCCTTTTTGCTCTATGTATCTTTGTTGTGTGGGTTTGATGTCCTGTGAGAAGTAACTGACCAATAGCCACAGCTTCAATTGTCAGAATCACGACCTGCAAGTTCCAAGAGTAAGGCTGAACTGTAGATTAGTTAAAAATACCAAGAGGTCATTAAAAACCAGTGTTTATCTACAATATTCAGCAAGGTTACTTTAAAATATCAACAATTTGGTGCATTTGTTACAGCTTTTCTGGTTCATGAAGCTGAGGATCATGGGTAATACCCACTGTTGAGCCATGTTTCAGTTCAGTGAGGGGGACCAGACAGTCAGAGGATTGATAGGCTTTGGTTGTTTTGCTACATGAAAACCACTTCATAGTTTGGACAAGGAGCCAAACATAATTAATCACCATGTGAGGCTGCAGGGGGCGCTGCTGCTTAGTACAACGTGAAAGATTGTTGCTTTAAAGTTGAGCAATCATATCGAGTTATTGTTCAATTCAAATACAAGTCAGTGACCAGCTCAGATCCCAACACATTGATTTAAAATATATTTCTGCACTCGTTACCATCACAAAAACACTGTACACACAAATAGACATTGAGTAGTGTTTTTGCTTTACTGAAATGTATCCGTCGTGTTATTGCAGGATTCTCGTCTTCACTCTCCCGTATCTGTACGTGAATGAAAATCTCCCATGAACATCAAACAGCTTCTACCAGATTTTCTTTATAAAATGAGTCATCTCATGCTCTCAAATGGTTTTGTATTGTCTTACACGAGAGAAGGTAAAATGGACACCATCATACCAGCTTCACATCGAACGTCTTGTGTACTCAGGAATATTTAAGTGTCAGACATTTATACCACTGGCTCATATGTTTCCAACACTTCCCTCAGATGATAGTTGTCATGTAGAAATGTATTGCTAAGAGAACTTGTTTGCTTGGATCTAAGGCAGAGTGCACTGCAGCAAACTCTCCAATTCATTCTACTGTGGAAAAGTGGCTGGTGAGGTTTGTTTTGCTTGTGGTGCCACCAAGATTTTTCAAAAACAGTACTAAGATATAAGTAAGTTTCAGTTAGAAGAAAGATAACTGTATCGCTCTGATGAAAATCAAACCCTGCAGCAGGCAGATTTTAACCTGTGGTTGGCTAGATTTCTTAAAAACAGTCATTAAAACAAATGCTACAGCCAGTGTTTGATGAGTTTTAACTCTGATGTAATCACTTCCTTCATGTTAACATCGGTAAAGTCGGTAACATCTAGAAAACAGGATGAATGTGTCTCAAACCCATGAAGGTCAAGCTCTTACTTTTTCAAGTCTTAGTGTTCAGTTATTTTTTTTCAATAAAAAAATGTAATAACGTTTGCAACATAGCTCCAACGCCAATGGTTGTGTGTGTGTGTTTGCTACACGTTTATATCAAATGTGTGTATTACCCAAACATCCCCCAAAAATAGCACATATTAAGTCAATGCAGGGTATTGAACAATGCATCGACAGTCATAAAATATGACGCATTAAAAGTCCACCATCAGACAGTGGTTTTTTTTACCCTATAGTTTACTCATAATACGCAGAGCACGAGTCTGCAGGGATGAAGGTCGTCATGATACGGCTGCTGGAAAAGCTCAGAGCATGTATTTACTCTGAACATCTCTGATTGCACTCTCACGAGCAAATCTTCTTTTAGAATAAAGGGATCAGAGTATTTCTGCAACACGTCGCCATCGCTCCTCCATAAAATTAAAACAAAATGCTTTTCCGTGGATAAAACACAAGTACAAATGTAAGGCATTGGTATAAGAGGCCACTGAGTAACCTCCAAACAGTCAACAGTAAAAAGAGCTCGTCCCCTCACAGCTGCACAGGTGACGACACTGACACGTAAGAGGATGGTAGGAGGCATGTTTCAAAAAGAATGTTTGTAAGATACACGATTCACTGGTGTGTTGTACAATGATTGTAGAGGGGCTCTTTGTTCATCCTTCGTTCATGGGAGAACATATAACCCCATCAGCTATCTGTCCCAACCTTTACTTCCTCCGTTCGCAATCTTTAAAACCTTCACAAAAAAACAGACTGACTTCTTTCTGTCTCTCCACATTCATTCACAGTGTAATTAATGGCAGACAAACAGTCAGTGGACAGTCAGACTGGACTGTCGGTCCGCTCTGACGGAAGCCGTCATGAAGCCCGAACATTCCTCAAGGTGTGCGAGGCGACAGGTCCACTAGCAGAGGTCTGAGACGTAGTCAAAGTCCCGGAAGCTCTCCTGGTCTTTGCGGGAGAGCACGCGGGGCTCCCGGGGAGGGGTGAGGGTGGGAAGTTCGGTGGTGAACTCCTCATCGAAGTTACTGACGTCTTCTTTGTTGCGGATGGAGGGCATGAAGGGAGGGGGCACCTTTCTTTGCAGCAAGGCCTCCCAGTCCACATTCTGAATGGAGATAAAGAAAAAGAGATGAAAAATGCTTGAGTGATGGAAAAAAATGAACTGATCTTTCTTACTTCTTCATATATTTACTTTCAAGAGCCAAAAAAACACCTGAAGCTGCTTACTCTTTTTTAAAGTCTATACTCTCAGAACTGACCTGTGCACCAGTGGAGTCAGTGACTGTACAACCAACCTTGATATTTATAAATGACTTTGCCAACCTCCTGCCATCTTCACAAATGATAAGATCTGTTACTGTCCGTAAAAACAAATAATTTCCTGCTGCTGCTTCACCTGAGAACAGGTCTATACAGTAAGGTCTGGGCAATTTTTACCTCTGGCAAGGACGTTATGTCTGTTAGTTGGCAGGATTACACAAAAACTACAGAACAGATTACCACGAAACCTGATGTGGTAAGAGTAAGATTCCATAAAATCTTGGTCCAGATCAGGCGGTGGTTCGAGGCATTAAAAAAAAATCTTTGACATTGTGAGATAAGACTTTTTCAGATCCAAATCTCGCACTAGAGAATTTAAATGTGGTTTCATGCGGGACTTTTGAAACCTTGGTGGAGGTTTGCGCTCTCTGAGTCCTGTTCTAGTTTTGCTCTTTGGTGGTAGAATCTAAACCAGAGCACCTGCACCACAGATAGGTAACAACTCTCTTCAACCCTGCCATGCTCCTCTGTGGATAACCCCTTGTACTGGGCTAGGGTTAGCACAGTTTAAAGGTTAGCACAGTTTAAATGCTCACAAGTGCTTCTTCTCATCCATGTAAAAAAAGACAGCATGCGTGGACTTACTCTGAAAAATGGCTGCTTCTTCACCTCCTCTGCATCCTTCTCACCAGAGCCCAGTCTTCTCTCTGGGTTCCTCCTTAGTAGCTGCTCGTGACAACACACACACAGGAATATGAGATTATTGTCTTTTTTCCAGTTTGCCAACTTCAAGCGTGTGATTAAGTTTTCGTTATGTGTATTCTCACCCTTCTCATGATGCCGATGGCCTCAGTGGAGAGGAAGCGTGGGTAGCGTACTTCATCATTCACAATGCTGTCAAACACCTCCTCCTCATCGTCTCCTGGGAACGGAGACTACGCACACACACACACAGGGATACACAAAGTACACTAAACTCAATAAAATCTACATTACAAATTTTAAATCCACAAATCAGTCTTAACCACAGTGGAGATCACATGTGATGTATAGAGAGACTTGTCAGATCTTAGACAAACTGTATACTTCCGTTCCTCCTTGCACATATATGTGGGAAGAGAACTAAAGCATTTCTATTTTTAAAAAAAATCGTGCATTTCCCCATTTTAAGATCAAATATAATTTGACAATGAAAATTAAATACCATATTCAAACTTATAAATGTATAAAAGATTTGACAACAACTATTTTCACAGGCCAAAAGTGAAATCACAACGCTGCAGATATTTCTCCTAATTCTTGTCAACAAAACTTTTTTTATTTCCACATTCTCAGCTGCAGTCTCTAACTCAAAGTCCCTGTGATATCAACCTCACAACTTTGTAAAGTGTGTTCTCACGAACATTTAGTTAGCTATTAGCCCATGGACACTGTAAAAGCTTTATGCATGTGAACGTGAATTAGATCTCACCTCTCCCACCAACATCTCATAGATGAGGACCCCCAGTCCCCACCAGTCCACTGCTCGGGTGTAGGATGTATCAGTCAGGACCTCAGGGGCCAAAAACTCAGGGGTCCCACAGAAGGTACTGGTCCGGTCACCGTAACCCATTCCTACACACAGAGACAGGAAGGTGAAATTGTGGCTAAACCCTTTAAGGCAAACTGAACTCAGACAGTTCATCTGTCAGTGACATCAATATCCACCTTCTTTACACAGTCCAAAGTCAGCGATCTTCACATAACCATCTGTGTCGAGCAGCAGGTTGTCGAGCTTGAGGTCTCTGGAAGAGAAGGGAAGTGAAAAGACGTGGGTGAGGATCAGTGTCTGGTTACAGTATCACACTCAGCATAGCACAGAGTACACAAAGAAGATGTGAAAAATGAAATAACTCTAATTACTTGATGGGAAAATAGAATCAGACATTGATTCAGATATGAAGTCAAAGGGACAACTGAAGTATTTGGAAGATTATTTGAGTTTAGTGAAGGTGTTCAAGCTTAATATTTGTCTAAGTGAAGGAGGTTTTAGCCCTCTCGGTGCATGGGTATGAATGTACATGTGTGGATGAAGCTCTGCTGGTTATTGCCAGATCACAGTTGGTTACTAACGCTGCCTGGGCCTCTTGCCTTTTTAGTCCCTGAAACTGTGGATCTGTTTACTTATTGAGATCAGACAGGCGACATCTTTGGTATCTTTTAAAACATTTCATCACAAAGGTTTCATGAATATTTGACATACGTTGGGTTATATTTGTGTGTAACTTCCTTTTATTCCTTTCCATTTTATGAACAGAAAATCCTTTTTCTTTTTTAGATTGTTGCTCTTTTAATTTCTATTTTTTAATCCCTGAGTAGCTTTGTTAAGAAAGTGTTATATAAATAAAGTTTATTATTAACATTTTTTGTGGATAGGTGTTTTCTTCTTGTAGTCAGAATTTTGCTCCTGGAGAAAGAAGACGTGAAAGTATTTTTGCACCTCAGCTGTTGAGTGGTCAGCGAGGTATGTTTATGTTCCACTCACCTGTACACAATCTTATTGTCATGAAGGAACTGCAGTCCAAGAACCACGCAGGCAGCATAAAACCTGAGGTCAAAGCAAAGTAACAATATTAAACAGCTGCACCAACAAAACAACAGTAACTTTGCTTTCATGCCACGAGCGACCACAACCAAAACTACTGTCTGAGGGCTGCCAACCAGCTGCTCGCCAGCTGCTGCACTGTTACTGCTTTGAAAAGGGCGCTGGTGGTGGAGCTGAGGGGCACTGCTTGGGTGGATGTAGAACAAAAGATGACACACTTCTTAAAAACTATTGCTACTATGGTTAACACATATTTACTGAAAAGAAAAAGAGACTCAAAGATTTACAGTTTAATGCACTGCAGTCAAAACCAATACTTTTAAATGTCTGAGTAATTTGCTCTGGATGTTTTTCACAACTTTGCTTGTTAAGGAAGCCTCATATTTTAAAGTCGGTTACGTACACAGCTCTTGGCTCTGTGAAGACGTCCGTGTGGATGTGCATCATCAGGTCGCCTCCTGCTGTGTACTCCATGACAAAACACACGTGTTCTGATGTCTGGAAGCACGCAAACAGGTTGACCAGGAAGGGATGGTGCGACATGTTCACGGTCTCAAAGATGCGCTTCTCGCACATCAGACTGGGGAGAGAGACAAAAAATAAATTTACATATAATTAGATTATTTTTAGAGTATTCAGCCCACAGATGAACTCTTATCATGGTGATTCAAGACATGGCAACACAGATTAGTACATTGAAATACAGATGAGGAGAAATGCAGTGAGGATTCAGGATAAAAAACAGGAACCAAACACACACAAACAGAGGAAGACAAACACGCACCTCTCCACCTCATCCCGGGATACGATATCTCCCTTCTTCAGGGCTTTGATGGCAAACATTTTGCCGGTTTTCTTGTACTCTGACAACAACACCTAGAGATAGACACAAACAAGCAGCAAAAAAGGGACTTAGTTTTTCTCTTAAAAAATTTCCAAAAACCTGTAAAGGTGAAACTGACGCGTAGATGTACAAGATTATTTGTTTAAGTGACTAGTGGCTCATTGTTTTTTTTACACTTTCTTATGTGTATGAGTTTTCTGGTAATGAGATAATTATTATGTCCTTTCAGTACAAAGCTTTTCGTGGCATTAGGTGAATACATTTATTTCCACATTGAGCAGCTTTCTTCTTTGTCTTAATGTTGACCTGACTTTTATTCCAAGTTACAAGGTCTCATTGATAAAGAAAACAAAGCTCTACTAAGAAAGTGTACCTTCCCAAAGTGTCCCCTGCCCAACACAGCAATCAGCCTGAAGTCCTGCAGGGACAGAGGACCTTTTCTCTGCTTACTGGAGAGATGGACACAAACAGTTAACATGATTATTTGACAGTGGCTGATAAAATACAAGAAAGCAAAGACTAGACAGACACATATCGACTGCTCATAATACATGCCAGCATCAATTGTTATCTGAGAGATTGGGTTGAGTATTCTGTGCACAAAGTATTTAAATATAACAGTCTCAGGCAAATAGATGGAACTGGTCAAAATCTGCAACTTGAGAAGTGAAGAACAGACCAACAGAGAATATACAGAAAATATGAGACCTGCGTTTCGACAACTGGAATTATCCCCGGAACAAGGAAACTTTGCAGGAACTCCTTGTTCCGAGTACAACTATGTACCCCGAAAAAAAATACACTTGTTGGCGCATAGTACTTGTCTTTAAGTGCCGGAACCTTTGGGTTGGGGCTTGCAGTTCTTAACATACCTGAGTTTGAGTACACCAGCATTCTATTTCAGTCATCATTTATATATATAAATATAAATGAACACATTGTGACTGTGTGCCAGTGTGTACCTGCTAACGGTTGGGGTTCGGACAGGGCACTCGGGGGTGAGGTCTGGGGGGGAGAAGGGCTCAATGACTGGAAGCTGGTCCTGGTGGGAGACATGCGAGGAAAGAAAAAAACGAAAAAAGATGCAGAGAGACACAGGGAGGGAGAGATGAGAGGACACAGGAAGGAAGACATGAGACACGGTTTTACAACAGCTTGGATGTGACAGACAAACGTTCACTGATTCACACTTTGCTCTGCATTTAAGACCTGATTGGTTGGACCAATGCAGTTTCTGGAGACACTGAGGTAAAAGAACATAACTGGAGAACAATCACAGCGGATGTGTCATTTGAAGTGTTCTGTCATACATGCGTGTCATAGAGGATATCTAATGTTGTCATCCACAACATCCTGCTGTCATATTAACTAAATGTATGCATGATCAAGACCCTCTTCAGTTTAGGCCTACTAATAAAATGTAACAATAATATATTTATTAATTTATCAACAGTTTTATTTCTGTATGCTCTTCATGGGGCCCACCAGAAAACTATATTTGTTCCTTTCATTGGTAATAATAACTTCTTTAAAATGTTTGTACGAACAGAAATCTAAACCACATTTTTATTTATCTTGAACATAAAGTCCAATCTTAAACTGAATTGTTGATAAAAAACGTAGATTTATGTTTTTTTTTAATTATGGATTATTATGTTCATCACAGTTAAAAGGGGTGGGATTTTCTTTGGTCCGTTCCACAGTGGCTGAACTACAGTAGACCCAAACTCTCAAACACACCTCCCCCATTTCCTGGGCGTCCTCTGTCTCTGTCTGTCTCACCGGTGTCTGTGTGTCCGTGTCGCTCTTGTAATCGCCTCTTATTGGAGAGTCGTTGTCCAGACTCAACTTCTCCATAGAGATCTCCCTGAAAATGTCACACAGACACACGCATACATGCACAAACAGGCCAACACAGCGAAGCAGACAGACAAATGAACAGACAAGAGCAGAACACAGAGGGGTTGTTAGACACGGGGCAGACAAAGCATCACGTGCTTTATTCTCTGCCAGGAAACACAAGGAATAAGGTTCAAGGAAGGCTGTTGCTGTTTGATAGCAAAGTCTTGCTGACAGCTATCAAACGTCACATGTAGATGATGAATATGTGTGTCAACACCTGTGTGGCTTAGGCACGAAGTGCATGTGTATCTCACCCGGAGTTAAGACTGTGAGCGTTTGGACTGTAGGTTCCTGAGTTGTTGACAGTAGGAATGGCGTTTCGAAGCAGCCTCACCCATGTCCCGATATCAACATTCATTTGGCGAGCCCGTAGGAATGCCTTGCCTGAAAATGCACACACACACACACACACAGTCAGTAATGTGTGTCACACAACAGATACCATCAATATATTATTCATTGTTTATAACCTCTGCCAAGAAGGGTCTGCTTTCAGCCTTGTCCATTTGTTTGTTGTTTGGTTTGTAAGTTCATTTGTAAGCAAGATTACACAAAAACAACGGAACAGATTTCTATTGCACTTGGTGGAATGATGAGATAAGGGCCAAGGAAGAATCCATAAAATTCCATTGCCAATCCGGATTATGGGGCAGATCCATGAATAAGTTTCCCTTTCTAAACATTGCGTGACATTTTCCTTAATCAGTTCATGGATCTTGGTCAAAAGAATCAGTCATGTTTAGGGGACTGATGTGTGTAATTTGGTGCAGCTCAACATAAAAATGTGGATCTCGTGAATTCACGTTATGCGTACAAATTGTTGCACAATATTCACAAGGGAATTAACATTTCCATCCCTCTCTGGAATACCCTCTAAATTAAATGATACCCCTGAAATTTCATGATCGCTGGAAAGCTTAAGTAGTCATCAACCTGATTATTTTCTGCTTTTAAATATGTCTGT
This sequence comes from Limanda limanda, assembly GCF_963576545.1. NCBI lineage: Eukaryota > Metazoa > Chordata > Actinopteri > Pleuronectiformes > Pleuronectidae > Limanda > Limanda limanda. Next base: position 19,378,331 of record NC_083637.1, on the reverse strand, counting down.
TTTATTTATTGTTTTAGTGAGGGACTTTAAAACTCTGTTTAGACAAATGCTACATATATAATCATGAAGACAAATTGTCAGACACCACTAGGGACAAACAGCAGCGTGCATCGCTTCTGGTCTAGAAGATAAAACCTTATTTGCACTAAAAGCTTCACTGTATGAATTCTTCTAATAATGGAGAGCAGAAAAATAAGATGGGAAACCCTGTTATTTCTCAATTCAGATTATTTGTCTCCATCTTCTGTCTGTTCTGACTCGTCCTCACCTTGCTGTTTAGAAAACACTTTCTTCTGCCTCTGAAGACGAGGAACTCTGTCAATTACTGGGTTAAAGAAGGTCACCTGGAAACACACACACACACACACACACACAAACATGAAACGTGGGAACTACACAGCAGCCACGTATCACACTTAGATGGTTGTACCTTTCAAGTGAGCTATATCAAAGCAGTGTTTTTCAGCACAGGTGCATCTGACAGCCTGTGTGTGTGTGTGTGTGGGTAGGTGTATATGCGCACATTTGAATATCTTTGTATGTATTTATAGCACTTTCGTAGATGGGTGTCATCTATGCAGGGACATCTGAGTCCACTTGTGTGTTTGTATATGTGTGTGTGTTTTGGCGTGTACCTCAGCCAGCAGCAGGCCGTGAGGCTCCAGCTCCAGCTGAACTCTGTGTTTCTGGTTGTCCAGGAACTCTTCCAGCTTCAGGTACTTCAGAGCGCACAGCGAGCGGTAATCCTTCCAGTAAACTGCGATCTCCATCTCTCGGGTCTGAAACATACACAGACACACAACATTGGGACACAGGTACATACAGACAAACACATGGAAAGAGCAGTTTTACTTTATTGAAAGGACACTTGCATGCACTCTACTAGTTGATGTGTGTATCTACTAACCCTTTCCAACTCCACGGTAAAGGTCTGGTCCCAGGCCTGTTCTCCCACAGTCCTCCAGGCTGTCTGGCCAACCACTGTGTTATCCAGCTTCAGCACAGCACTCACCTCAGCTGCACGACACACATACACACTTATTTCCTCCATAGGCAACATTCCTTTACAGCCCTTACCAGTACAGAGATAAAAGCTATATATGCAATTATACGTAATGCAATTTTAGTACTGATTAATGAGTGTAATTAATTTCTCTGGAGAAAACACAGGAAGTGCAAGATGTTAAAAACATGGTTAGCGAATTGCAAACTCAGGACATTGAGGTAATCCAAATAAATTTGCTGATGCTGCTGTGCCCTGATGTGTGAGTGCTGAACTACAGTGGCCGACCTCAGCAACCTAAGGCACATACTGGCTCAGCCATAATCACATCTACATTTAATGTAGTAACTATGGATTGGTAACGTCGCTATAATGGACTGAAAAAGCCAACAGGGAATATATCTGTAAAGGAAAAACAGTTATATAAATCACCTTAAAATGAATTAAGTATCTAAAGATGCACAATATTAAGTTAAATCAAAAGGGCTTATGTATTTTTAAAGCTGTTGAACTGAATGCCCCCTCAGATGGAGACACACTTACTTGAGAGCTCATCTGTTTTGCTGGGCGTCTTCCCACTGACTGAGCCGCTCCGTCCGTAGAGTCCCTTGCTACCCCTCATGAAAGACCTTGTGTCTCCAGGGCTGTGACAGGGCAGCATGACGCCTGTCCCTTTATTGCGACCTGGGACCACCTCCAGCAACCCCACACAGCCCAGCAGCTGCACCTGCAGGGTACCTGGAGACAGAGGAAAACTACTCAGGCGCAACCAACTACGGAGCAAAACACCAGCAGATCATAAATGGAAACAAAGAAAGATGGGAAGTCTTTTAATTTGTCTAGACCAGGGGTGTCCAAACTACGGCCCGCGGGCCAACTGCGGCCCGCCATCCATTTTTAATTGGCCCGCATCAATGTCTAAAAATATTATTTATTAAAAAAAAAAAAAAATTTTTTTTTTTTTTTTTTTTGATACTCAAAATTTAGTAGCGCACAAATGGCACTTACTTAAAGCACTTTGTTTTATTTTATGGGGCCAGGCTTCTTCGACAGGGGAGAGGCCGGTGCATGCTTCTGTTTTTTCAGAGACACGCAAGAAGGGGCACGCAAGAGCCCTTGCGTGCCCCTTCTTTCGTGCTTGCGTGCATTTACCAATTCTTGTAACTATACGACAAAGCTACGCAAGCCTCACGCAGCCCGCAAGGCTGTGATTGGTCCGCTAACTACATCCTTTCCAGAGTCATATTTCCGGTTTCATGCCCCATAATACCGGCAGAAACCAAGGAAGATTTAGAAGAACGGATATGGACCAAATAGAAGAGCACTTGGCAGAAGAGATCTGAAAGTATGACCACTTGTATAACCCGTCACTGACTAAATACAAGGACACGCAGATGACCTCTAATTCCTGGAAGGAGATCTTGGCTGACGTCGGTTTGCAGGTCGACGAGTGTACGAAGCTGTGTAGAAAGATCAGGGACAAATTTGTCCTCCAGAAAAAGTAATAAACAGTCGACAAAGACTGCCACACACAAAGAAGGTGTCTCTAAGGTAACAAAAAACGTTACTCCACCTGGTGGTCTGGCGGTGAATTGCTTTGCTGACTTGCTAGCTGTCCATCAGAACGCCGCCACGCCCCCCCGCCCTGAGCGACGCGACTGTCAACAGTCCACTCCAGGGCAGGGGGGCGTGGCGGCGCGAGTGGCCCAGTCCTTGGTATTTTTGGAATCATACGTTCTCATGCAAGAGTAAAAACAATCTTAACAGGCTGCTGTATAGCTTCTTTTTGTGTAACATACCAGTGAGGGGTGAGGGTTTGTTGAGGGTGCTGTACTGGTTGTGGAGGTAAGGGGCCCCGTGGCGGGCGCTGAAGGCGGGGGAGGAGGCCAGGACCAGCTCCTCTTTGATGATGTTGGCCTTGGGGTGGTCCTCTGGCAGCTCCGCCAGACGCTGGTCCAGAGAGTCTCTCAGCAGGTCCAACCGCTGAGACGCCTCACTCAGGCTAGACTGCGCCTGCAAAGCATCAACACAGTATTGGTGTTACACACCTTTACATCCAATGAGTGATGGCTTAAATAGTTGGATGGACCCTCAATTAACTATTAACCCTTCATCCAATCCCAAACAATCCATCCCTACCGTCATATTCTAGTCACATTTCACAAAACACATTCAAGAGGAATACCAAAGACTAGAACTAATGCCTTGTGGTTGTTTGCTCCGCCAACCAAGTTCCAGGTTCCAGCACACAATCATGTCCATCCAGACCCTACGTCTTTTCATACATATAATTAAGTTGTATTTTGTGTTTTTTTATATAATTATCAACATATGAATCTGTTATTTATGTCTAAAAATATGTGTTATGAGTTCACAGTCATCTTGACCTTTAACCACTAAAATCGAGCCAGTTCATCCTTCAGGCCGGTCCAAGAAATTCCCTTATGGCTTTCCTGAGGTCACATTCACGAGAGTTTGATGGGCAGATTAACAGACGGAGATATTCAAAACAGAAATACCAGCAGCCATGGCCGTCACAGATGCAGATGCATAATAATTTAAGAACCAAGGTAAAGTAGTAAAACTATGAGTACATACACACAAATAGTTGTTGTACAGGGAAACTATGAATTGGTAGAAAAACAACAGAAGGTCATAGGAGTTTGCCCCGAAGTAAAAGTAAAACAAAGAAAAGATTGGAAGTCTATGCTTTGAATTGAGCAGGGTGCGTGTTTGCACGTGCGTGTGTCCGGTCTAACCTCAGACAGGGCTTTCTTGTCCTGAATCTTGCTGGCCCCCAGAAGTCTGAGCACATTTTTGGCCCCCTCAGCAACAGCATGTTCCACCCTGTAGTGATGCCTCAGCTCTTCAATTCGCAGCTCCACCCCGTCTTGGTTACCTGCAACAGTGGAGTGGACAAATACCATTATTAATGTTGACGGAAGATATTATACAATGCACATTGCAAAGGGTTCACTGTTTCATTTCTGTATCTTTTAATCAATTATGTTCTATAGTTCAATGTTGAAATTCCAGTTGTTTGTTTTGGCAGCAGAGTGTTATAGGGCACACTAAGTTAGGTTAATGCCTTAATGCATGTCATGCATTACAGAAGAATCAGACAGAGATAACATTAGCAGTGCCTGGAGGGAGGTAAACAGCCTCTGACATCTCTTCAGTAAGCAGCATTAACTTAAGCTCCAGCCTCTGTTTCCAAATCTTTTTCTCCTCTTATCTCTCAACTCGAAAATCAAAACAGAGAAAAAAAAGATATCCAACTTTCTTGTGAATTTTTATTTTTATAACTTTTACTTTATAAAATCACTGCCCTCAGTTTATCCAGTAAACACTAATGCCATACTGATAAAATATTGACTGATATCGACATCACAGTAAATAAATAACGAATGAATCACATAACAAGCAAAGGGGCTAAAATTTAACAAAGGTCGATAGTTTGACATTATATACATCTTCATATATCCAGTGACTTGCCACTGTAAACTAATGCCCTCTCAACAATGCAACTTCTTCCTTAGATAAAACTTCACTAATTTAATAAAAAAGACCTGGTAACATTAAGTAGATTAAAGCAGAATCAACAGAATCGCTAAAAAAGAAAAACACTAGAGTTACCGTTGTATGCCACTGCAGTCCAGTGCAGTTTCAGTCTTCCTCATATATTTTTCCCCAGAATCACATGAGGTCATAGTGACCTTCACCTTTGACCAATGACATCTAATTAGTAAATTTTTAAGTCCAAGAGACACCTGGTCAAAAGGGAGAGTTGAGATATCATGTTCAAGTGCCCTAAAACATGTTTTGTGAGGAAAACTGTGACCCTTGAAGTTTGACCATCCAAATCTAATCAGTAAATCCATGAGTCTTTTTTAGGTCACAGCGAACTTGACCTTTGACCTCCAACTTCTAATCTTGTCATCGTTGATTCCAAGTGAATGTTTGTGCCAAATGTAATGAAATTCCCTATGGCTGTACCATGAATTTGACCTTTGACAACCAAAATCTAATAATTTCATCCTTGAGTTCAACTGAACGTCAAATTTGAATTCCTTTTAAGATCTTCTTGAGATATCATGATCACAGGAATGGAATGGATGGACAGACATGGAGGCATCAAAAAAAACAACAGCCCAGTGGTTGGACTAATGGTACGGTAGCAGCCTCTCACAGTGGGAAACACACACAATGGAGAACACACAGATCAGAGGCGGACGCAGGAGATAAGGTTCAGGAAAATAGGATAAATAATATTCAAAAAAGGTGCATTTGACTTTCAAATGACTGGGTTAGTGAGGAGGAAGGACAGAAGGACACAGAGGAGGGATTAAAATGACTTTTATGAGTTATGAGCTGTTCAGAGCGCTGCATGAGACAGGAGGAGAGAGAAAGGAAAAGAGAGGGGGGTAGGGTTGGAGATGGATATGGATGCTTTTATCTCCTAATAAGGTGTTCTGCCTGGAGCCCAGACCCTGCTAGATGACCCCTCCACCGGGTGTGGTGCCTGGAGTCTGTCTGTGTACACTATACACAAGACCCTGTGTGTGTGTGTGTGCGACTGTGGTTTAAAAGACAGAGTGAATTATCAAGAAAGATCCAGAGACTGTGTAGGACACTGGCACAACATTAAAACTTAAGTACTGAAGGTACAAACAATAACGTACCTATTGAGTAAGTGCAGTAATGCACATAATGTATGAATGTATTTACTTTAAGAAGAAGAATTAAGCTATTATAAAGGGCACTCCACTTGCTTTAACATCACAAAAATAAAAACACGATCAAAACTGATGCTGCAGAACTAGAGACATTCCCTCTTTTTATTCTACAGCTCCTTCTTTCTTTTCAAAACCTGGCACCTAACACACCTACATTGTTACTTTCAAGGCAGTTCAAGGTTTGCAGCCCCGACTGATGCTAACTGAAGTGACATCGCCTGAGGCTGTTAATCAGATTTCACGCAGCTTCCTCTGGAGTCACAAGTCATGGTACTCTCCAAGAATACAAAACAATTGCCGCTCTCACTGGTCATTTACATCCATACTATTTTTATCAGGTTACAACACAGACAGATACAGTATGGCCTTAAAAGGCCCTAAAATAACCCTTCCAAAATAGCCATTATCTTTTGGCCTTAAAAGACACCCACTTCCCTCCAGCCATCAGCTCCCTCAGTCTGACATTAGCAGTATGGTCCCCAAGGGAACACAGAATCTTTCAAATCTGTGTTGTACTTCTACCCTCTCCCAGTGCTCCCTCCCTGCTGCAGCTCTCTTGACCGCCAGAGGGGCCATATTGCTCCACAGCCCCAGAGAGACTCATTCACCTGTTCTGAAATAACAATGGAACTGGAACTCACAAGTTTGTTTGATTGGATATTTGATCGGTGTTAAGATCACACTAGTCAAATGAACACATAATTGTGCGTTTTGCATATTGTGTTCAATTATATCAAAACTGCAACATCCACAAGATCACAATCTGTTACAATGTTGCTGCTCTACTTCTAAAACCTGTTTGTTTGTGTGTGTGTGTGTTTGTGTGTGTGTGTGCGCGTGTGTGTGTGCGCGTGTGTGTGTGTGCGCGTGTGTGTCATAGACTATTCAGCAGCTGGTCCTTGTTTGGAAGGTTGTTTTTAAATAAAAATATATATACATTCTACATACGTGTGTGGATTTGACTGATGGTGGTGACACCCCAGCTGACCCATTACACAGCCTGGCCTTAAATAACTCACACAATCTCTCTTTGACACACACACACAGACACTTGTGCAGTATCCCGAACAATCATTTTCTTCCCAACAACAACCAGGCTGGGAATAGGAAAACAGTGATACAGCACTTTGATTGATCGGTTTCTGTTATTTTGTGCCTGTGAGTTTTGCAGCCGCTGCTCAGAACAAGATGTTTGACATGCAGAGAAAAATAATGCAAGACTGCAGACTCCACCAGGACGTGAACAAGATCCAGTGAGGAGCATTCTGCCAATGCCAGCTGCCCACTGTCACAAACCACACGGGAAAACTTAGCAGTTTTACATGTCTTCTATCACAGGAAGCATCTGAAATTTACAGTTGAGCTCACTTGACATCTTCAGTCGAAGAATAATTACAGCAGGTTTGTTTAAGTGTGTTTTGTAGATATGTCATTTGTCTGTTCCATGAATCATGGTCAGTATAAATATACAGTATTATGATGGTATGCAGGCATATTTTTCCAAAAGGACTGTTTATCTTGGGTACATGCACCTTATTGTACTTTTTGAGAAACTTCAATTTTAAGATCGTAGCCATTTCCCATAGCAACCACATACATTTAAACAAAATATTTGAATGCTGACTCAAGAATTTACCAGTCACCATGTGAATAACTAAACATGATGTTGACTTAGTGTTGTGCAACACTATGGTAACAAGTGTGTTCAGCTATACTGGAAAAACATTATAACTTAAGTGTCAGCAATACTCTGTGTTCACTCAAACTTACTCTGTGTGTCGTCATTGTGCTCGGTGGCCTGCACAGCCTTGCGGATTTGCATGCGGATGATGTCGATTTTGGTCTTACTGTCCTGTAGCATCTGCTGGGCCGTCTGCAACATCTTCTTATCCTGATTAAACCAGGAACGAAACAATGAGCAAATCTGGAAGCTAAAAAAACACCATCAAACTATAAATATGTTTCAATGACAGAGCAATATGTGGTGCAAGGTGAAGTGAAACAGATGCTGCTAAAACAAGGGGGAGGGGAAATTTGAAGTAACCAAGTGATGAGGTGCACACAGGGGGAAAGGTTCCCATGTGTCAGAGGATGTTTGCATTCAGAGATAAACATTTGAGTTAGCCAACTGAAAGGTTGTGGATCATGAGTGTAACACATGAACACACACTGGCACATAACAGCCACTTGCTGTGTATATTGTAGGTGTGTGTGTGGACAGAGTCTGAATCCCCTACCTTGGTGCATCCATTGGAGTAGATGGGGATCATGTTCTCGACTCCCTGCTTGACTTTGAGCTCAATGTTGAGCTGTCTCTCCAGGGCAGCGATGCGTACCTTGTGGGCTGACGTTCGGCTCTCTGCCCCGGGAGACTGAGGGCACTCATCTGTGGAGGGAAGAAGTTTGATGATGATTCACACACATGGGTTTCAAAATTGCTAAAATGCTCCTGAGTGAATCTTATTTAATGTCAAACAATATTGTGTCATTCCAGGTTACTATCCTTAAGACTGAAGCAATTCTTTAGTCTCTTCAAATGGTGTCCCACCCTGATGGAGCAGGTAAAGTCATGGGTTCATTTTATTTTTCCACTTTAACTCTAATAGGCAGCCAGGATTCATCAAAGATATGTTAGAACGAATCTAAATTCATTACGAGGTTTTTCCAAAGTGTAAAAGGTTTTTTTAAGACACAACTGTAAATTATCTGCCATTCATTATGTTAAGCAGTATTTATATTTCATGTCTTCAGGTTCAGCAAGTGTCATTTAGTAGAAACCATAGAACAAAAGCCTTCAACGTACAATTTATGATTGGATTGATGCACATGAAATATTGTTATATATATTAAGTAGAAGCCCAAAAAACTCCTTGGCAAAAAAGAAAAACTTGAAGCACCCCACACTCAACGTTCAGAGGGGGAAATTATCCATTTATATTCAGGGCTTGCATTCTTTCAGATAATTGGGAATAAATCCAGTCCAAAGCTGAATCCTGGATATTCCAAAATGAGTTTTTTAGAAATCAAACCAATGCACCACAGATTTTCATCAGATCAATTTGTTCTATCCATTGATCTGTCATTTCGAAGAGGCCAGTCCCTTGAGAATGGTCTTTGTGATATTTGATCAACTATCTGACATTAAATCATTAGTTTTTTAACGACCAAATCTGTTAACTTATAGTAACTTTTTTCTAAATGTGGGAATAAGACAAGTTCATATGACGAGCAGCACACCTCAATAACAAATCACAACCTGTAGCTTTACTAACGATGTGATGCTAACCATTTGTGATTGTGTTTGTTATTGTGAAACATTGGTGGTTATACCAAACTTAAGGTAACAAAAAGACAAACAAAAAGTTTGTTAAACAAACCTTTATTCTCCTCTCCTCCCTTCACCACAATGTGGGCATCCATCTCCTGCAGCTGAGCATGCAGATCTTCCAGCCTGCGGTTTGAAGACCGTAGCTGACTGTCCACCTGCAGACAAAATTTAAATGTTTTACTTCTTTTGGATGAGATTTGAATTATTAAGTGCATCTTCTCAGTACCAGTAAAGCACCAACCACAACCAGCTCTACAAAAACGCCATCAACCAACCAAGGGGGTGAAAACAAACCACCTCGGCGGGGGTAATAAGACAGAGATATCAAATGCTTACAACAAATAAATGTAATTGAGGCTTGAATTCATTATAAATAATAACTATAAATAAAGAGGAACACACACAACCAAATATATAGAATTTCAATGAAGGAAATAAACACATGTCACTTTTGTGCATTGTTTGTGTAATTTTTCATAATTGCGCTTGCAAATATAAAAGCTGATGTGAATACAATGTCTATGAAAGGCTCATATTGGAAAATTGTTTGTTGCCAAACGATGATTCAGTCATTCTCGAATAAACATAATGCGATTCTGCATTTAGAAAATAGCCTGAGCCTTTTTGAGCAGTTCTCTATGATACAAATGCTGTTAGGTAATTGATCAAGCAGGGTTTGTCCTTCTCTGTTAATTCACTTTAAATCAAACAAGTTTAATGATACCCGAGTGAATTATTGTGCCTAAACTTTAAACAATCTCTATTTTTAATTGTTAAATGCCAAAACTACCTCAGACTTCCTGGGTAAAGTTTGTTATCCATAAAAATGTGCCACTAGAATGATCACAACATGCCTCTTAAATTCTCAGTGTGCTGTGGCTTAAATCTTTAAATTGCATTCCAGACTGCAGGCAGTAGTCCGGAAATGCTTTTTATTGCCAATTACAAAATCTAAGTATCTGGCAGAAATTCCTCCCTTATTACCTATAATTGCCTATTAACTGAGTATTTCATCGTCCAAGTGCTCGAGTGGTGCTGCTCACTTGTAGCAATAGTCAGAGGCTGATTGCTGTTGCTGCCCAGCAGTTGTGCTTGGTTGCTCCAGGAAGTAAACATGTGCACCTGTGTGATCATGGGGCAGAGCACTGCGGGAATATCCCGGCCTCATAATGTGGAAATTTATGCTCACTAAGCCTAGTTGAACGATTTTTCATCTGCGGATTTAAAAAAACTCTCTTTAGAGACAAACAAGATAAGAATTTAACAGAGCAGCGTCTGATTCACCTGATTATTATCATTGAACTGGTTTCCTGCAGATGGAAAAGTCTATGACTTATCAACTTTATGTTGAAGAAGTGCCTCCATGAGCTTATCATCTTAGTTTGTTCCTGATGATTTGTGTCGGGGGGTGAACCTGCTCATTTCTCTTGCTTTTCAGACAAAAACTATTAGGAACATTCTCATACACTCATATGTTGGTCAAATTATAAAAAATAAAAAAAATAGCAGGGATCTAAAGTGAATAAAATGGCTGCCGGCTGACCTGCTGAGCGTTCCTCTTGTCAGTTGTCGCCCTGCGCAGGTTCTCAGCTCCTTCCTTGATCTTCAGTTCCTTGCGGATCTCCCTGCGGATCCTTTCGCGCTGCTCGTCCAGTAGTTGCTGCACACTGGAGTCTGAGAAATCTGAGTTCTGATCCAGACCGAGCTGCTCCAGAACCGACAGCCCACCTGGCTCACTCTAAAGGGTTGGGTAGAGAGAGAAGGAAAGAGGGAGGAATGGGGAACATGTGAAGAGAAGTTAAGTCAAAGTGAATATAACCTGAATGAAAAAAACGATCAGTTCCAAAATATAATCATCTGGAGATGCCCGCCCAAGTAATATTCAAACAAACATACACACACACACACACACACACACACAGGTGAAAACAATACCCTTCTTCCAGCTACGCCAGCGCACAGAGTAATTAGAACCTTTGTCATAAAAATACATGGCTTAATTTACAAAAGTCAGCTTGGTAAGAGGCAGTGTTCACAGTGAGGCAGACACGAGAGGAAGAGATGTTGAGCAGGATAAGGCAAGAATGGAAGGAAAGCGATACAGAGGGATTATGGAAACTGATAGGTGGCAGAGGAAAAATGGCAAAGTAAGTTTAAAAAAAATCAACAACGAAAAAAGACAAATGAAGCAAGATGATGAGAAAATAAACACAACAGTAGCAGCCAGTAATAATTTAAAACAAATCTTCAGCATTCAAGCTTAATACAACACAAAGTGTTTAGAAATACTGAGGTCATCATTAGAGAAGCCATTTTCAGGGAAATCTTCCTGCCCAATGGGGTAGAACTCAATACCACAAACATTAAAGTGAAATAGAAATGTTGCATGTACATTGTCCTTTTTTCAGACATTTCTCATGATCTGGTTCTTCTTTACTGTGCGAGAAATGAAAGTCTTAACTCAGTATAAAAAACACAGATGTGCTTCACTCCTGCTGAACAACTTGTTAGAACTTCCCCCCTCCCTAAATCATAATCATATGTGTTTGTCCAAATCACCTCTATCAGAGTGATATCTGAAGACACACCATCAGGAACACAGCAGGATCCTGAACGCTTTATCACTAGAAATCACAGCGACACGGCCGCTATTACAGGAACGCACAAATCAAACAAACAAGTCAATAACACTTCACCTCCGAGCTGTCCTCATCCTCTTCGTCACCATGCCAACACATTCCCTCAGGTTGTATTCTCCCCCAAAAAATTGACAGAAGTCTGTAGTTTGCTCTTGAGCTCAGCCAAAGAGTTAGTGCCACACCAAGAGCTTAACGGGTTTGGGGGGACCATAAAAAAGAGATAAAGAGAGGGAGAGTTAAGTGAGGGAGGAGGGGGAACGCCTCCAAAAGAGGATATCCGTCCTAACACCAAGCTTCTCAGGCCTTTCCTGTTTCCTCTGCGAGTTTGCTGCTGTCAGTGGAGGCCCAGCGACACAGACTCTCCACATCAAGAGCACATCCTCCCTCTTAAATCCTTCTCAGATCTATGGCACTCAGCCTGTATGATACCAAGTCATCCTCAGCTAATTGTGTTAAACTGTTTATCAGATCAGGCTTGAAGAGAATTTGTGACAGATTTTTATTTTTTAATCTGACTCACTTGGGTTGGTGATAAAATCTTGAGGGCGGAAACATGGGAAGGATGCGTTTTCTAAGTATTGGATCAAAGCCAGAGAGTAACTGCGATGCATTTCTGTTGCCTGCTTGACTTCTTGTTCCCTTTGGGCTCTACATTTACAAATCCCAGTGGTGATTTCCCTTCCCCTACAGAAAGACCGTTGGACTGAAATACACCATCATCTGAAAATAAGATAACATCTCTATATAAGCAGCAGTGGCTCGCTTCAAACGTCATCCTACAAACTGGCAAATGAGTATTCAAATGAAGGCCTCTTTACACTATAAAATACAAATGAGCTTACAGGTGTACTGCAAGTCCATTCTTACACAGCGTACAGGCTTTTTTTTTGGTTCAAAGTTCAATCAAAGTTATCTTTTGGTGGGATGTAACTAAGTTCATTTACTTTGTTATTGTACAAAAGTACATTTTTATGTGTCTTTACTTTACTCAAATTATCTTCAATTACTTTACACTTTTAATCTGCATTTATCAGCAAATATCTACTTTCTACTCCACTACATTTTTACAAGGACTCATGAGGACTCTGTAGTGGACTGTAGCTTTAGGGAATGGCTACTACACTCATCAAGTACTTTTTTACTTTTAAAAGAAAAGATTATGTAGAATTTTTTACTTGAGTTCTTCCTCCACTGCAGGAATCCCAATTGAGATTGAGGCTGAAAAGGAATCTATGACAGAAATGATGCTGCTTGGACAGAGGGCTAAAAAAAGAAAAAAGCTGGAAGAAGTAAACAGCTAACAGCTAGCCTTGTGCTACAGCACAGGCAGCTGATGGGGTGTAACCGGGCTAATGTCTGCTCTCCTCTGACGGCTGCACAACAGAGGGAAAAGATGAAGGAGTGGTCTGTGACTCCGCTAAAGACAAAGACAATACATGACCGGCCATTCATGATAAAAGACCCTTACTCACCACTCTGATGACTGGTTGTCTGGTTTTATTGTGGAGGAATAAAACAAGGTATAGAAGAGTAATACGCATTAAACGCTGACACTACTGAAACTGTTGTCAAAAGTCCAAGTTGGTATTTTCTTCACTGCAGCAGAATCTGGTCGCACAAAGAATTTGCAAATAATGTCTAATTTTACAGTGGTTTGGTTGTTTGTCCACATGACAGTGACTCATCTCTCTAATCCTCACAGATCTGTGTAAGCCCATAAAAAGAAATGGGACATCATCTGGGGACGGATAGATAATTATTCTTTAGCACCTGTAGTGAAACCTACAATAATGGATTTGTTTGTTATTTCAAACAAATCCATTTTGTGGAAGGTGGAAGAGATCTTGGTATATGTAAGAAAAAGGGAGATTTGGACAAAACTCAATTACATGTGTATTACTGCAGCTATAACACTAGAACATGTTACATTTAGACGTTTCAATTTGTTTTATCATTGCTCTTTACATACATTATAGGGGTGTTAGAAATTGCCTCTCAATATGCAGTCCAGTTCAACCCCATCCGTAATTAGTATGTCAAACATGATACAATAAAGAAATAAGACACTAGACTTAAAATAAATTCCCATTACAATGTGTATATACCTTATTTATGATAAATACTTATTCTCTCAAATAGTGTTGACAGTTTTATTATTGATCCTATTGAAATTAATGGGATTGTAGGATGCAAACTTTACACAGGATTTACACTTAACATCTTTTCCCATAACTGTGGGGCATTACCCTCAATGTTTTTTGATAGACTTTTCAATAGATTGAAGCAGGATATCTTGCCTGTAGAACAAATTTTGCAAAAAAATCTTCCTGGGAAGTTGGTAATTTTTCATCTTGAATACCTGACCAGGCCGTGACCTTTCTTTGATCCAGACTGACAGATGAGAAAAAGCTGACTGCAGCCCAGATGCCACTTTCACACAGTTACTCCCCATCTCCATGTCTGTGCAGTGACCTAAACCTGCTACTAAAAGAAACACTGAGGAAAAATGATCTTACACTCTCAGCATCCTTCACAGAAAGAGTGACTGATGTTACGTAGAAGAAGTTGGAGTGTATCAGCGTGGCTTTGGATTGTTGCGTTTGTGCTGAGTTACAGTCTCACTGCCAAGTGATTATGTGTCAGATGTTCAATTGATTGTGTTACTGAACTGAAGAGAGGTTGTCCGGGTTCATCAACCTGCTCTTTTCCAGATTCTGACTTCAAGGAGAGATCAAAAGCAACTACTCACAAAATAAATAGTTAGTCGTTCTAGTTTTAACAGCGACCGTTCTTGTCTTTTTAGTCCGAGACGACACTAAAACCCAAACAAGCGCATGTTGCTGATTGTTGTTGTAGCGTAAATGAGCTTTAACATGGGGGTTTACCACATCAACGTGTGTCTCTGCTTCAATGCAGCTGATTGTCAGGTGAGACTGAGCAGCCTTCAGGATGTGTGGGATCATGTCTGCTGTCACTTCTCAGAAAACATGTGCAATAGACATGTGAACTGCGGCAGAGGACACAGTGTATGTAGTGCAGAAAGGCGCTGGATGAGATGTCAAACAAGTCATAGAAAGATGTCAATTTGACACTTTACTTAAGATCGACACCTTTTCATTAACTGAGCTGTTAAAGAGAGGAGACGTATACAACACTCAGCCTCATCCTCTCATTGCTGACCTCGTGTAACACCACAAAGATGGCGAAAGCTCACAGGCAGGAGTGACACATCCCACGCAGCTCGTTAGTGAACTTGCCCTGGAAGGAGCATTCAGCAGCGGTGTCTGCAGAAGTAATGACGGACTAATTCAACAGATAACAGCGCTGAGCGAGCCTAATTCAATCAGACTGTGTGAGCAGCGTAGAAGAGCCCAGGGCTGGACCGAGAAGGACAAGATAGAACACGGGCAACATGCAGTTTTGTGTGTTAAGTGTGTGTGAGGACTCTGTGGAGATAATGCTTCAGTTTTTCTGCTGAGTGATAATGACCCGCCAGGACAGAGACAGCGTCCACACGAAGGTCACGGAAGGCTTGGTTGTAAAAGCGTGCTTGACATGGAAAAAATAAGAGATGTACTCGCACGCACACACAAAAACCTCTCTCACTTGTTAGCGAACACATGTCTGGGAAGAAGGCCACAGAGCACAGCCCTTTTCTGAGGGAGGCCTGTGTTATTGTTGAGGGTGTGTCCGGTACAGTCATTTGAAAGTCTACTGTGTCATGTTCTCGAGATGGCTGAATTTGAAGTTGGGTGAAAATGCCATTATAACTTTCGCTTCAGTCTGGACAGATGAGGGACAGAAGAGCTTTGACTGTCACAGTTTATGATAGAGGAGAAACAAACAAAGACTAAGAGGAAGAAAAAATACCTAGTGCTGGAGCAAATCAACACTCAAAAAAGATACAGGCTGGAGAGATAGCTCTTTTAAAGCAACAGATGACAGGGGAAAGAGGACCACTAATCACCAATACAGGTTCTTTCATTGTTTTTTCTCCTTTTTGTGTATTCTCTATTCTATATGTGGGCCTTAATTCAGACTGAACATGATTAATGCAGTTCTTTACGTACTAAACTTGGTTAACTTAAAGACTTATTTATTCAAAAAATGTGCCAGGGACAGTTATTGCGTCAGGTGCCTTATGGTATTATTTCAGAGGAAAATGTACAAATCTTTAATTAGTGATGAAGAGGCCCTAATGCAGAGGAAAATGTTACATTTACAAAATATCCGCAATAGTGTGGACACGGTTTAATGGGCTGATTCAAAGGTAGTTTTGCAGGAGTTTGCATTTAATAAATCTCAGGGGAGGAAGAATGTGCAACGATAGCATTGGCATTTTACAGAATAGGCCAAATTATGAAAATAAGAACTGGATAGATTAATACCAGAATTTGGCTCTTTTGATAGAAAAGGCTGCCGACCCCGTGTCTAGACCAAAGTTGGTGGATTGACTGATAGTCAGAACAAAATTTCCATGTGTAGAGCCACACTGCTGTCATGGCTAAAAACTGTATGAATGGTAAAACTATCACGTTTCGCTGGTAAATACATTCAGCAGCACATACAGTATGACAGAAGCATGAGCATCTCTCATTTTTACAGTACCTTGGCACATCATTTCCTATAAATGTCTTCCACTACCACATGGGCCACTTTGTATTAATTTGCTGAAAAGACAAACCTGAGGGAAACACAATTTCCTTTCCTGGTCAGATTGACGGACTGTATACATGGCAGAGAGAGGGAGCGATGGTAAATAGTGCACAGTGTGTGAAGCACACGAATGGAGAGAGGACAAGGAGGGAAATAAATCAAAAAATTACCACATTTACTGTTTCCTATAAAGGAAAGGTTGGTTTAACAGTGGCCTTCATGGATAAGTAAAATACTATGATACTGATTAAATTAATTCCCAGTACACATTGTACAATCATAAGCGAGAGGACCTTTTGCAATGGAGACTGGAAAAAAATACACTGGCGGGAGCAAAAGCCAGTTTGTCCAGTCACGCTCATGAAAAGAGGTTGGTGAGGAGCCGAGAGGGAGAGAGCGATAGACGAGGCAAACAAAGAACGAGCAGCATGGGGACAGGAAGAGAGGGAGGAGAGAGGCCGACGAGGCACAGCTGAGAGGGTCACAGGGTTGAAGCAGAAAGCAGACAAATAAGCAGGAAAAGAAAGAAGGAGATAGAAATGGGGCAGAGAACAGCGGTGAATCAGCAACTGTACCACTTGTGTTCATCAAACAGGAGACAGAAGTAGTAAATGACCATGTCCTTAATATATTCAAACCAATAATAAACCCAACCTTAACAAGACATTTAATTTACTATCATATAAGACAAAGAATAGCATCAAATCATGGCATTTGTGGAGCTGGGACCATCAAATCTTCTGCACTGCTGCCTGGGTAAATGACAACAATTATTAATTAGCTCAATCAATATTAAACAAAACAATCAACTTCATCAAGTTATTGTTTCAGTTTCACGTGATACACAAGTAAGAGGAAACAAATAAATGAAAGAATCATGACAGGGTGACCTGGAAATCTGCAAACACACTCGTGAGAATGAGGGCAGAGAATGCCAGTGTTTGACATTTAACCCCTTCAGCCATGTTAACCACCTCCAGGCTCCCCCTCCCTCACTGCATCCTATTCTTTCCACCATCTCCCTCTGTTCATCACTCCATCTTCTGCATGAGCCCTGCTTTATTTATTTATTTTTACAAAAAATCTCAGAAAAAAAACATTCCAGCTGCTTCAGACATACACTGATCAGGATGAAAAAGAGGTGCCATACCACTGAAGTCAACAACTTCAACACGATAAGAGGGCTTTTCGACGATAAAGGTGGACACTGGTTTTGATGCGTTGTAAACACAAACCATTTGCTTTCATCAGCTGAATTAATACGTTGTGTACAGCTTCCTGCATACCCCTCATCTCAATGTTCCAGAAATGTTCCTGTTGCTGCTTCGCGTTTGACCTGAACAATCTGCTGCTGCATTCTTCATAAGTGAAGGGCACTGGAAAATGATGTTTTATAGAGTACAAGTCTGAAAACAGCTTATGTTTATCCTCTAGAGGTAGAATAGATAGAGTTGATCGGAATCAGAAAGAAAAAAAAAGAAAGAAGAAAAATAATCTCTTTCCAACTCTCCTGACATGTGCTGGAGCTGCTGTTTTGTTAAGCAAATCTTGGGTGGAGTACTTAAATATCACCTGGATTATTGCTCTCACGCTGCAACAGACACAAAC
Source organism: Limanda limanda (assembly GCF_963576545.1). NCBI lineage: Eukaryota > Metazoa > Chordata > Actinopteri > Pleuronectiformes > Pleuronectidae > Limanda > Limanda limanda. The sequence continues at coordinate 19,360,361 of NC_083637.1, read as the reverse complement.
AAAGCCATGGCAGAAATATATTTCGGTTTGGCTAACATCAGAGGCAAAACATTCCAGTAAGAATATTTATACGATTTCCTCAACGTGACATCCATACTAAAACAATAAAAACATATGATGGAGGTTTGGCATCTGCTGCCTCTGGGAGTTATAAACAGTGAGTGAGTCTGTCTGATAATTGGATCCATTCAATCAGACTGTAATCACTCAGTTCGACCAGAGGAAAAGTACAATGCAGTTCTTCCAAAGCATTCAAAGAATTGAAATAAAAGACACCATTCAGTTATTGATTATCGTAGACCATGTGTAACCCAGAAAACAAGAGGAGTTCAACAAATCCCTTAAATTATTTTTGGCACATACATATGCAGGATTCTTTGTTACCCTCCAATGATCCTGATCTCATCTGGGCCTCATACGAATACAGTCACTGTCAAACACACTTCAAGAGCATACACTGACCAGACATCACTGTGAAAATTACAACTGGCTACCTCTAAAAACATTGTCTACTGGGCCTCTGATCCTGGCCAATGGATCCAAACCAGCTCCTTCAGTTTCCCTGACACAACAAGGAGCAGAGTGCATCATTCCGGTCAGATCCCTGATAATTCAGAGTGATGAAGAATTCAAGTAACCAGAATGCATCAAAAACGAAGTGAGAATATTCACTCGGCTCAATGGTAACCGACGTTTAAGACGTTCAACGACACTGCCCTTAGGAAACTTAAAAAACAAAAATTCAACCGACTTCACACTAGGTCTTCTTAAGGCGTCTTGTCCGTGTTACATTTTCAAACACCAAACTAACCAAACCATTGTTCAGTTCGATCTGGGATGAGACCCCCTTTTTTGGTCGACATTTTTTTTTCGTTGGTCACATTTCACACTGGTTATTTTGGTCCAGATAAAACTAAACAGTCAGAGGGTGAAGACCAAACAGGATAGGTGTGAAAGCTACTGGATATCATAAATAACTCCAGAGCACCGTTACTGCCTTCCACCATGTTTTCAGTGATGCAGTGCAAACTCACACTTTGCACAGTTTGAAAGAAGCATAATGACAGTATCTAGTTTTTCAAAGCAAGGTGAGTAATCACTGTTTTAATTGTAATGAATGTTTGACACAGTAATGGTAACAATATATATATTTTTCCCCATAGTCTAACATAAAAGCAATAGCTTTTCTTTTAGCACAAATGAGAATAATTATTAGTAGGAACAATCCGTACGACAGATCTAGAAGTAAGAAGAAAATGTGTAAATAAAATGGTGGGCTTGAAAAGGTTAAGAGAGAATGACTTAAGGGTGAATCAATCATAAAAGAGACTGTGGTGTACAGAGGTGGATGTTAAATGACAAACATTCCCAGGTGGGAATGTAAACACTGTCGAGGGAGAAGTGGCTCCACATACATAACCACGGAACCTTTTCCATGAGAGAGAGTGAACTACTCCAATTTGTTCTCCTGAGAATATACAAACAGAAGCTGACATTCACTTCGGCTACATTAATCTTTCTCATCAGCGGGGGAGGATCCTCGACACAGCTTGCCACCTGTCGATCACTGTAGCTGCTCCAGACATGGTAAGTGTGTGGGCCAGACACATGTCAATCATCTTGCAATCCCTGTCTTTGTGAGTAAGTGAAGAGGCTTTAGAGCTGACAATCATCCCCAGACTATTGCCCATAAAAGGCCGACATACAGTGGGAGGGGCTTAGAAACAAACTGTTTTGATTCTGCTGAGCATAAATAACACAGACACAACCGTTTCTGTACTTGGCTAAAAATGACTCCAGGTGGGAATGTAAACTTACTTGGTCTATTTGAAATATTTGGCTTTTACATCATGGCAACATTTTTGGGATATCCATTTATTTAGGGAGGATTTACTGAGTATGCAAACTCCCTGCTTCTCATAACACTGGTTCTTAACATACGCATCTGCACAGAGATGAACACAAGACAAGAAGAAGAATGTAATATCACATTAAGGTTTGAATATTGTCAGAAATTTGTACAGAGACCAAACAGACACATGAAATACATGTCTTCAAAGTGGACTCATTAGTAATATTTTCTGTGTCGTTTCTGATAGTGAAGTCATTAGAAATGTTTCTGGTATTTATCCTGTTACACGGTCTATCGGACAGGAACAAAAGACAACACTCAGATCTATAAGGTCACTAGTTACAGAAGTGTATTTATAGCCATAGATGAGGAACTAAAAGCAACAGATCATTCCAGCAATGAGTCAGTTTTGAAGTGAAGACAGCTTTAAGTTTTAATGGTTGAAGGATAGATGTTAATTCAGGGACAGAATGTTTTACTTAATGTTGATTGAGAAAAAGAGAAAAAGAAAAATTACACATTAAAACAGAGGAGGGGGACAAATTTTTCTATCAAGGGAGATTAACATTTTTTAACACCTTCTGTGGGCCATTCTAGATCATGAACACATCACACCAACCTCTTTAATGTGATGCCTGGAACTGCTACTGAGGTGCCTGATCGTGGGTGTAGATTTGGGTTTATACAGTATTCAAGGTGAATGGAACTTAAGATACACAAAAGATCAAACTAAACCTAACCCCTTGCACCTGATGTAAAATGGTAGAGGTGATGTTGCTAGTCTCCTTTAGTGCTTCGTATTGCTAGCAAAGACAGTCATTCCTACTTCATGTCAAACTGAATTTGCACACAGAAATTACTTGTTGAGCAGTATTTGTTACTTTACTTATTCATCAAGAGCGTGTCCCTATAAACACTAGGTCATCTTTTACTTCAACAAAAAAAAAATCCATCAATCAATTTCACTTGGAAAGCAGAAGATTATGCCTCTACTTTTCTGTTCTTGAGAGTTGTGTCAGCAATGACACGTAACAACTATGTGCGTTTCCTTCACACTGACCATGACCTGACATGCATACAGTTTGAAGGGACCATCGTGAATGACACGTTAGTTTGTAACTTTGTTATTTTCTTTTATCACGTAAAATGTTTTGCCTTCATGTGATGTTTTTGCATTGTTGAGTTGCTGCATTTTTCGGCTGGATCAAACAGGTTATATACAGGCCAGGGGCCGGATGCTCCCCACCCCTGTGTAAAAGATAAATAAACTAACACAGGATAATCAGCTCTTTGGTGCTATACTGGTTTCTGTAAGAAGTCTGCATGAACTCTCTGTGTATGTGAGCAGCATTAGTAGAGTTGTCTGGGTAATTGCTCTGACAGGTCTGGGGTATCTGCCTAGCTGAGCTTTGGGAAAACTAAGCACTGCAGAGCTGCACGAACCACACAGATACCACTGTGTTTTATATCTGCGTGTGTGTTTAACTCTAAAGTGAAGAGATGGAAATGGGTCTCCATGGCTGACTTGCTGTGAAGCACTGATCTGATGTCAGCTTTGGCTCGTCATTCCATATGAAAGGCTTGAAAAATAGAAGAAGTCACAGGCAGTTCCTGGATCTGAACACAGCAAAGGGATTTGAGTACAAAGGTTAGGTGCAGACTACCACCTGAAGTCAAAATAATGTGTTTATGTGCAAAAGAGAGGAAATGGCCCCAGAGACTGGCTGTGTGTGTGTGTGCGTGTGTGTGTGTGTGCGTGTGTGTGTGTGTGTGTGCGCATGTGCGTGAGAGGCTGAGTCATATAAAGAAAACATCTGGAGGCATTCCTGAGACGCCTGAGCAGTGACAACAGCCAACCTGGCAGGAAAGAAGGGGAGAGAAAAGGGAGGGATGAAGGGAAAGGTAAACTAAAAGCTGGGAGAGACACAGCGAGGCGTTGAAGCGATAAAGTCATTAAGATACAAGTTCTTTCACTGCAGTCCTTACAGTATGTCTCCACCGCATTACATTCCACAAGGGTGATACTGAACCTATTTAAAAGAAGAGTGCTATGAGGTGATTTTTCTGAAGGTTCCAGGAATGGAATTTGCTATTATGCACACCCAATGCAAAGTGAGGACACCTGCTTAGAACTGTTTGTTTGTTGCAGCAACTAACAATATTATGCCAAATTCTGCCTGGATATAGACGATGGTAAAGATTTTATTGATGTTTTTTAACTGGCCACTGACCTCATCGGAGAAAAAGAGAGCTCAACAGATGGACAAACAGTGCTGCACACAGCTCTACAATGCAGTACTGGTGCAAAACTGAGGTCTTATGAGAAAAGTTAAAAACATAGGTAGATATTGGGATTCCCTGTGGCAAGTTGCCTGCATTCATGATACATTTAGATGGTTATTTGTAAGTTGATTAACTTTAAGATTGACATATTTCTGCGGCAACTGTGCCTTCATGATATATGATCATTCGCATTTCAATACTACATTACACATACCATTCTTATAAATGTGCCTTTTTTTCTCCATCATTTCCATCAATAACTCCCTGGGAAATTGGTGAAAATGTCAAATGCCTAATATTGCAATGTTAAAGACAGTAGTTGTTGTGTAATGCTGCTAAGTAACAGATGAACAAACGCACACAGATAAAAACATAACCTTCCTGGCAAATGGCGAAAAAAAACCTCAACACTTTAACTCTGAACTCTCCATGTTGCTCCCAATGACAAATCTGCAACTGTTGTTCAGGGGGAAATCTTTCACCATATCGTTCCAAGCAGCTTCAGGTCCCTTGCTGAAACTCCTCTTTTTCATCTCTTTCTCTGAAAGCAGAGGGAGGGATGAGACTGCAGGGAAGAGAAGAAAAGAGACAGATCCTTCCCAACGAAACAAAGGCCATGAGAGCAGAGACAGACAGATGGGTGGATAGTCAGACAGAAGTAGACAGAAGGAATGGGAGAGCAAGAGGGAGAAGTGGTCAGCCAAAACGTGATATGGAAGCAGGTGGACAAGGAAGGGAGGGCGGTTGACCCACAGTGCCGGAGGCGATTGATGGATAAAAGCGCATGTGAGAGCATGCTGGGAGGCCAGACTCACTGCCAAACACACAAATGTCAAACACACGAGGGGAAGGAGGAGGAAAATGGAGAGAGAGCTTGTGTTCCTGGGTGGAGAAGAGTTCAATGAGAGCAACATTAGGCTATGAACCAGTCAACACAGGGCTGCACATTAAAGCAACTTCCTCAACAGTCAAATCCGTTTCCAATCCAGAAGCTGCCGGAGTTTTCATAACTTTTACTCATCCATGATTTTGACCATTTATAAAGACTTGAATCATCTTAATAACTTGTAATATAGTATTTTGTTCTTAAGCCTTCCTGAAGCATTTAAGCAAAAACAAGTCACACTTTGTACAGCATATGTGTTGGAAAGCAGCAGGAAGCGTAATGGACATAAAGGGGAGGAATGGAAGGATGAAGCCCTCAGAGAAGAAAGGAGGAGGAGAAGAATGAGGTCAGAATGATGTTCACAGCTAAGTTCAACGTAGAAAAGGAAATTTAAATGATTTATTTCTTTAAAAAACAATTTATACCTACTAGAAGCTGGAACCTACAAATGTTTGCCATTTTTCCCTTTAAGAAAATAATTGTTTGATAATCAAAATAGCTGCAGATAGATTTTCTGTCTCCCCCAAATGTTATATTGTTAGTCTTATGACAAAGTATACTGATCAATGAACACAGGAGTTTTAATATGATGATTTATATACATTTTCTTAAATACTTCATATATTCCTTAGGACATTAGTGAAAGGTGAAAAATCACCCCAGCCCGCAATGTTAAAGAAAGTGACAAAAATATTTATATAATTCTGGAGTTCGATGGATTGTTTGTTGGCCCATGTCTCAAGTTTCGTTGAAATCAGATAAGTACTTTTTGTATTGTCCTGCTGACAAACAAACTAATGGACATGGGTAGAAACACAACCTCCTTGGAGGATGTAATAATGAATTCAAATTAGAACGTGTGGAGTGAATGTTCATGCATTTGGGTGGCTGAAAGTCTCTTTAAAGAAATAGTTCAAATGGTTTAGATGTGTATAAATGACACAGTGAAGTGCAAGACAATAGTGCGAGTGTGTAAGAAGCTGGAGTGCTGGTGGTGAGGCAGTGGGTTTAGCTGAGATTAACACACTAAGCGGTCTGATTGTGGACACAGGGTCTAACACCACTTCTCAACAAACACTGCGTATATGGCAAAAGTTTGAAGAGCTGGAAAAACATTGTCTGACTTATAAATTCAGGGGAAATGTTATTTGCGTTTCATCTATATCTTATAGGATCAGAGACGGTTAACTTTCCTGTGGTGTCACATGATGTCTGTATACTTTTTCTATAGTGACTGTATCATATCAGTGGAGTGAGGAGCAGTTAAGACATGAATATATCATCTATTATGTGCACATTAGTGTTGGTCACATAAAATAAGGATGATATCATCAGCACTCCTAAAGAAACAGTGGTTCGACTCATTCCATACAGTCTACTGCTAGTAGCACGGCTAGTGTGGCTAAAAAGTAAAGCCAGCAAAAAATTTCATGCAAGAAATATAGTTTCACTTGATCTCTCTTATGGTTTGTAGTACCCAGGTAAATATTTCAATATTTAGGTATTTCTATGTGACTTTTTAAAAATGTATTAAACTAAATATACATATATAGTTTAATTAATGAAAATATATATATATATATATATTGGTGACAGTACAAAAGGGGCAGAGAGAGAACAAAAGCCCCTGGTTGAACTTGAGCTAAAGATATTGCAATTACATGGTCAGCATCTTCAATCTCCAGAACACCAGGAAACTCCAGTTTCAGAAACTGAATTGTTATTATTGTTTTTCTGCATTATCTGTAGAAAACACTGCTACTACAAACTGCATCAGGACCAGTTCCTGGGTACAATACAATTGTAATTAAAACAGTTGATAGTGATGTAGTTAGACAATAACACAATACACCTTGTAAAATATTACTGTATAACTGCCACTGCCCTACTTCACATAATTGTTATATGAAAAATGTAATAAAACCCCAGACATATTTTGTGGATATTAATTTGGAGCACGATTAACCGTTGGACTCGATCAAAATAAGCTAAGCTAAATAAACAGGTTGTCTGCTTGTTCTTTGGTACAGCTGACAGCCAGCAAGTCACACTGCAGTGGGAAAGGATTATGAGTGTATGTGCATGTGGATAGAGACAGAAACTGGCTATGGTAATATCATATTTGTGTGTTGAGAGCACCCAGGGGAAACTAAAGGTATGTGGCTGTTCATAGCGAATCTAACAGAGAAAGACAGAGCATGGAAGTGCATATTAAAGTGCCACATTCACTGTGTTAATGCTTTTGACAGTTGGGCTCAGGTGTGTTGGCAGCAGCTGAGACTAGTGCAGCAGGTCTGTAGTTCGGGGTGTGTGTGTGTGTGTGCGTGTGTGCTTATATGACTTGCAGAAACACGTTCAGCTCAACAGCAGTGTTTGTGGTTGCAGCCAAAGAGAAATTATTGAGATAAGAATATTTGTTATGCAATATGTTAGCTGGCTTTGGCACAAGACTCTTGTGCACTGAATCAGATCAAAAAAAACTTTCCATCTTTAAATTTTTATTCTATTTCTATAGATATTGTTTTGTTAAAATAACAAATGAGACAATGAAAAATAAATGTAGGGATAATCGGGTTTAAATTATATCTAATGCATAACATCTTTGCAACATCGGTTGGCGAGGTTGTGCAAGAGCAGTTTTTGGTTACAATAAACAAGCAGCTGTTCTTATATTAAGATTAAGCCGTTACATCACCCTCGAGCAGATTAATCTGACAAAATGTACATGCGTAATATTGTAGAAAGCACTCAGATTTGCACAGGCTTATATAAAGCAAGAGACAATAACTTTAAAGGTTTGGCTTATGATGGAGTCATGTTTTAAGGGCCAAGCGTAGAGTGACAGCAACACATTCCTTGAGGCAGCAGAGAAAAAGGGTAAATTCTCTAGGAAATTGGTGTGTTGGTTGAAAAGAAACAGAGAACCCATTTAAGTGCATTGGGTTTATATCTGGCAGCGTTTGAATTAGGTATAAAGCAATTGGGGATAATGGCAAAGTGTAGGCCTGATTGAATAACCACAGTTTATTGTAAGTAACAGTTTAATCAAGTGGGGAGACAAAAAGACCTTTCATCCAATCTCCAATAACATAGCCAATAATTTTACAGCTTAAGCTCAGTTAATTGTCCTCCCAGAGGCAGCTCTCATCAAAGCATTCAGAGAAAGGTGTCATATGTATACAGTGTTGGTAGGAGAATGCTCCGTCTCTCTTTACCTGTGACATTTGTACATAAATACTAAATGCTCTATTGACTGAGAAGGGAAGACATCCTGAACTAGACAATCATCTTCCTGATAATAGGTGTGTGTATGTGTCTGTGTGTATGTTCTGTGTCCATAAATCATAAGGCAAGAAAATCTATGACCTCATTCTGTTGCCCGCCGTTACTATGACAGCCAAGCCTGCAGGTAACACACGAGGAAACACCTTTCTCCTCCTTCACCGCAGCTATCCGTTTGTCCAACACTCCCTTTGAGTTCAGGCTTGCCAACAGTGCATGAGCTGAATGACAGCTGGATGTCAAATGAGTAAAAGGTCAAAGGAGCAGAGTTATGGAGGTTCTGGAAGAAGAAAACACTTTAGAAGTAAACTAAAGGGTCCGAATGACAGGTACTCAGACTAAAGAGTAAAAGACAAGTTGTCAAGTGTGAGAGAAGTACATTCCATGCCATTTGCGGGCACATGCACAACCTTCAGCTGAAACTATGACTGACTATTTACTTGGACAGTAACAACTTTATGGACAATAGCTAAACCGCAACCTCCCCTGCAAGGCTGCGACCATCAAAGATTAACCAGTATATAATGGATGGAATGGAAATTACTTTAAACATCAATTAATAATTTCAGTCCTTAACAGGACATCTTCATATTTATACCCAGAACTGTTTGCTAACATGTCCAGATGTTTAAAAAGCAGATGGAGAAAAACTAATCTCACGTCTGTATCGAGGACCTCCTCTGTCTGACTGATGAAACTGTGAGACCTGATGCAAGTAGACATACTACCATGTTTCAATGTAGCTTGTCACAGAAAAATGTTCATAGACTATGATTTCAATGTCAAATCAAGAACTTTTACAAGACTCTGATAAAGTGGTGTAACCTTGACAGTATACATTTCCATATTTAAATCAAAACCTTTATTTCTTTATCTGAGCTCAGGTCACTTCTAAATATTTATGATAAAACATACTTATCAAAGCACGAGTAATGATGATACTGATGCAGAATCCACGTTGTATAAATGTCTTTTCATGTTTGTGACTGATTTTATTCAAAGCGATTTGACTGCGTCTCCACTCAGCTGTCAACTCAACCTTCGAGCTCTCAGCTTAAACCGATGAACCTCCCAGTAGGCCAAATGTTATCAGTGTAACTTGATCTCCAACCCTCTCTAATGAGAGGGATTGTTTGTGGGGAGACTTTAATAACTCCCATAGCCTATTTATATCTTACCAGTTACACCCTCTGTGTATGACACACACAAAACCACACATGCAAACCTCACACACATCAACTTTCACAAAGAGTATCTGTACTGCTATGGAGGATCAAAAGCATGATAGGAAATATTTGGCTACTCGAGGCAGTTAATCCAAACATTAAAAAAACACAGATCCTTTCTTTCAAATCTAACTGTTTACCTTAGCAATCATGAAGTGACTTATTCATTATTTGTAGATTATGATAGCTGTGGTCTACAACATGAAAAAAATGTATTCTGTCTGTGAAGAGGTCTGTAGTCATAAATATTCAGAGATCACATTTTCTAGGGCTACATGACACCAATCGCTTGATGGAGGCAGGATTAAGTTTCAATTTAATAATTGAATCATAAAAGTGTGAAATCTTGTTTGGTTGTTGACTTAAAAGCAGACGTTTTTTTCCCTTCTGTTTATCCCCTGTAGAGGACAGCCCTTGTGGTCCAACTACACCCAAACAGGAAGACAAGAGGGAAGGCTGTGAAGGGGAGAGAAGGGGAGGAGGGGAAGGCAGAGGACAGAGGCAGCAGCTGGTGCATATAGCCTGGGCAGGAGGGAGGGAGAGATAGCGGGTGAGAGTAGACTGGAGGGAGCAAGATAATAGAAGGGCAACATGGTGGATCACTTAACACTCATGTCTGTTGCTGGTCCACTCCACAACCATCCAGAGCGAGTTTGGTCCGAGACTAGCAAATGTTTCTTTGGAGGTGTGGAGAGACTTCAGGAAGTAAGAGTCACTACACTATACGACACGACTAACGACAGGAGCGGTATCTGCTGTGGTACTACACAGTCTGGCAAGTGTTGTGTGAATGCAAACCTGCCTCTGACAAACTGTGAGACACTTGGAACTCAGCCTGGCAGAGAACTGCCCATCATCCATGGATAAAGACTGCTGGGCAACCTTTAAATCACTTGTCCCTGGTAACAAGATTTAGACCATGGTAACCACTTCCCTCACTTTCTGTGCGGTGATGTACTTCTGTTTCAGAAACCTCCTCTTCAGGCCTCTTCTTACGATCTTCTGTTTTATTGACAAAGGTACTGTCTTAATGATTTATAATACGCTACTCAAAATAGCAAATACAAAGAAGCAAAACAGACAGCATATAAAATATCCTCAAAGAAAACAGAGCTAACTCAACTTTACTGCCTATTGAACATTACTTTGAAAAGTCAAGATATTTCTTGTTTTTTTTTTTAAACATGTACACGTGTGTAGACAACCAGGGGAGTATAAACAGAATCCTGTGCATGTCCATATCCAGTTTTGAACTATATCTGCCCTTTGACAGTATTTTTTAAATATAATGTGGGGAAAAAACATTTGTGTATATTTGAAGACGACCCCTAATTACTCGGTTATAATTAATTAAGGAAACATAGAAGCTTTGTTAGTAGCTCTACATTTGTTGTGTGTTGCAACATTATGCTGACACACACAGACAGATGGCCGCCCACCTAGAACCCAATTCTGCCCAGGGTGTCTTCCTATTAAGGGGAGTTCTTTCTTGCCAATGTGGCCAAATGTTTGCTCATACGGAAAATCTGGGTCTCTAAGTAAATAATATGAAGAGCACAATCTAGACCTGCTATATAAGCCTTGATTGATTGGACAGTTGTGAGAAAGGGAGTGACACCCAATGTCTTTCTTTTTTCTTGGTTCCACTCTTAGCTAACTCTCCTTGCAAAAATTAGTTTAACCTGTCAGTTTAAAATCATTGAGGCCACACCCATCACTGACTTTAGAGGACAGAATTTGATTTGACAGAAAATTATTTGGAGGCCAGAATGTGGCACTGGGGAAACTCCTTCAATATTACATCATCTTTTATATTCAGATATTCACCCAAGACTGTAGAGAATCATTCAACAGTTTAGACTTTACTCACACATTTTTTTTATGTCAAAGACTACTTTAATGTCAAATGAAGACAAACATACTCAGTGGACCAAGAGCTCTCTTTGGTAAATTGACAGGGCAGATGGTTTAACCTAGCGCACCACAAGGGAAAAAACTATGTTCTGGCTTTGTAAAAAAAAACGTTTTAAATATAGAAATGATGGTTTACTACCTGTAAAATCAAAAGCTGTATGCCGAATAAAGGAAAACTTGCCAAGTGTGACGTGTGAGGGAGGGGAGTTTCATGAGAAAGGAGGAGCCTGATTGTCTAGTGAAGCTTGCAAATAGTAGCAATGTGAGCTTCATGCCTAGTTTATCCCACTTACTTAACTGATGTTGCTTTGTTCTTGAACTGTTTACCAGCTGACCCCCTGCTGTGGGGGAAATCACAATGCTTGAACCACCACAATGTGTGCAGAAGGATGAGAACATTTTACATTTCAGGAACGGCTTTAGAATCAAAAACACTGAAATATGTCTGAAAATGTCTCCAGTGAACATAACATAATAGTAACCACAGCGCTGATATTTCATCAGCTTCTGTAAACAAATATCTAGACCACATTTCCTCAAAGTGAGCACCCCTCCCAGAGATACAGCATAATGCTCTCTCTTCAACTAGTTTCAGTAAAAATGTGTTTGACCTTTTGATACAAGAACTAAGAGCATGTGACAGCTCAATGTATTACATGCACTATATTTTGAAGCAGACTAAACTGTTCTGTTTAATTGCTGGTGAAAACTGGGAGATTCGCCAGAGCATTGAATTAGTTCTTGCAACATGAATACTACACTACAAAGTCTAATTAAAACTAAAAGCAACAATCTCTATAATAAATTATTCGTCCTGTTTGTCTGATTTTACAGTTACAGAAAGGCTGTAACTCTATTTTTAGGGTCTTGTTCTCTGTTCCCCCAACACGCATTACAAGCTGTCAATGCAGTAATCCCCTGTAATTCCAGAGATAGTTAACCTGACTGAGTGGCTGTTTAAACAGCAGAGCATCACAGAGTGATGGAGCTGGGATCGATGCATGTGGCCTGGGGGCCCTGCCATAATGAGGAGGGGGGGTCAAGGTTCAAGGTAAGCTTAAGTGCAAGGCTGCTGGGGTTGATAAGGCCAGGGCCTGTTGAAAGAATGTGTGAGGATTTACTGGACTAAAAAGGGAGTAATGCCAAATGTGATGAAAAGCAGCAGATTGATTAAACACTTCTTTCCACATTCATGTTTTGTCAGAGTGACCCACCCTGTCCTACTTGCTCCTGTACATCTTCTCTCTGACCACTCCTACTTTTTCCAGCCCTCCCAAAAAGCTGGTAGGGTTCACTGGAGATCAGTGATAGGTGATGTCATGACAGTGTGTGCATTCACTGTGGTTGGCCTCTGAGTGTCTGTGTGTCAGGGGAGAGGGAGGGGTCCTACTAAAGCTGGAATGCAGGGGTACATCACTATGAGGTCATGAGAATGATGGGATGTTTGTGCAGAGGGAAGGCAAGCCATGAAAGAGATTCTTTTTTAAACTCTAAAAAAAACACGTGACTTCAGTTTACATGTAAAATTGAAAAGCTCAAACCCTCACCATCCTAAACCAACCTTAACCAACCCTATAACCACTGACCAAACTTGATTAAAGGGGCTTGGGTTATGGGTTGGTTGGGTTGGTTAGCGAGGGAGTGGTCACTAACATGTTCCAGCCAGAAAGAGGAAAATGAACTGACAGTGAACTGAATGTGATCTGGGCTGTTAGACAATACAAGCTATTGTACTGCTGCGGCCGTGCAGCCTCATCATCAACATAATGCCCTTTAGATCTCCCCTACCCTCCACCCTCAGACCCCAGCAAAGCCATGCCCACATCCGAACTGATTCTATCAGAGCAGCAACGATCAAACTACAGCAGCGCTTTTCAAATGGCCAGGCCACAGCAATGAGAAAATAAAATACTATGGGGAAATGTTTAAAAACTGCTGATTTATCACATATTATGGACAATCACTGGCCTAAACAAACATGTCATGGTTCTTCAGACAGGTGTTTGCTTGAACTACTTATCGCTAAAGTCACTACATGTTCAGAGATGTGGGAAAAGGGAATGTTAAACTGTCCATTCAAGGGCTGCAACTTTCTGCTGTCAAACATCAGAAAATTGTGAATACTGCCCGTCAGGGTCAAGGAAAATAATGTTGGGACTCAATGTAACTTCATCAAATGACTGGCTTTGTTCAAGAAACTGTTCAAGACCCAAAAACATGCAGCTTATTTTGATGTAAAAGAAGGCAAAGACCCAAACAACCCAATTTTTCCTCGAAAATAACTTTGAATTAACAGTAGCCTCAAGAATAAACTAATATCCTCTCATACAAATTAATTCAAATTTTAATTTCACTCATACAGTTATAGCCTATTTGTGGTTTTGGATGCCCCATAAAAGCAAGCCCTACAAATTTGAATGTCCCTGACTGACTGACTGACTGACTGGTAACACCAGTGGTTGGCTGGCTTTTTCCCACTGGCCCTTGTTCTTTCAAAGTGATGACCACATTACGGGGAGTAGGATTCCTTTTTGGTGGCCACTCTCATACTCTCAGCTCTAGTATCAGGCATGAGTAGACTCTGCCTCTCTGGCTGCATACCCATCACAGGAACATGAACAGCTGAAGTGGAAACTATTGGTGTTATGCTGCATTCCTCTTTGCATCGGAAGTAGGAGCTGGGAACTAGGATGGTTTTAGTTTTGTTAATTTTATGGGGTGGGGACAGTTTTCTCTGGCCAACTTAGCCACTGTTAGCATTAGCAATACCAGTTGATAACAATGCATTAAGATGTGTTTTGTGTATACAAAAACTGTAGCAACCAATCAGACACAAATGAGACAGAACTGCTAGAATCAGTATATTACATCAGCCTGCACCACTGCTGGTGTGTGTGGAGCAGCCATCTTGGATTTTAAAAGTGGGGTTGGTGAAGATTCTCTGACTTTCTGAGTCAGACTCTCATTCTTTTTTTTTTACAACGGAGAACGCAAGAAAAATCCACATTAAAATGTAACGCAACATTGTGCAGGGTTCAGATTGACTGACAGGGGAGAACACTCTACGGTGGGAAAAAAGTTTGACATTAATCTGTATATGTGAAATATTTTGGCAAACACCTTTCAAGCCTATACAAGGTTTTTTTTGTACTTTTCCTAATGCATGTATTCACAAACTGTGGGGCTACCGCTAGGTTCATTTTGCAGCGGTCCCTACAATAATCGTTCATTAATTGTAATCAAGGTAAACGTTTGAAATAATCGTGATATTGATATTAAAATCAAATCGCCCAGCCCTATACAACATTTTGGTCTCAATGGTTGGTCTTTAATGCAAGCATGACAGACTACAACTGTATTTTCTTCTTGATTCCTCTAGATTTTGTGTTGCAAATCATTTCTCTGATGCAAACAAAGCACACAGTCAGTTCAGCCAATATGAGGTTATGATCATATGTTACCTAAATATAGCATTATTCATGTGAGGGATATTATCACATGATAGGGAGAAAAGGAAGTCCTTTTAGACAACATTGCTTTATGAAACTGAGATGCCTACCAGAGAAATTAAAGAGAATATTAGCTCCTTTTCTCTCTCTCTGGTTCTTCAGCTGTTCCTTGATGCATTATTGTGGATTCTGTCTGCCTACATGGCCACAGGGCAGCGCTGAGAAAAGACTACTTTGTGTGCATAGCTTTCTCCTTACGTCATGGTAAGGCTTATGGGAAGTACTCCTATGCATTCCCTGGAGTGTCTGACTCTGGATGCATTTGTGCTTTTGCAAGCATGACAATTTGAACTCACGTACATTGTTAAATCAGCGGTGTGTGCCTTGGTTGTCTAGTATATTTTCCACTGAACTTAGAGTGCAAAACATGTTACACAAGCAAACAACCACTGCACAATCCTCCAGGAACTGTACCCTGACAACCCCGAAATTGTGACGACGACAACATGGAGACCCCATGTGGGAAAAAAACTGAAATATCAGAACTGCATTTAAGCACATCATATTTGTCTGCTGATCTTTTCAGTCTCTGCCTCACTTCTGTCCTAATTCAAAGTTAAAACTTTCAATCAATGACAAATCTCTCAAACTGGTGGAGGAGGCACATTAATGAGAAACAACCAAATGTGGCTATGTCTGTTTGGAATAGATTTTCCAACCCTTGTCACAGGCACAGAGCAAGCGTAAAGGCAGTTTTAAATTTGTTAGGTAACTAAGCCGTCTAGCCAGGGGGACATCAAGGCACCAAGGCTAGAATTAGACCCAGTTAAAGCAGCAAAATAACAAAGCACAAAGCTTTTAAAAGCAGTCAGATAACATGCTGCATTTAAACAGCATAATTAAACACAGACTGTGGTTCATTTTATTACTGACATGTGCTGGGGTCCATGATACATGACACAAGTTATAAACGAAAAAAACAAAATCAAAAGGAGTCAGTGGAGACATTGTGAAATATGTATGTGGAAAAGATACATGTTGAGTACATTTTTTTATAATAATTATTATGACTGCCAATTAGTTTTTTGATTAATTTTGTGGAATGTAGTGTCAGTTTGTTTGCTACAATTTACTAAAGCTCCTTTCCTTTACATTATTACTTGATTGTTTAGTTTGACCAACACACTAAAGCCCAAAGATGTCCAATTGAGAATGATATAAAACAGATAAAAGCCACTAATGCTTTAGAATTTTACGTGAAAATGACTTAAATTGTATGATTATCAAAACACATCCCTTTTAATATTTATACTACTAATCTAAAGTGAAGTCATTAATCCACCAACTAATTAATTCACCCTGAAAAGTAATATTTCACACAGGACAGAGGCTGTGAGCAGAGCGAATAACAAACACAGGGAAGGCATACTGCTCAACTGTGTAAATAGTGGTGTGCAGATTAAGTCACAGGTAAACTCTATGTCAACCCCATGTAAGTCCTGTGAGAAAAATAATTTTTATGTGCACCTAAAACAAAAATGAAACTACATAGCTTACTCATTTATAATGCAGCAGAGGAAACGGATAAATACAGGTGAGGACTGTCAAGTGTTCAGCCAGTATTTTGTGTTTTCAGATTCACACACAGGTTCTGAAAGTGGCATTTCATCCAACCATTATTCTTATCATGGTGATGATGACTACTCTTCTGAAGTCATTATAACCACTGTCCAAATCCTGCATTTACATGTGCACCTGCTCCTCACCTGGTTACTTCTTTTAACAGGACATATTTGATTACTGACTTGTCTGCCGTTTCACTACTATTCCTTGTCAGCTGAATGACATCACAGTTCCTAAATTGCCAACAGGTACGATTAGAGAACAAACAGATCAAACGCATTCACCTGCTTGACAGCACTAGCTCCTGCATCTCTGAGCTGTATGCGGCTCAACCTGAGTAACAGCTGATACACAACACAGGCTTGGACTGAAATGTCACAAGCTCCACTGGAACAATGGCTCAGCAAGTTTAAAAGCTATGCCTTTCATTATGCTCACCTGCCTCCCCATTGCCCTTCAAGTTCCCAGTTATGAGAATATGAAAATAACTGCATTTACTGCGGATGTTTTACTTGATAAGGTTACTCTAAGCTTAGTGACTCTTGAGAACAAAGCGATCAATTATCATAGATAATCTATAGCCTACATGCTACATCAGGAAATCCTCGGCCAATTCCCTGTAAGATGCAAAGTAGGAAGTCTTCCTCTTACTAAAGCTTTCATAAAGAAGCCAAAGGCAAATGGGAGTTGGGAATGTGGCCTGTATGGTGTGTTATTTCATAACAAACACCACTGTTGTGTGTTGCATGCACCCTGCATCTGCACACAAAACATGTAGAAGGCAGAAAGGTACAGTTAAAACCAAGGGACCCGCATCATGGAAAACACAAGACAATACAGTAAAACTGCAAGGTCACCGAGCCCGGCTGGAGCGCTGTGCACGAGCCCTCTCCACAACCAGAAAGAGTCCTACATTATTAACAAGGGACAAACTATCTGTTTCAATTCTACAGAGTGGTTGGTGGACCCTCACAGGAAGGCCCTGGGGCCACCAGAAAGTCCTTGAGAGGTTTGAGAGTCCCCCCCCCGAAGCTAGCTCCATTAATGCATGTCATTATACAGTTTTTTAATGGCTGTGCAGCCACGTCATCAACATAATGCCCTTTAGAGCTTCCTTACCCTCCAACCTCAGATCCCAGCAAAGCCATGCCCACATCCAGACTGATCCCATCAGAGCAGCAACGGCCCAACTACAGCAGCGCTTTTCAAATGGCCAGGTCACAGCATTACACAACTGTATTTCACTCATGAGAAATGTACAATACCAGGGGGAAATATTTGAGAACCCCTGCTCACAGGACAAAAGCATCACTGGCAAACGAACCAACATGACAATGCTCTTCTTATAGATGATTGTTTGAATGACATGTCACTAAAAGTACTTTTAATAAACATCTTTAGAGATTTATTTAGAACAATTTGAAAAAGAGAAATGGGAAAATTAAACTTTCCATCAATTTGTATTTCTACAGCAGTGGTTCACAATTTGAAGCTTGGGACCCTAAATCAATGTGATCTAGGAAATAAAGCTTGACCCATTTATTGGTTGACCGATATGTTTATCGGTTTATATTACAGAGAAAACGTTGCACTACAAAATTAAGCCTGTCGTGTGGTTTTGAGAAAGACATCTTTTTTATATATCTATTCAGTATAATACATTTCTTTACCCTCCATTATCTGTATCTGCATTGGCCCACCAAAAACGTATTGATCAGGTTTTACTTATAAAGAAAATAAAGTGTATTTTACAATTTGTTCCTCTAATTTGAGCTTTTAACATACTTGTTGCTTGTAACATACTAAAAACGTTTACCTCTTCAGTCAATAACAGCGAATGAACTGCTCACAACTAAAGCCATGTGATGAGGTCACAAACACATACTGCTTCATTAAAAGCCACAAAAAAAATGGTAACCACTGATTTAATATTTGTATTTTGGTTGAATATGATGTGGAGAACACTGTCCACCATGAAAGTCTGCAGGCCACTAGACAGGAAAGTTAAACACAGTTATAGATGCTGGTTTACAGGACATGCAACTCCATCCACTTACTTGTATGGAGTCGTTCGCCATCGTTGTCTGTGCTGCTCTGTTCACAGACAACCTGTGCACATGTAGGGTTCGTCCTTCAGGTCACCGGGCTGTCTCCTCTCCCAGGACAGTCAAATAAGATGGTGGTAGTGGTAAAGGAAGACGGCTATTGCTGAATGTTATCTTCACTTTATACAAACAGGCTGTATAGACACAAAGGCAAACAAGTCAAGAGGTAATCCGCATTGTTGGGTTGCCCGGCCGCGCCTGAACTGATCCTCCCAGCGTTTTCCAATGTGTGAAGTCCCCTCTTCCGTCACATTAAAAAGCCTTGTGTGTGTGTGGCTTTTTTTAAAAAACAAAGACGACTCTTCCGCTGCTGAGCTTCACACTCATTGTTCATCTTATTCCCTGGAGGTTCGTCATTCAACAGCTAGCAGCAGCAGCAGCAGCTCCATTAAAACACACGCTGCCGCAGCAGCAGCAGCAGCAGTAGCTCCTGCTCACACACACCACATGCAATAAAAGAGAGAGCCTTCCTCTTCTTCTTCTCCTTTTCCTTCTCCCGGTAACATCCGTGAAACACGCCTCAGTCTCTGTATCACATGCCACACACACACATACACACACACACACACACACACACACACACGGAGGAAGGAGAAGAATACGCCGCCTGTCAGTCCTCCAGCAGCCGCTCACACACTACCAATGACGGACAATAGCCAGCTCCTGTGTCCGCTCCAGGGTCCGCCGGCTCCACTCAGACGAGCTCCGGCCACATTGAGCTGAGTCGCCTCTTCGTCGGTGGTTTTCCGCTCAGCATCTCCTCACGTTCAAACTGCGGCCAACTGACGCCACGGGGGTACGCGCACCAGACCACTTGTACGACAGACACTGACGCGCGCCCCCGACGCTCTGGCAATGCCGCCCGGCCGCTCATTGGTCCGGGGCAAGGCGGCGGGGGCGCGCCCGGATGTGTCATGTGACCCGCATAAGCACAGGCGTGGTGAACTGTAACTTATAATGAACCAACTGTTGAATACACACATGTGAAGGCAGGGACAACAACACAGAGCCATGCTCACAGACACACAGTACTCACACAATATTTCAATGTTTAAGATGAGATGATATGAGATGAGATAATATGTGATAAGATAAGATATGATGTAATAAGATGAGATAATATGAGATAAAATGAGATAATATGAAATACTATGAAATACTATGAAATAAAATAAGATAAGATGAGATCAAATAAGATAAGATAAGATAAGATAAGATAAGATGAGATGAGATGAGATAAGATACGATAGGATGAGATAAGACATATGAATATGAGTACAAATATATACTTTTATTTAACATACTGGGCAGCAATGTTGATTTTAGTTATGGATATGGTTTTAATTCCATGCAAAGCCTAACTGTAGCTGTCTTATGACTTCTTTTATTTTTCTAAAAAAAATCCCTTTCAAGTACCATCTGAAGTTTTCACTTTTGTAGCTTCATCATTTCTACTAGACTTATAAAGACTCACTTGAATACCTTTAACTGCTGTAACATATTTTTAAAGATAATCCAGGTACAAAGCGTAGCTAAGTAAACCAATTAAATAGTGTGTTGAAGTGATTAAATGAATAAAAATAACAAAAGCTCCAAAGTACAACTGAGGCTGGACTCATCCAGACACACTCATAACAAGCCTGTGTTCTCATGTGTGGAGGTGAGAAGGTGAGAGAGGAAAACTCATCACAGGGAAAAGCAATGCCACGGTGGTGTGAGTGGGTAGATTTTATAGAGGAGGTGATCTGGATCACATTTGCATAGCTGATTTGCAAAATGAAAATTTGTCAGCAACAGGATGAGTAGGAAGACGGAACAGGGTGTAGCCCAAGTGCTCTGAGATACACACATACATAAAGCACATATCCTGTATACTGGCAAATCTGTAAATGTATCCACATGAATTGATTCAGTGTGTGGATGTGTTGACAGGGGAGAAATGATTTATAATTGGCTGACAAGATGCCCTTCTTCACATTTCCAAACAATCACCACTGTTGTAAAATAAATCTCAAGCTGTAAATGATGTTTTGTTGGGTTACTCATTTTATAAAGAAGCTGATTGATCAGTCTTGTCATCAACATGTTTCATATCATAATAATAGGATTTTTTTTATTTTTAAAGTAGTATTTTAGAGACTTGTTTTCATGTATTTCAGTCCACACGGACTTTATTACAGATGTACAAATTGTGGAAAACAACGTTACAGTTCTCCACAGAAATTATTTTACAATTGTGAGGTAAAATCCATCAAATATCTGCTTTAAAAATAACAAGTATTCAATTACTAAAATTGGTTGTCAATTATTTTCTGACACTTATCAATAAAAGGATGTTGAATTATTATTATTTTTTTGCTCCAACATTTTTTGTTTGTAACGTGAACGACGAAAAAAATAAAACTTTTATTTTGGTAATTCATTGTTTAGTCGCTGAGTCACCGGTCAGTGCGACGTGTTGTGTCGCAGTTACCGTTGAACTTCTGACCGCTCCTCCGCCAGAGAAGGTAAGTTAGCTTAACCGCTAGCTAAGCAGCTAGCTCAAGTTCGGTCATCTGTTAAAAAAACATAATAACCTTCACTCTGCTTGAGGTTGGATATTTAACTATGATGGGGATTCATTCGGTCAACACACCAAACACACGATACGTGTCCTGTCTCCATATGAAGGTTATTTCTCCGCTGTGACTCAGGTGTATGTTAGCATCGGCTAGCATTTTTGGAAATTAGCTAACAGCTTCGGATCAGCTAGCAGGGACTCTAACCGCCCAACAACCGTTAATGTGGCGTCTTGTTGTTTTTCAACAGATTGTCGTGTAAGTGCGGACTTAGGCTAGAGCTGAAAACATGACAGGTGTCAAGGGTCGAGTCGAGTTCCAGCTGGAAAACTCCCCTCCGGAGCATGAAGTGTTCGGGGAGCACCCGCAGGAGGACGTGAGCCCGGCCGAGGGGCCGTCAGAGTCCGGGGAGGACGAGTCCAACACCGGCCAGAGAGGTCGAGTAACGTCTGCTAAAGACGGTGGGTTCATGCGTGTCAGAGCCTACACATCTTTAAGTGTTCAGAATCATGTTTATTGGCCAAGTAAGATGGCACAAACTTGGTAAAGTGGCTCTCAGTGTGCTACACAAAATATACATATTACAAAACAAAACAGTACAATACGAACAGTCCCAAAAACAATACAAAATACAAACAGTGCGACAGTCTAAGAAAAAAAAAGTGCAGGTATAACACGTATGTGAATTACGGTTATACAGTGAAGTGAAATAAGATAACCATAATTAAATATGATTATAATATATATTATATATAATATAATATAATTCCGGGAGGAACTGTACAGTGTTTATTATAAAGATCCAGGGTTATTGCACAGTGTCAGTGGGTTGGCTGTTCAGAAGTGAGACAGAGAGGGAAGAAACTGTTTTTGATTAAAACAGACAAATAAGGCACGGCCTCTTAGAGGGGCTCGGTGCTGTTTGTATTTTTAAAGGATCCACTTTTCTCTTGTTAACATTAATATTGAATGCGTCTCAGCGCCGGAGGATGACGTTGATGATGCGGGTGATGCAGCTGCACCGCTGTTGGTACTGGCTGACATCGCTCTGGCGCCACCGCGCTGTGAGCTTCGGTCCAGCATCTGGGACAGAGAGGCCTGCAGCTTTCAGACGGTCGGATTCCAGGAGACAATTGTCCAGTCCATGCGGCTGCAGCTCCACTTCCTCCTGAGCCAAGCAGATGACTTGATGAATGGGTGAGTGAGGGACTCAGGTGACCACAATTCACTGGCTTTATCTATTTGACTTAAATCTCTGCCTGCTTCTTCCACCGTAAGACTATCTCCCAAAAATCACATCTCATATCACCTCACCCTGAGCACTGTACTGCACTGTACTACGTTTTCAGCCAGTGCTCCCTCCATTGTATTCAATTAATGCAAATTTCTGCTGCCTGGCTTATCACTTGAAAAGACATGACCACATCAACCACATGCTTCTTTTAAATTCCTTCTTTAAAGGTTTTTTAAAATGGTTGACATTGGCCGATCTCTTTTCTCTATGGAAGTTACATGGTTTTATTCCCATTGTATCTGTCTGGGATTGTTTGTTTCTCGTAAAGCCCTTTGTAACATTGTTAAGTAAAGTGCGATATAAATCAAATGCATTGTTTGATTTATTTATTAATGTATCTGCTGTATAAGGATTGACATTTTGTTGTTGTGTTCTGACAGGCAGGATGATCGAGAGAGGAAGGTTCGTGCTGCTGTCGTACCAGACTTCCTGTTCACCTGTCAGCCTTATTTTAGTTACGTGGAAGACACAGCTCGGACAAGCCTGATGTCCGAGCACACCCCTCGGATCCATGAAATCTACACACAGGTAAATGCTTCCTTTTCTCCCCTGTAGGATGAAGCCGTTTTAGATAGCTTTGATTTAATTTAGCTCAGCTAGCAGCTTTTGTATCAAGAGGATGTTGAACTAGTGCTTTGCATTAATCATTCCGTGTCTGGTTTTGCACTTTTATAATTTGTTTTATTTTGGAACGACTTGGCTTCTCATCAAGTTGTTGTACAAAGTTCCGTAATATTTTTGCAGAGCTTTTCTATGTAATGTAGAGCTTTGCACTATAAATATTCGGACACTGTGTTGACCGACTAATGTATTTCCCATATTTTAGTTTTCTGTATTTGCCAGTGGAGAAAAATGCTGTCAAGTAGATTGACAGATGTTTTGTTCCTTGAATTTCAACTACACATATGTCAAATGAGTCACATCCAGCTTCATTTGAATGCTCACACTGTACGCCTTACTTTGATTAAAAGAAACAGATGCTCTCTCAAACATTAAAGACTGGAATCCTGGTAACGTAGAAATTACAATTGGGTGTATGAAACCATTAACCATAAAAAACTTTATTATAAAAGGCTAAAGCAATTTACTTGACAGATCACAGAGAATATTCACTATAACAGACATATTAGCAAACGACAGGTTTAACTGCTACAACTTGACTCTAAACTTCTACTCTGTGTGTGTGTGTGTGTGTGTGTGTGTGTTTGCTTGCGTCTGTGCAGCTGTTGGGGTTCTCTGAGCAGCTGTGTGACAAACTGGAACATCTGGTGTTAACTCACGCCAGACAGGGTCTCCTCTCTGTGGATGAATCTGACCCTGGCAGGTACAAACACACACACAGGGACAAGATCTAGAATTTATGAAATCTTAATATATATATATATATACACACTTTTCTTCTGGAAGATTATTGTCATTCTTATCCTTTAATAAGTAGTGTCTGTCCAGGTATCTTGGTCCTCAAGGTACATCAAAGTACAGTTGTGTTTAATGATTTTTGTCCATGCAAATATATATGGTATAATAAAACCTCCAATTTATGAGGGCAGGTATATTTTGTGTATAGTTTAGAAATATTTGACTTTGTACATTTGCATACCTCCAGTCATTCAAATTCTAGTTAAAAAAGTAGTGCTTCAAATAACACAAGCCTGTAATCATCTTTGCAGGGCCCACATTATCAACACAACAAATAAAACCAATACATTCACAACTCTTACAGATTGTAGAAAGTATAAATGTATTCAGCTATAAATGTTTAACCTATTTGTGACTTTCACTACTGTAACCGTCTCATTTCCCAGCAGGGATCAGTCTGTTTTCATTTATTTTACCTTCTAACTCTCCAAACTCTCCTGTCTGTGGTCCCAGCTTGTCTCACTTCTGCATCGGTCGGGCTCAGCTTGGCCGACTGAGGCTGACTGCGTTCCGCTACGTCTTACCTACTCCGTACATCCCCCACGTTGACACGGGCTTGTACAAAAGGATGCGGTGGAACGTTGAGACACTCCCAGACAAATCCCAGAAGGCAGATGAGAATCAGGGTGGAGGGAGCGAGGAGAGAGCAGAGATCGAGTAGTGAGTTTCTCCGTCTTTTATTTCCCATGTCCCTTCAGTTCTCACTCGGTCGCTCACTGATGAGAATTCTTCTTTTAAAAACCTTCTGCTATGACGACACGACGTTCATTGATCTCTAATTGTCAGCTTATTTCCTTACTGTTGTGTTTGTGTCCCTGTTAGTTACTTCCTGTGCTATGAGGATAATCATGCACAGGCAGAGGCTGGTGAAGAGAGCCAAGGTGACGTGGTGAGGATGTGGTCCATCGGTCGTTGGGTGCAGCTGAACGCAGTCCCTGACGAAGAGGACGAAGAGGACAGCGAGGAATGGTATACTCGTAAACATGCTTCCTTTTAAACTGAGAGTTGTTCTCCTAAAGCTTGGCACAGACCACAGGGATTATGGGCCCATTTAACCCTGATTCTGACATCCTGAGAATTGAAGGAGAAATGTGGTCTGGAACCTGTGTTGATACTGATGTTCGGCCCAGATGATGTGAGGGCTTACAGAGCCACTCTTTAACCTGCCAGACTACCTGCAGAATGATCAGCGCCGCCCCAATTTTACATTCTACTTATCAACCATAGTTGATATTTAAGATTTAAAATCAGGATGATTATGTCAGTTCTTTCCGAGCAGAACCACACCAGCCAATGAGAGAGATAGGGGCAGACAAGGCTGCCAAGCAACAGTAAACAATCTGAGGCTAATGCCAGTTAATCTGCTACCATTGACAGATATTATAACTGACAATAATATCTTGTCAAGTTGTTGACCGCGTCCTCGACCATTTTGTCATCCAGACTCACCCTCTGCTTTTGCTTATCAACATTGCATGGCGTGTCACTCCACGCCACTCTTCCATTTGTTTAAATCTGCTCCCCCATGAGGTCACATGAGATGTAAGATGTCGTGTCGCTGCCTGTGACGCAATAATCGTAATAATATCCTGTACTGTGTGATGCACTGTTATTTTCTAATCTTGTAGCAAGCGCAAAAAACCTACTGGACGGATTAACATGAAACTCGGTGGAAGAATGTGGTATGTGTGTCAAGAAAAAAACCCATTAAATGTTGGTGCAGATCCACATCAGGGGCGAATCCAGTTTGTAACTTTCCTTAACTTTACAAGACAGGGCGTTTCTGAACACTTTTACTTTTGTGATGGATCTTGATGAAAAACCAGGCACATTTTGGGAACAGATATCTGGGAACGTGTAGAACTTGCTGCAGCTTGATTGAATCTAGGGGGACCCGGCTTTGGCGTTGGTATGCGCTCTATTGAGCGCCATTCTAGGGGTTTTTAGGTTTATAAAAACTCCTGTTGTCTGAACTTAAATACTTGTATTATATATATATAGATCTGTTATGTATGATATGTATTGCTAATTGCTACAAAAGAAAGTCCATCACATTCAGGATCCTCATTAATATCTATGACACAGCTTCTCTAAATGAAAACAAACTCGATTTGTTGTCTGACATTTGTTTGTATGTGTTCATGTGACAGGATCCCATGTGAGCGTCCTCAGGCCGACTACCACAGGCAGTTGTTCCTGGGCAGTAGGGAGCCGTCCAGCTGCAATGCCTCAGAGCTCCTGCATCAGCTGCTCTTGTCACAGCAGACCGTACTGTGACCCTCTGCTCTCTAGGAGGGTGTGTGCAGATTGTTTTATGCTGTGCACTTTGTGTGAGGTTCTTCTGCACAATGTTTTTGTCACTATAATCTGTTCAGTGTGTTCTTGTAACCTTAACAAATATTTTCGTAGTTTTAAAAGTATTCTACGTTTTAAGTGTTCACACTTTTAAGAGTATTTTGTTGTGTTTTAAATAAATACAATATCTTGTATTTTCATTAAAAAAAACATTTTATTTACATGAAAAGTTGCCTTGAAATAATTACACACAATCACAGGTTTCTGTTGTTCAGAAAATCAGAGACAATAAGGAATTTCTTTACACTTTAAAACGAGCTGCCATGATTTGGGCCCCACAAGTGAGAAAGCCCAGTTAACTCCATCAGGTTCATCATCATAGTCATTTAAATTAGTACACATGAGCCTCATTTCATGTTTAATAAATTAATATCCCAAATGTCAGATTCAACACCTTACACTGAGTAATAAATGACAGTGTTTTCCCCAGAATTCAGCCTGCTGTGTTCAGTTTGACCTTACAACCATTCAGCTCATCAGTTCTAAAGAGGACATAAAAAAAGCCATTTTACTTCGAACAAAGAATAAAATCTACCATTTACAACCAACATCATTCATTCTCTAATTCATTACAAATCTATATCTGACTCTTAAAGGGCTTCTATACTTCTAAATCTCTCAAGTACAAAAGTAAAGTGGAGTTTCCCTTCATTACAGTGATAAGTCTTTAAACAATATACACAAAACTACTCGGGCATGTTTGCGTGAGCACATTTCATAAAAGTCCAGCTTTGTCAAAAAATACAGTGAGCGTAATGTTGCCCTGCATGGAGGAACAGGACAGCAGTTTTTATAGCTTCTTCACAAGCTTCCATAAAGAGACTGGACAAACTAGCGTGCAACGGTCAGGGGAATCTTCTTCACAGTGAAAAAAACAAACGGGTAAGAATCTGTCTGTTGAGTCATCAAAGATTAAACACTGGCTTCCGAGTCTTCTCCGTTTTTCACTTCAGCTGATAAACAATTCAGCCTCTATACGGTTTAACACCGGAGGGCAAGTCAGCAAGTCAGGAAGTGACTGAATACAAAACATGGATGAGACATGGGGGGAAAATAAATGTCAAATTTTCTGACACCAGTCGCTTGTAGTCTCCAAATTTTAGAGCCCTTCGGTCACATCTAAATCTGTGTTGGGAAATTTGGCTTTAAAGAATTCCCCAGTCTTTAAACCAGTGACCTGAGCCTGTCTTCACCACTGACTGACCAACACACAGACTGACGACGCCGTACAGCACAGATAAGAACATTAACAACCAGTGAGAGACACACACACACACACACAACCGTACTGTAGCTCATCACAGAGTCAAAATTGATACACAAATAATACACGGAATAACCTGATACCAAACCCTTCTCCTCCTCCTGATATGACACATTGCGGTGACCCCTGACCCTCACAGAAGTGTTGGTTCAAACCTAGAGTCTTGTTTAAAGTCTGTGTCCGATAGAATTACAGACTATCATCTGTCCGCTGCCTGTGACTGAAGAAGCATCATCTGTCATGCGGGCGTGAGAATCTAAGGAAGACTACACCTGTGGAAAAAAGTTAACGTGCGGCTGCAGAACAGTGACGTCCACCAGAGGAGAAATAACCTTCAGCAGTATTAATCTCAATCACGTGCTCGTGGACTCCAACCTCAGCAGTGCCTGACTCCAGTGTGTCACAGGCTGATGACCTTCAGCAGGGGGAGGATTCTGATTTCCTCGACCTCCAACAGAAAGATGACGACAGGGACTTAGTTTCTGGGCCCCGATCATCAACATATTTGAACCAGTAAACATTATAAGACTTGAGGAGTTGGAATAAGTGCAACTTCGTGTCAATCTGTGAGCATCATCAGATCAGATCTGTTTTAGCAATATTCAGTGGTAAGAAATCTCCAGTGTATTCCCACTTTTAAATAACATGATAGGAACAGCTCTGGCTTCAGTTAAACAAGCTACAACCAGTGTGTTTACCTTCGACTTAATGGAGCCATTTTGGCATCATCGGGGTGAGTGCGTGTGACCAACCATGGCACAAGGTTTTGGCATTAAGCAAAGTGTCCAGTTACACCGATTGGAGTGATGCATCATGGGACTCTTGTCAATAATCACATGGTTTCAGGTGTGTGTGGGTTGAGACGTAATTTCAGTGTGTTTGTTTCCGTGGTGTCGGATAACGAGTGTGAGGTAAGAGAAGAGCTGAGTTTCAGTGAGGTGTTAATTTCCACGGTAGATCAGAAACAGGTTGCCTTTATCATACCTTCATTTGGAGAATGTTTGATCCCTTTTTTCCTTAACAAAATATGTATTAACCACTCAATGCATCAGTGTTAGATTAAATAAATATTTGAGAAGAATAAGTATTTGAGCATATGAATATAACCAAATATTCAACACTTAATGCTTTGGATAAGCTTCTGTTTGTTTTCAAGTTGTAGAGAAGAACTTAAAACAGCATCTAGAGCTTCACAATGGTTCAAAAAGATGCAAAAATGACTTATTCTGCTTTTGAAATCTTCAAACTAACCATTTACTTTGTTGGGGCTGGTAACTAGTTACCATCACCGGAGAGTCTTATGATGATGAAGTCCCCCACGGGTTTTTTTTGCATCAATAAACAGGTCACATACTTGTAAGAAACAGTCAGTTGTTCAGCAGTAGCACCAAGAATTAGCATCTGTGAAAAATGTGCTTGTTCTTCCAGTTAGAAAATCCCTGTGTCTCTCAGGTGAATCCTCAGCTGGTGCTCTCTCTTGCCTAATGAGTTTTTGATCTCCTGTATACAGGCTGTGACCACTTCAACTGCAAGTGATGCATCGGCCTCAGGTTGCTCCACCATAACACTTTATAAAGCCTTAAAAAAGGTAAAGGAATTCAGTAGTTTAAGGGGGGGGGGGGGGGGGGGGGGGCAAAGCACTTATCGGGAAAGCCTGAAATATATACATCTATTTTGCTGCTCTTTAATCTTGATAATTCTTTCTCGACCACTTAAAGATTTGGTTGAGACCCACTGATCCACAGCACCACAGGTTTACAGATCTACAGGACTGGGCAGTATTTGATCCTTCCCTAAATTTTTTTTGTAAATTGCGAAAACAATTATTGATTTGTCTCATGTGGTTATTTTTCTAAAATACTTTCCAATGAGATTTGCGACCTTCATTACAATACGATGGTCATCTAAGTGATGTAGTCTATCTTCTTTTAACAGGTGATGTAATTTGTTCTGGGAATTAGTTTTTCCCAGTGCAAACATTTACTTCATCTTTTACAGCTGTTCTCAGAACTCATTTGCTTAATTGTGTGTATGGTAACAATTAAGGGAGATAAAGTGGGCTGAGAAAACATGTGTATCACCCTGTTTATGTGTGCGAGTAGAAAGCTAGTGTGTCATCATCCCTGTGTGTGTGTGTGTGTGTGTGTGTGTGTTATCGATGTGTAACAGTAGCGGAGAGTTAAATCACACACTCGCTCCTCAGTGATGCGTCTCCAGCTCGACCACTGTCCACTCCCCCTGTGGCGAGCTTCCAGTCGCCTCTGGAGAGAAACTACTGACGGAGGTGACGGTGGCAGAGGGAGGGGTGAGGGGGGGCAGCAGGGTGGGCCACAGGCTGCTCTCCAGGGGGCTCAGGGTGCCTCCTGCACACCCCGCCATCCGCAGCAAGGACGAGCAGCCGTCTCCGTTCAGCAGCAGGGTCTGATTGATCAGCTGCTGGACTATGTCCACTTTCTTGCCCCAGTCCAGGTCCAGGGGTGCAGGTCGCTCCGGGGACTCGGGGGGGCAAGGGGAGGAGCTGTCATCATCCTGGGAGGGAGGGCTGGGTGTCTCGGGGGCTTCTGGGTGGTTGTTGGTTGATGGCAAAGAGTCTTGATGTTTTTCTGTATCTGAAATCACTCTTTCAAAGTCGCTGACTATCTTTAAATTTGTCGTCTCTTTCTTGGGCTTCTTCTCTTTAGAGGGATTCAGCTGGTTTATTCCCTCTTCTTCATCTTCATCCTCCTCTTCATCACTGTTCTCAAGAGCCTCATAGATGGTGCAGAGCCCAGAGGAGGGGGACAGCAGCACGGTCTGACCTGGACTCGACTGTTGCAGCTCTTGTTGCCACTGCATGATCTGCTGCCTCTGCTTCAGCTCCTGTTGTTGCTCCTGCAGTTGCAATTCCAAGTCTCTCCTCTGCTTCAGCTCCTCCTCTTCCCTCTTCGTCATCTCGGCCTGCTCTCTCGTCTTCCTCTCCTCATCTTTTTTCAACTTCATCTCCTCCTCTGCCTGCTCCCTTTTCTTCTCCTGCTCTTTATTCCTTTTGATTTCTTCCTCTGCCTCGTCCTTCTTCCTCCTCAGCTCCTCCTCCTCCCTCCTCTTCCTCTCCTGCTCGGCCTCCTCCAGCGGCATGTTCTGCTGCTCCCTGCGCTGCTGCATCTCCAGCAGGTGTCTCTGGTGTTGCTCCAGCCTGCGGAGCTGCGGGCTCAGCGCCTGCTGCCGGAGACTCCTCGGCGGGAGGTCGGCACAGGTGAGCTTTGGCGAGGCGGCGGCGGCGGCGCAGAGAGGCTTGACCATGTCGCAGTAGGTTCTGGGGTACGCTGCGTGCTCGCGGCGGTGCGGTAGTGCAGTGAAGCCTGTGTGTGAGAGGAAGTGGGAAGGAAGATTACAGAAAGTGTGATGTTGTAAAAAACAGAAGTGACAAGCAGCAGGACAGTGACAGCAGTGCAGTGAGTACAAGCAGAAGGGTGTAAGAGGTAAGGGTGCAGAACAGTAGAAGCATTGTGAAGGCAATCACAGAGGTGTGACAGTGGAATACAGCACCAAACGGACCCGCCGTTAACTGTAGCTTTGTACTTTCAACAAGTGACAGTGGGATATTGTTTGCAAGCTGTGCAGCAGCAGCAGTAAACATTCATAGCATTGGAGTAACCAGAAAGTAGTGACCCATGGGGAGGTGACTGGGGGCGGTGACCGAGGTCAGGCTTGGGAGATTTGTGCAGAGAGCAACTATGCGTATTTAACAAGTTTTTTTTTTCCCCTCTTGATTTTATTTTATGTGCAAAAAACAAAAGCAGCCAACTTCCTGTATATGCAAACACTATCAACTATGGTGAGAAAAACTCGTCACCCGTGAATGGAGGTTATGGTTAGTCATCCAGTGATACATGCAGAAGCTCCCCATGCATTTATAGACATCCAGCATCGCAGGAAAACTGAAATTAAAGCTCGACTTTAGAAGGAATTAAGTCACAGCCAGACGTTTTATTCTAACTTAATCTAATTTGATGACCCTGAACAAACCAACCCATAGTAATGAGATGAAAAAAAGAAAAGTCATAATGCAACTGTGACATGCGCAAGCTAACAGTAATACGTCAATGTGGAACAATGCAGCAAGAATGCTTGAGAGAAAAAATAAAGTCAGGAGAGAGAATCTAAATCAGCAACACACCCAGTCAACTGGAGGGACATTAAAGCAGCAGAGGAATGAGCAGCTGCACGTTCTTCTGGAGACTCCACGACAAGCTGCCAAACTTCTTCCCCGCTCCAGATGCCGAAGGTGGATCCGCGGATGTAAAGGTCTTGTGGTATTGACGATCAGTTCATAGCAGATTCTCTTTCCAGTTAGGTGGTTTACAGACCAGTCAAATATTTGGGGTTGAGTTCCAATCATATCAAGATATGGAAACGTATGTACAGTATGAGTGTGTGTAGCAGCAGTAGTAGTAGTAGCACTGGTCGACTGCAACTTGTGACTGAGTGAAAATATAATAAATGTAATATTATGAGCTGTCTAGAGCCACTGGGTGCGTGACCTTGCAATGAAAACCAGTTGAGTTTGACTTGTCTTGAACATAGTTCGAGAGACCTTAAATAGTCCTATCACTCATTTCAACAAAACTGTACGGTGAGAGAGTGCGTCATGGTAAAAAAATCGAATCTTTATTTAAAGTTTTAAGGTTCAATACTCCAAAAGATGGATAAACACAACACAGGAATAAGGAAGATTTGCCTGTATTGTAAGGTAGGAGAAATCAAACATGAATACAGAATCAGAACTCATCGTCAACTAACAGCTTTGTTCTGTAAAAAGTTTACGGATAAATACATGTTCAACAGTTCATTCCACATTTCTTTTTGTTAAGGCAGATTTTTTTGTTTTCTTTTTTAAAGAGCTGCAAAGTCCTATCCATGCCAGTTCAGAACAATGACATAATTTTCGTGTTAAATAAAACAGAAACCCAGACACGCTCACACATTAGGAGTAAATAGTAGTAGCTATTGCACATACAGGAAGCCATATATTCGTAATATAAATGTTATATCAGAGGGAAGAGCCACTGCTCTCCTCTTTATTTCTTCCCTTTTTTGCTCTCTGTTTTGTTTTTTAGGTTTTTAACTTTGATTACATCCACCCCCAGAGATTTCTCGACAAACATTGACAACAGGAACTACAGCATGATATTGTTTTGGGGGAGAGTAGAACAGGGTCAAAGGGAGACGGGGGACGTTATTCAGGCTGTTAGGGAGATGATGAGCTATACGTTACCTGCAAAAGAGTTCTCAGTCTTTTCACAGATAGCAGAATAGTAGGCAGGCTGGATGTCATCTGGGTTTTCCTCTGGTTTCTGCAAAGTGCACGGAGTGGACAAAACGTCCGGGGCTTCATCCAACCCAGGCGCATTCCCCCGGACAAACTCAGTTGACCCTGCTTCCAGTTGGCGGTGCTCTATGTACTGCTGCTCTGCCAGGCCCGCCTGGGTGAGGGGCTGTGGGGTGAGCCCGGGCTCCTTGGCCTCCTCAGGGAGCTCTTCCAAGGAGAAGATACCAGGGCTCTTGATGCAGCTCTCCCCGGTGGACTGGGCATTCGAGTTTGAAGCTGTGGTCATGGTGTCAAAGCCGTACGACGCCAATGAGGTTGCCGACGGTGGGGTGGTGTCCCCCCGTGCGCTGCCCTCCTCAGCCTCCTCTGCTTCATCAACAGTGGACAGGCCGCCCTGCGCTAGCGGCTGGCCGTCGAAGGTCAAGTGGCTGAGCGCTGGACTTTCCAAGGAGTCGTCCAGTTGTGCTTCTCCCTCTGTGTCGCTGGCCTCGTCTTCTGTCACTGAAGAGGAGGAGGGGTTGGAGGTGGGGGCGGTTGCAGGTCCTCCCAGGACTTCATCAGCTGGCAGGGTCTCTGCCTCATCCTCTGCCTCCTCCTCCTCCTCCTCCTCTCCTCTGTTTATCTGGGTGCCCAGGTCTGGCTGGGGAGAAAGCATTGGGGCGAGTGCATTTCGTGACTTGAGCTTCTCATCTCGATTGTAGTCACAGAGGTCGTCAGGTGTGCTGGTCTCACTGCTCACGGTGCTAGACAGAGACATTCCTGGGGCAGAGAGGGGAACTGGGGCCATGGTCTGCGTCGGGAGTGGGCTGGACTGGTCCAACATCAATTGGGCGTCCAGATGTATGGGCTCATCTTCGACAGAGGAATGATGAGGGGCTCCTTGGTTGTCAATAAAAAAAGGAGCAGAGCCGAGTCCGAGCCAGGCTTGGGCTGGGGCCTGCGTTGGGGTTTCAGAGTCTACTTGAAAAGGGTCGGCCAAAGGGCTCGCTGCTGCTGCTGCTCCTTCTTCCTGGGAGACATGCTCAGGAACCTGCTGTGGCTGCAAAGACTCTGCCCAGGCTTCAATGAAGGGGTTGGGTTGGTCCCACTGAGCAGCTGGGGCAGAGGGCAGCAGAGGAGGGGCAGGCGGTGGCGGCTGGGCCACTCTGTTCAGGTTGTCCAGCCTCTCATCCTCAGCAAAGTCATCCTCATCAGCGTTCCCATAGCTCTCCAGCCCACTCTCTGTCACCCCCTCACTAGCCATATCCACATCTTCATCATCCTCCTCCTCCTCCTCTTCCTCCTCCTCCTCCGCATCATTCACATCATTGTCATGCCTGGGTCTCTGCAGATCATCCGCCCGCTCGGAGCCCACATCCATATCGCACACCCGATCGTTGTCATCGTCGTCCTCGTCTTCATCCTCATCGAAGTCGTTCGCTGGGATCTCGGGAACCCTCTCAAAGTCGGGAGATCCCGCCGAGGCTCCTTCCATGTCCATGGCTCCTTTGAGACTGCCGTCCCCCAGGTCGTCCATGCTCTCTGTGCCCTCCAGGACACCAGGGGCGCTCAACTCGGACGCACCCTGCTGGCTGCCGCTTACATCTTCAGAGTCCAGCTCAGAGAACAAGGCGCCACCGGCTCGCCAAGCAGACCCCGCCACAGGTCCAGCTGAGCCCGGGCGGGACTCCTCTGTCGGCTGTGTGGTCCCACTCATTTCAGACAGAGAAACCAGCTGGCTGCCTTCCCTCTCCTCTTCATCCTCCTCCTCATTTAGATTGATGGGAGGAACTATCAGAGGGATGACATTCGTTGCAGCTGGGATAGCTTTCGATGTAGAGGGGGTTTGGTTTGAGAACAAGTAAACAGGATCTTCACATAGGTTTGGAGGGGAGGCCACAGGTAATGCAGGCTCTGCAGGGACCTGCCCCTGCGTTGGGACTGAGGAAGCACTGCTTTCCAGCTGGTCTTGGGGTGGAGAGGTTTCTGGTAGGGCCGTCCTGATGGGGCTTTGCGGAGGAGAGGGACCAGCGGCATGGCTCTGCACAGCGTCTTGAGGAAGCTCCTCTGGTGGGGGATCCTGAGCCAAGACAGGGGGAGTGACCTCCTCCGGTGCAGCAAGTAAGGATTCGTGTGGTGAGGTCACTGCAGCCTCTGCTCGTGTTTCTGCGAGAACAGTGGATGCTGTGGCAGCTGCTACCTCTGCTCTGGCAGCTCTCTGTGCTTGTCTATCAGCTGTGGTTGTACTTGAAAGCCCTGTCTTCCTAACAGAAGTGAAGGGGGGGACAGCCTGGGTGGGTTTGGTTCCACGTTTTGACAGAGAGGTGCTGCCGTTTGCAGGTCTGCCAGCTGGAGAGGAAGGTGGGGCTCGACCGAGGGGGGGGTTGTTGAGGGCAGGGAACCTAACAGTCGTGGCTGGTTTTGTTGCAGGAGGTTTAGCGGGCCGGGACACCTTGGAGTCTGTTGCTACTGCAGGACATTTGGATGCAGAGTTGAGCTTCGTGGCAGCGGTGGGTTTTGAGGATTCAGGTTTTTTGGTAGCGGCTGATGTTATAGCATTTGCAGGTTTTTTAACTCCTGTAGCGGAAGGTTGTCGACCAACATCTGGTGCAAAAACAAAAACAGTCAAATTCAATTGTCCCAATTAAAAAAAGTTGTG
This sequence comes from Limanda limanda, assembly GCF_963576545.1. Taxonomy (NCBI): domain Eukaryota; kingdom Metazoa; phylum Chordata; class Actinopteri; order Pleuronectiformes; family Pleuronectidae; genus Limanda; species Limanda limanda. Next base: position 19,324,905 of record NC_083637.1, on the reverse strand, counting down.
AATTAAAAACTGACCACTTATGATATTTGAGCTCAATCTATGTCTATTAAAAGTTTCTACGAGATACACTTTTTAGGTATTTAAAACATTGTGGATGAACTGTTCTAGAAATATATAAATTAAAATAATCATACCATCACGCCATTCATATTCAAAAACTTATCTGAAAGGAAATGAAACCTAGAGTATGTGTCTCGGGGTCAGAACAAAGCAAAACGTCTAACCTTTCTTAGCTGCAGTGGCTGCTTTGGGAGGCTGTGCTGCTGTGCTCCTGCCAGTAGAGGGCCCTGCGGTGACTCTTGAAGCAGCAGTTTTAGCAGTTGCAGTGGCGGAGGGCCTGGTTATGGCCGTGGTGGGCCTGGATGTGGTGGGTGCAGGTCGAGCGGTTGAGGGAGCGGTAGTCGGTCTGGAGGCAGAGAAGAAGAGAAAAAAACCACAACAATGAAAAAAATCCAACAAAAGCAAACAGCTGATTTTCTTGTTGGCAAAGGTCCAAACATGGAATGTGATGCTACACCACCACACTCATTTACGGGATTAAAGACATGACCCGTCCTGATGTAAATCACAATTTCAAAAAAAAGCACCATCCATCTATTGCCACATTGATGCCCCCTTCTCCACCAAGATGCAAGGTCAGGGATGTGCTGTCTTCAACAAAGTGAAGAAGTAATACAAAAGGTAGAAGAGAGCGAGGCAAGGGAACGAGACAGGAGCAGATATAGAGTGTTTCTGTGGAGAGGGAAGGGATTGGTGAGTGGAACAACAAGAAATACATGAAGCAGAGAAACAAAGATGACCAGGGAGAACAGCGGGTAAAAGAACACAAATCAAAGGAGTTAAGTGAGATAACTGCTGTCAGCATCAAACAGTGGCCCACTAAAGAGGACAGTCCTGCTCTGAACAGCTTCTGTGCATCAGACTTTCAGCGCAGCTAATGATGTGCTATACTGGGCTCTGTGAAATCTCCACACAATACATTTGTCTTGTCAGGCTCCAAGAATTGGACCTGGTCTGTGCTGCGACGTAGTGCTGCACTGGCTAACCTACAAACGGCTTCAAACGGTGAGAGGAGCGAGTAGCTAGCCACAGGCGGCACTAGTCCTCATTTCTAAACTGGAATTCTGGTGTTCGAAAACAAAGGAAAACCTCAGTTCCGTAAATTATCTGTACGACATCTGTTTCTATTCAAACAGACCGACTTTTTTCCAACAACAGAAGCATAATCAAACGCAACTGCCTTAAGGAAACTGTGTGACCCAGCCGCCAATTACAACAATGTCTTCCTTTGAATTTGGTTTTGTGACATGGCTGATGATGAACGCAAGAACCGACAGAGATCCGCAGACTTTGATGGCTTTCAGTGGAGTAGCATGCCTGCACACAGATGCCGCTCCCACATGACAATAACCGATACAATGACCATTTGTTTCCTCCTGAGATCACACAGCTACTGCAGACAAGGACTCACTGCAGTGGGACAGTGCATTTGGCTGTCATTATGAGAGATGGATTGAAATGTGAAGTGCAGTTTCTTTTTATATCCAATCTTGTATTCCAGGAAAATCTGAATAGACAAGTCTACTCAATTATGAGTCAATGCAGACAAAACTGAGTGAATGGCATCTTCTAAGGTTACGTCCATACAACTACATTTTCATTTGAAAACAGCATTCTCAAATTGAAATAATCTCTGTCCACCATCTCTGTCCGAGCTGGCTCTGTATCGAATTTAATCTCAGTCCATACTTACATGCTTAAAAAGCATATCTTGAGACCACTCACGAACACTAGGCATATGCTTCCATGAGGACAATGACATTGGTACAGATTACTGGAATAGCAGCTCATCTCCTACACATGTAAGCAGTTCCATTGTAATAAAGAATTTAACAGCACAACAGCTGTTAGCAAAGACAACAGGGTCAGCAGTGCTTAAAAATGATTATCCATGTTGGTTCTACAATGGTAGCCGAGGCAAAGCAAGTTGTTGGCTTTTTCTGACACTGAGTCCTGTGATGGGAGCCTCATGAATTTACGATGAATAGGTTTTGAAAAGCTGTTGCACGTGTCCATGTCATTGTTTTTACCCCTCAGACGCATTTTCAAACCAAAATGTAGGAGTACAAGTGAAGCCTGTGAAGCGTTAAGGATAATAAAGAGAATAGGGGGAGGTCACAGACACATAAGCCTAAACAGCCCTTACCCCTCCTTCCTCCCTTTCAAGGGGAGTCATAATTCATAAAGGTTTGATCCGGTGGGACGCCATGGAGAGGAATACACATCCACACTAATGCCCCTACTCCACACACCCTCTGTGGGCGGCGGCTGTGGTTCTGTTGTTGGTGTATTAGTATGGATTACATTTCCTGCCAACACAGGGTTGGAATCAATACAAATCACAGAGTGGAGAGAAGATGAGGGGAACTACACAACCATCTACAGGATTTTAATGACCAAACAAAAGGTCTTCTTCAGGCCAAAGGACAACACAGAGACATAGTGACACTTTATGGGCTTTCTTCGTTTTAAAAGTCAATATTCTCAAATGTTTACGACCGATGGAAAACCGCGCACGCTTGGCATTGACATGCTGAGCAGCTGCAACATCTGTTTGGCCCAAAATCAAAGTGTAAACATGAGCCGGGGGAGATTTGCTGAAGCCACTCTCCATCCATGACTCTTTCCTCTCGTTCTTCTGAAAACACAGCTGGGAGGCTCAACTCTCTTGGCATACCCAGGCTGGTGGATTAAATTATACTGTTTCAATCAAGCCCAAGAGAAAGGAGAGGTCTTGGTCAGGATGTACACTTTATCCCTGCTGCGGTAAGCTCCTCCTACAAATACAAATGCAGTTTAAGTACACGCTCATCACTTCAAGAGCCCCCTCCGAGACAACAAATGAAAATAAGGCACCCGAACAATGCCATGTTTGGCTTGTAGGCCGTCCAAAACCAGCTGCTTTACTCCCTTCCTGAGAAGAGCACACATTCCTTGGGCTTGTGTGGGCCCACAGTTATCTCCTTGACAATAAAGTGTGGCCTGAATCAGCTCAGTGGAGGGTTTATATGAAGTGTTGCAGCCTAGCAATAGCAGGGGCAGACAGGGTTCGGCTCTTACAAGGCCCTAGACACCCACTGTCACCATGATGGATGACATTGGTCTTCGCTGTTAGGACAGTAATCCTGCTTCCCTGCCAAGTCCGTCAGGGAGAAGTGACAGTTATATGTCCAACAGAGCAACACAGAAGAAAATCAGGAGACGAGACATTGAGGGAAAAAGAAAATGTGATAATTAAAGGGAGAAGAATGGGGTTTGCCCAAATAATTGCCTTGTATTTGGTATAGTTTTAATAAATTATCCAATACAGCAGGTTCAGCGTTAAAATAATGAGGTCAAGCTCTATATCCAAGACCAAAAAATACTATCCTACTGCAATTACATCCATTGCCAATAATATCCACCAACTCTTAAAATGAATCATCCAACCTGACTGCTAAGCAACATGAAGGCATAATCGCCGTCCATCTCGTGTTATACAAATTCACTTAATTTTTCAGTCTCTGTATGCAGTTAAATGATGAATGAGTTAGAGCACTACATGGAAGCTGTTAGGAGGGTTTGAGGAGATCCTGGCCAAAGGCCCGGAACTGTACATGCACAGACGGCAGAAAAGAGGGATGAAGGGGGAAGAGAGATTGAAATGGGGGCTGGGTGGACAAAGACTGATTGCTCAGTCAGTGCGAGGACACCAGAAGCTATCACTGGAGGAGAGCAAAGCCAAGCAGCAGCCAGATTTGACCCTGAATACAGTTACCAAGGGTTCTCATAGATCATAGAGATGTCCTGCTGTCATGCTGTAACCAAGAAATAAGCACAGAGCTGAAACTGTACAGCCCCCATAACCAAAACCAATCCAGCAGTTCCCTCCTTCTCCATCATAGGTCAAATCTTATTTTCACCTTCGTTTAGCACTAACACTTTTCACAGGATATTACCGAATGTTATCTGCCTTTCATGAACGAGACTGATAATAAAGTAATATAGTTTCTCCCTTTGGACCAGTTAACATTAATGCTTCATGAGTGGGGATGGTCTTTACATTTGGATACAGGCAGTGTGAGCTACTACAACATGTTTGTGTTACAACAGGCCTTATTGTCTGTGCTTTATGCCAAAACATGTCTAGACGAGATGAGGAACTGACTTGCATGTATTTGATTTGAAAAAAGTTAATGTGGGTTCCTTTGCGACTATGACGGCTGTTGTCTCAGCAACTTGAAATACTTTATGGCACAGCTGGAATTACAGACAAAAAAAACCTCTGGTTTCTCTGTATACGTATGTAAAGCAGAGAGTTAGGTAAACATGATGTCACAAATTACTTTGCACAGGTCCACTGTTGTAATGAACATATGCAAGAAATAACAGCAGCTATATACCAGGACAGAAGAAAAGATCACTGAGCATCCCAACAATGTTCATCTCTGGTATTTGATAGATCATGGATGTTGACCTCAGGAGCAACCTACTGGCCTTAAATGCTCAAAATGTGTCGTCAATTTTGTATTTTCATCTGGATTGAAATATTTTGCAGAACGGTGATGTGGATAAAGATTTCTCTTTTAAAACAGAGGGGAAAATAACAGTTAATACCTGCAGTAGTGTAACCAAGGACTTCAGCTGTTTATTTGGCAATTCCTTGAACACCATTCAACATTGTTGCATATGTTGCAATGGAAGTATACAAGTCATTGCTTGAGGTGAGAGAATGTGAGTGCTCGACTCTGCCAGACAGACAGCACCAACCATTACGGACTGAAACGCACACCACTGCTGCTACACAAAGAATTTGACACGCTACCGACTTGGCCATCGCCCACATGCACCACATACAGGTGGCACAAAATGCAACATGCATCGTCTGTCAGAAGGGCAGACCACCTGCTGCAGTTCTGTTGTACCCCCCCCCCCCCCCGAGCAGCAAGTGCCCAATGTCACGTCCTGCGGAACAAGCAACAACAAGGATTATGTGTTACTGTAATCAGACTCCTACACTTGAAATGCCTCATCTGATTAATTCAGAGGATGAGCTTCTGAGTACACACCCTGGCACTTACACACAAATTACCAAATATAGTATTGTTAAATCCAACAGATACTTTTCCATAACTGTCATAAGATTTTTAAAAGAGACAGAGCTGAATTAATTGATGTATAAAGTAATTTAACAATCAAAAACTGCAACTATTCTCAAGATTCCAGTGAATGCATAGAAATAAATAATCATAACATTAAACTGAGAGAGGTAACAGTTTGTTTCAGCCATAACTAAACAAATGGCTCAGTCTACTCTTTTAATTGGAAGCTGGAGCATCTCTGACAGGCATTCATTTTGATTATTCGAGCACGGACAGAAGTCGATTGCCTGCCGCTTCTCCAGAAAACAGTGATGTAGCAGAAAGCAGCACATTATTCCTTAATTTAATAAGAGGACATTAAGGCGGAAGACATGTGGAGACAGAATCTAATCAGAACTCTCAGTACAGAACACTACATCCTGTGGGTAGATTGGTGTATTATAATCATGACTTCAAACTTTGGAGACCACTTCTTTTACAGGAATGACTGTCACGCTAATAAAGTAAAAAAACTTTTTAAAAAATTAAAAATTTTAAAAAACGTTTGAAGGAAAATGATTTGTCCCTATAGCTTTGGGCTCCAGCTGATAATATTTGGCAGCAGATGATAGATTTAACCTGATATCTTCAGTATCTTAACTAACAAAAGCTCCCAGGTTGAAAGGGCAGTGAATGACTGGGTCAACAATGAAATTCAGCCAAATGCTCATTTGAGAGCAGCACTCAAGCCAGTTCAGTCTGATTACATCACAACCTATCCTAACCATTGGCCCATTATAAGAGGGATTAGGAGCTGAGTCAACAGTGCTCTGCCCTGGGGAGGTGGGGCTGGTTGCTGCCAGGGGGTCTGTTGTGGACAAAGCCACTGTTCTTCAGTATCAGTGGCTCTGATAAGGGCCTCTGTCTCAGGTTATTTCTGTTAACATGACTCACACTCGCAAAGCGAAATTTGACTCAATAACGGCCCAAAGACCATAATGGACTTCATTATACGCTGCTCCCTTTCAGGCCATCAAGATAAACAAAGTCACCCTCTCATCCAGCTTTTGAAGGGAATTCAACATTAAGATCTCAGAGAGAAAGTAACACAATGAGGAAGATGATGGGTATTGTTTATTTTGTCAATAAAATAAATTGCTTCCTAACCAAATAATATCTGTAAAAAGACAAGATTTTGCTGGAAGTCATGTAAGAGCAGGCTTCAGTTTCCCGCAGGCAAACACCTGGTGTGGAGAGCAGAAGAGGTGGAACACAGACCAAAAAGCATCGGCTAATTGCTTTTTAATATATCTGCTTTCATAAGCAGCTGTTAAAAGAGATTGGCCAAAATGTCGCCAGGAACCTTAACACAAACTTTGACAAAAAGCTTCGCCGTTTGCATCTTACACAGAAAAACGTGTAGCCTCTTAAGCAGCGGGTGAGATTCGCCTAAAATGCCTGTCTGAGGAGTACCGAAAGTAAATTGAAAGCTGTTCTTGAACCATTTGGAGTACATGCATGATCTTGGTCTCTTTGAAAGGTAACATTCTGAACTTTCCCCCCCAACAGTCAGAATCAGTCTAAGTGCTACTGACATTGAGTAATAGCAGTTGGAACTAGGGATGGGCATAATTAATCGACGATCGATTAATTGATCATTAAGAATTTCCTCGATGAAATAATGTTTTCATCGATTAATTGGGTAATTACACATTTGACCTGGGGGGGCAGTGTTTGAAAAAAACGCCACAGACCTACTCAGTTACCTGCGAGTTACCGTGTTACCATTTCCAAAGTAAACACGAAGAAGTCATGGCGAAGTTTAGCTTGGGACCATTTAGAATTAAACAATGACTTGGTTCACTGCAAACACTGCGAAGCTGTGTTTAAGTACAACTCGGCCACGACTCAAATGATGTACCACTTGAAGAACGCACATCCGACGCTGGTTAATGGCGGCGCGTCCTGCTCTCGGTCTCACTCTCAACCTAGCATCAACTCGGTGTTAGCACGGAGGAGCTGCCATGCACAACGAGCAGAGAATAACGTTCCCCAGGCTAGCCAAGTTAGCACGGAGCTACCTGTGTATCATGCATAGACTGTATGGTATCACGGCGACGTCAGTCCTCTCAGAGCGAGTTGTTTCGGCGGCTGGACTGACGGTCACCAGGCTGCGTTCCCGTCTGACTCCAGAGCATGTTAACATGTCATCTTTCTCAACACAAGTCAGTAGGCTGGTGCTGAAGTTGTATGTGAGTTACTAGTTATTTTTATGAAGCTTTCTCGACTCGGTGCCTTGTTTGATAGTTTTAGTTACATGTGGCAAAACCTGTCAGACCTAAGTATTATATATTTGTGGTTAAGTAATTGTTTAACATGCTTGTTTTTTTTATATTATTAGTGTTTAGTAGCACCGGCTTCTAGCTGTCGGCTCCGCTGCTTGAGGTTACGGCAGCGCATATTTTGTTCATCTTGTAATAAAGATCTGAATGAGGAAACACGCTTTGTTTTTTTTTATTTTCACTGCATTTTTATATAGCCTATAAATAGTGAATTTTTGAATATAAAAATATTAATGATTAATCGAAAATTTGTCATTAAATCTCCCGACGATCGATTAAGACAATTTAATCGAATGCCCATCCCTAGTTGGAACACAGTGAAGTAGAAGGTTTTTATTTCCGCCTGAATATTTTTTGTTAAACAGATGCCTGCAGATTACTCTAGCTGGGACGTATGAGCTGAAAAACACACTGGGACCCTAGCATGAAGCCTTGACTAGCCCAGGTTCAAATTTGATAACAATACCACAGAAAATGAATATTTCACAGATTTTTTTCTAAGGGCATGTCTAGGCGTTTTCCACAAAGGCCATTTGGAACTATGGTAACCAACTAGGCTAAAAAAGCTACTTTTACACTCAAAATCATACTTTTATATAAAGGCAAAACTGGTCATATGGTTTAAAATTTATACAAATAAACATCTTTCATGTTGTTTACATCTTGATGCTGGCTGCGCTGAGATTACGCAACAGCTGACTGTGGCTATTCTTTGATGTAATAGTGTGTTTTGGACTGATTATGTTACTGGATTGGATCGTCTGGACCTTTGGCAATGTACCAAGACTATTTTTGTTGGAATGTTAGCGATCTGTGGATTAATATGATGCTTCTTAGGTGAGTGATGTCGACTTTGTGATTGTTTTTTTTTGTGTTAGTGTCTTGACCGAGACGTTAATTGTACCGGCTTTGGTGATCGGTACAATTAATTATTGCATCAGTACCTAGCAGTACGACGCATTTCTGAAAATAACAATGTTCGAGGCTTATCGGCAGCACCGGCCAGCCCGTGAGCCGGTGCAGCTTAACAGGTTAACTCATGTGGACTCGTAGGTTTGTAGACAGTGTGCAGCAAATTAAAGGTGCAGTCGATCTGAATATCCAGTTGGAAAAATATTGGCTGTTGCCTCCAGAGACCAACTTGCCGTCAGAAGATAGCGGATGTGCTATGAGATTAGCAAACACATAACTTGATTCAAAATGTACACAATGTCATTAAAGCATCTGTTGGCTGTTTGTGATGGTAATACCTTGTGGTCCTTGGAGCAAGAGCACCACCAGCTCTTGTGGTGGTTGAAGTGCTGGGTTTAGGGGCAGTGGACGCTGCTGACCTGCTGGTAAATGCTGCAACAAAAAAAAGATAAGAGACAAGGGGCCGTTGAAATAAGAAAACGATCAGGTTTTCAGCAAAAACCTACATGACACTACATGAAGCGAGAAATTTTAAATCACATTTAATTTACTTATCTCGTTCAGATTTCAGACTCACCTGTGGTTTTGGGTCTTGCTAGATTAACAGTCTCAGCCACAGGTTTCTTCTTAGGAGGAACATTCACTGTTGTTGGTTTGGTACCATTTGTTGCTGTGGCAGCAGCACCAGAGGTAGTCCTGGTGGGTCCAGCAGGCTTCTTGTCAGCAACTCTGGTTTGGTTCTTGAACGTTGAGGAAGGTGCTGCTCCACCCAACGGTCTTGGATACAGCTTAGGTACAGCCCCTGCTGCTGATGCTTTTGGCGCACTTGCTGTTCTCTTGGTCACAGCTGCAGAAGCACTGACGTCATTTCTTGTGCGGTGTGAGGCGGCACCTGGCCTTGTGTTGGATCCAGAAACCCCTGCAGATGTGGTTTTGGGCTGTGATTTACATGCAATACCTATTGGTTTGACTTTGATATCTGCTGCCACCGGCTTGCCACTGGTCTTTGGAGCAGGCCCGGCCGCTGCATCGCTTGCAGCTTCCTCTGGTTGAGATGATGCCTGCTCTGTTACATTGTCCAGTGACAGGGATGGTTCTGGTATCGCTGCAGCTTCGGTGGGTTCCGTGGATTCCATGGTAGCCCCATCCGGTTTCATTCCCTCCTCCTAAGGTGTGGACACTGATGTTGCTGCCAATAAGTCGGGCCCTGCGGCTCACTCGTCTTGGATGGCCAGTTCTTCTCACTTAAATGTCCTGTAAAAGAAAAATAGAATTAATTAAGACGTTATCTTCAGGCTAAACCATGCTGCACTCCTCCAGTGTCACGAGATAAACATGTCACTGTTAGCCACAGGATGTGCCATTTATGGTAAGAGGCCTCTGTGGAATTTAAAGGAGTCTGAAAAACAGGAAATGAGCAGCGTGAGATGCCAACAATTCTATAAACCCTTGTTCTTCTCCATACTCCTCTAACACAGAACTGACAATACCACTTCATAATGCGTGAGCAGGCAAAATTAACTTAACAATCGCTATTAAAACACCACAATAAAAGAACACTGGAATTTTTTTAACAGTACATTTAGGAGAAGATGCAAAAAACATGACAAAAATGACTTCCAGCATCTTGAAATTAAACAGGGGGAAAGCTGTGGTTTGGAATAGTGAAAGCCAAGAGGCTTCACAGTTTCCTGCTATGACACACAACCCACAGAGAATGAAGAGAGTGGGGAGATGACAAGCACTGAATGGCCCATTTTGCCAGTCATTATCGTCATGTTGAGCAAGGACAAATGCTAATCATCAAGTCACCGGCCGTTTGCTTTACAGAGATCTGTGTGCTGAGAAATTCCTTCCTAGTGAAGAAAGGTCTAATATGTGGAGCATGTGTACGAGTCAGTCAAAAAGGTTTTGAACTCATTAACCTCAGTCAAGTTTTCTCTTGCTCTGACTGGACAGAGCTCTTTCCAGATCCATTATGGGTTTATTCAGCCCCCCCCACCACAAATCATGGTCTCCACCCACACTCCCTAGTCCTCTGCCCCTCTGACCACATTAGCCTCAACCCACCCTCTTCCCGATTACTCCTCTCCCTTTACGAAGAGGCACTTGTTCTGCTCCTTGCTCCCATAACTCCCTTCCTCCAACTGCTAGTAGATTGGCTTCCAGTAAATTGATACACAGATGGTCTGACCAGTCACAGCTCTGTACGGCCCAATAAACAAACCGTGCAGGAGATTGACTGAAGAGGAAATAAAGAAGATTGTGGTGGATAGAGAGAAGAAAAACAGCAAAGAGCTGTTTAAGTAACTTCAACATCTTTCAAAAAGGGAGGAAAAAGATTCATAAGAAAACTAAAGTAAATGTTAACACAGATTATAATTACAAGGCAAGAAAAGCAGAAGTTATAGTTAAAAAACAAACAAACTATGACAGGAAAACAAAAACAATTGGCCACTGTTGATAGATTATATGCAAGCCATTAAGCGTTTCAATATAAAAACTAAATGGCTCTCAGGAGAACACATAGTTCCGCCAAGGCCCAACAGTCCCGTTATGAAACCACATTTAAATTCACTGGATCCAGAATTTTTATTTGAATTTGCACAAAACTACCCAAACTCATAAATATCGGTCCGCTAAACATGCCAGATTTGTTTCATAAAGATCCATGAATTTCATATTTAACTAAATTTGATTGGTTCTTCCAACACGTTTGAGGGTTTTTTCATTCTGTAATTTTCACATACATCTGCTAACTAATCGACAAACCAACCATGACAAAAATATAACCTCCTTGGCAGAGGTAAAAAAAAATCTTTGAGAAACCAAATGTGTCAATCACAATTTTCCACAGATATGACTATGAGTCAACCGACAAGTGTCAAATAATGATCCAGTACACCATGAACCTGGTTCTCTCTTAAAATATATATGCAGTTATTTAAATATTCTGTATTTATCTCTAACTGACAGACATTGGAGGATGAATGATTTTACGAGAAGCCGTGCACAATCCATGCCCCACGTCCAGGGAAAATTTTGCTCACTGGTTACACATTAACATCTCAGGTAACGTTATACTTAGGTGCTTGTCTCCCATAATTAGTTCTTCTTTTACTTTTATATTTGCAAAGGAAATTTACTCCTGGACATTGATGCACTGGGGGTTAGTGGAGTAAAATTAGAAGATTTGTCAGATGATTAACAAATGGATCAATGGATCCTTTGTCACCAAAACCGAACCAACTAGTTTGGCAGATTAGCTTTGAGAAACTTTGAATACAGAAACTCACAACCCCCACATCTCTTGTATCAATCCATTCACACCAACCTTTCGGTTCAGGAGGAAGAGTTACAAGCTGAACACAGTGCTGCTTGTGCTAGCCTCTGCTGTTGTCGTTGATTTGGTTACAAATCTCTCACAGGCAGGTTACTTAGCTTCCTTTCCAACAATACGATGTTTGCCGTGTCCGTACTTCTGGAAAGTATTTAGCCTTAAAGGATGATAAAAAGCTAATGTGTAGAGCCCTCTGGAACAGAGCTGTGTGGCCCAAATCCATTATCATTACTTCAAGGACTGAGAAGGTTACAAAGCCATTAGCAAATTGGGAACCATGCCACCGAGAGTGTATATACAAATTGCTCTACAAATCTGTCCCTTTCCTGTTGTCAATGTTCAGTCAAACAAGTATTTAAAATCAGGTGAATCTTGTTCTGAGTAGTGTTGATTCGGACAGGAGGGAGCTGCTCCAGACACAAGGTGCCGTGAGACCGGGGGTTGGGATGGCACTGTGCATGACACGGCATAGTTTTACCAGGCCAGCTTCTAATGCCAGGGGATTAGCAGATAGCAGCATGAATCCCATTGCCCATGTGATGACCCCTTTCGGGGCAAATAAAGGCATCATCTCTGACCAGCTGAAAACTGTAACAGAGCGCATAGAGTATGTGAGGGATCATTAAAATCCCGTCCACACACGCAACCACAGATAAGTGATGTTTTACTAAATAACAGTGCGACTGTTGTGCAGTCCTGGCATTTGTCTTCATTTAAAATAAATGCCACAAATGAACACCAGAACTATACCAAATTTAGGGATTTCTTCAAGCTGATGACACAAAATGTGCTGGGTCAAAGCTGCAGAAAACTGACTGCACAATTCTAGCAGCATTTTTTATCTTAAATGGTTATTTTGGTCAAGATGAACAACCTCATGCATTTTGATGAAACATAAAGAACACCCCCTCTGTTTGCCACTCTCTCACTTCACATTTGCATAACAAATACTTGTCCACTGAAGATTTCAAACCATATTCAGGACGCAGCTTCACAGTGCCTATGTCACAATTAGCTCAACACCCATGGCGACAATTACTATGTGTTGCAAGTATTGTGATGATGAAAACAAAAGGCACAACGGCTAAATCAGCAACAGTGGTGGATGTTTGGCCAAAGCGGGAGAAGAGTGTGTGTTTATAAAAGAAGATTGTTGGAGGGAGTCTGTCTAGACGTAGAAAGAACTCAGTGGCCTCCACCTCTAATAGAGAAATATGGCCGTCTGCGTCATTAAATCCTACTCCTGACCTGACTTAAGGCCGTTGATTACGTCTGCCATACCCCATCTCTCAGTCTGTTACGCTACACATCCAGACACCAGTAGTGGAGCCTGACAAAATGGGTCACTTTTAATACTGTGTCTAATACAAGCAGAGAGGGATTTAGCTGTGTTGAGAGCATGGCAGGGGTTTGGAATACATGCTGCTGGATGTGCTGGTGGTGAGGGGCTGTTGATAGTGATGCTGGGGCTTAATGCCATCTGAACATTTTACCCCAGACTGTTGCCACAATTCTGGGACCCAAAGAACAAACAAACAAACAAAAAAAACAGCTAAACGAAAATACACTGCAGGTAAATACCGAAACACGCCAGTTTGAGACATATTCCAGACATTCAAATCTTATTTCTCCTCAAGTACGTATTTGTAGAGATGAATTCCTTATCTGATTGACAGAAAAATATATTGGCAACTGTTTTTAGAAGTTTTTAATGATTGAAACAAGCTCGTTCCAGCTGTTCAGTTGTGACATGTTTTGTTGTTTTAGAAATGTAAGAGTAAGATTAATGTTTTGCAATTTAGCTAATTGAATAAACAGATATTGGAAATAGAACCATTTTGCTGACCTAGTTTGCACATGAAACTAGCCTCTGTACTTTCCAGTTGTCAGTGCTACATCTGACCCAAAATGAATCATGGTAGAAAGAGAATGCCTTAAGCAGCAGCAGTTTAAAGAGCAGATTTGACCCATCCACATTCCAGCCCTGCTGACTTCCTCGAGACGCTTCAGGGCGTCAGTGACAGTTGGCCATGTTGTAGTTGTATCATGACTTTAATAATGTTATTTATTTATTTCACAGTTAACACACATGTAAACAACTAAATATAATTGGAGTTTAAATTAGGACATGCTCTAAACATAAGATTTTTCATAAATTCTATTGGCTTTCCACTGCATGTTTCATGTGACTATTTTGGTCTAGTCACACCTGCGGTAATAGTTAGCTTAAGATGGATAACAGATCAGACTTTGAACTGAACTGTGACTCATTAAATTGAGGTCTTAACCAAACTTTGGAGAATCGTCACACCCTTAATGTGTGTGGGGGTGTTTGTAAAGTGTGAGCAAGCAAAGACAGGATTAGAAAAAGTTTGCATGTGAAAAAGGTTTTTGCACAAATTTACAAGCATTCAAATCAAAAATGTGAAAACTGGAAAGAAGGGGCCACTTCCTGGATTCCTTTATTTCTACAGAAACACTTGATTCCTTCTGAATTCTTACCACAGCTTATGACATTTTAAACAAACAAACACAGGTCTGGCGAAACTGAGCAAAAAAAAAGCTCTGGGGGAATTTGGCAAACAAGATATGAAGCCCAAATGTCTGTCTGTTTGTTCACTGACTTTACTTTGGTCTGTGTCCAATGAGACCATGCGCAGGAAGAAGACTATTCAGTATTAGTGTGGACATGTAACTGTGAGAAAGGACTGAAAATGTTAAGTGGAAGAGGGTTGATCTGTTCGCAGTGGAATGAGGAACCAAACAAGAAATTGGTGAAAAGACGGGGGTTTTCCTAACCTCTTCCTAACAGAGCAGAGGCAGAAAACTGCTCAATTTGACCATGTTATTATCTGATGTAAACTTGAGGATCTGATTACAAGTAGAGAGCTCCGAGAACACAAGTTCACCCCTTGTGTTAAAATATGTCTCCACATGTGTCTCTGGCCATGACAGACAGGTTCAATAGTCAAAGTGTTTGTGTGTGAGAGACAAACAGAGACAGAAAGAGACAGTGGCTGAGTGAATCAATATTCAGCTTTCAGAAATAGGATTTTAATCATTTCAAATCATTTTACAAATCAATATGTGTTCGTCAGTCTTAATATTGCGTGTTGGCCATGAATACATCAATGTATCTGCTTACAGACATGCACTAAATGGAACTTTTGCTGCGAGCCTGCTAGGTAGGTAGCAAGTTGGCATGTTGATGACTTTTCTAATATGCATCAGACCAAAAACTACTACAATTATCTCAGGATGAAAAAGTTGTGGAATACACAATCTCCGGCTGCATTCTTCAAATGTGAAAGACAATCTTGGAAAAGGCCTCAACCCAATGTTCCAGTCATTTTCTGGAGTGCATGGCTCAACGCAAAGAAGGAGGCCACCCTCCGAATGTGTTCTGAGTGATGGGATCTCAAATCTCTCAAGTCTCCACAGCGTGTCTTGCGTGTGTTCATAGCTTAGTTAGAGCTTTCCATTTATGATCAGATCACCTGAGACACATGTCAGGTCTGAACTGGGCCCTCCACTCCCATCACTGTGTGCTATTACTACAACCACCATTACCAAAACCAATGAAGAATCTAGAAACTAATTCTTGTTAGTAATGGGGAGGTAAAGTGACTCCAGCCGCTGTCTGTCTGTGTGTGTGTGTGTGTAAAAACTTGCTGCTCCATCTGACCATACAAGGGAACAGTGCTGTTTCTGCACTCTCACCAAGCATGTGTTATGTTCGCTCACACACACACACACACTCTGGTGTTTTAAATCATTGAGGTAGAAGCTAAGGAGAATATTGCACCATTAAAAGGAGAAACAAATTAAAACATGAATGCACTGTGTTCTCCGGCCAAAAAGGGTGAGAATGTAGTTTTATGAAGCTACCAAAAAAGGCAGCAACACATTCAGGCTTTCAAACAAAGTCAATGGACATCTGTGTTACAACTACAGTCGTTCTATCACACTGATTTGTATTTAAAATACAACTATATTATATTTTAAATATTTTCCCTTCAGCTTTTATCTTAAAAATATTAAAACATTGGATAATCAAAGGATGAGACAAATTAGAAATATTGTAATGAGTTTTAGCTTCCATTTATTAATCTGGCCTTTCTCTCCATCTTTGTGCTTAAAACTGACATTGCCTTATGCCCACCTGCAGCATTAGAAACAACCAATAATCATCACTGAAGGATGATGTCATTTTTCAGTTGCTATCACTGTCTGTGCAACACAGCCATTTGATGGCTGACTTTTAGCAGAGTGTCTTGCTGGCTGTGATGAACAAAGCAGTTATCACATCTGTAGCTACTTTCAGAAACGTACTGAAGTCCACACATATTCCTGAAGGACTAGATAAGAGTATGAAAATGTCCCGAGCTTGTTGAACAGAACCTTTACTGCAAATCACCTGTAAAACGTGTGTGAGATGTCAAAATAAAGCAGGAAAATTCACAAATTGACGACAACTTCAGAAGACAGGATTTGCAAGCTTTTAGTGATAAAGGTCGACACCAGTGTCGATGTGCTGTCTTACGTAAAAGGAAAACTTATGCATTGTTTTGGAAATTTCTCCAGAGTTTATGTCTAGAAACTGTTGTGAAAAATGTCTACAGCTCTGCAGCTGCTGCCATTTAGAAATACAAAATACAATTAAGTGTTTAAGCCCCATGATACCAAATAAAGCACTCAAACCTGCCCAACTTCAGGAATTGGCTGCAATTGCAAAGTCCAAACCACGGTTGTGTACTTAAATGTCAATATCTACTCTGTGTCATTGAATGTTCAATGATCAACCCAGTTTGTAGCAAGTATGCCCTCCCTGAGTATGACTCAGGAAAATTTTATAACTATAACTGATTAGATTAGTGGATGAATCAAAATAGTCCGTCTATTAAAAAACATCTGAAAAGGGTGTTGATGGAGGGGGCTCGATGTTAAGCCTGCAGCTGACTCTAAATCAATTCCATGAGGGACACTAACCATGTGCTAAGTGACTTTAAGCTACTCGGTAAAGCCATTAGGAGCAGGTGGTTAAGTGTGGCTACAAGTTGAGTGGACTGAGTCAGTTAGCCTTTAAGGGAGGCGAGAGAAGGGGGGGGGGGGGCGGACTCACGGCTACTGGCAGTGCAGTGGTCTGCAAGAGCTGCAAGGGAAAGGGGTTACAATCTGTTCTAAGCCTGGCAGGGCTTTAGAGAGAACCAGGCGCAGCTTCCATCAGAACAGCCTGATGGTGGAGTAAGGTGAAGCATTTGGGTGGTTTCATCATCGATGTAGATCAAGAGTGTCCAAGTGCTTGTATGCATGTGTTCAGAGCTGGTCCAAAACGACAATGATGACAAAGATCATCTTAAGAATTTGTGAGTTCCACATGGGGTAACTATGAGGGGGAAGGGGGAGGCAGACAAGTCCTATTGTCTGCACCTCGCACCATGTAACCCCCTCAGGCGTGGTGCCGAGGGCAGTGGGGGTGGGTTCCTGTGACTGGATTAACTGGTGCAACGGGGCAGAGGAGCAGCTGGCACTGGTAACTTCACCCAAAATACCTCAGGGATATCGGACAGGCCGCAGGGTGAAAGAGGGCAGGATGGAGGAGTCACCTCTTTCATACAGTCGATGCAGATATGACATGGATGATGTCATTTTGTAACCCTTTCACTGAGGTCTGCTAGTAACACGGTTCAAACTCTCACGTGTACACTCATTCCGTCTCACTTTTAGACCAGTGAAGTCCGTTAAAGGTTTAATTACCAGCCATGCTTTACTACAATGTTTCACAAAGGTCCAGCAATGTCCATCTTCTTTCTAGAAAGGTTTTGTGACAAGTGAAATGAATGGCTGCGAAAGGCCTGCTTAAAATGGATTGAAAACAAAATAAAGGGAGGGAGCTGAAGGTTGAAATCATGTCTATAAAATAGATTTAGACCAGGCATACCTGTTTTTTTGCCAAGGACCTTTGTCCCTTGCAATCTTCTTCTCTTTTCATATTTCCTGTTGCTCTCCGCTGTCAACCAACTAATAAAATTGGAATGGGGCTGAATAAGACTGTGCAAGCATGAGAAAAAAAAACACTGAATCACTGCCTCCTTCTTACATCGTGATTGTGTTAAAAGTTTTTGGCTTTTTCAGTGATCCAACATAAAAGCTAAAAAAAAACAAAGCAAGTCATTCTTTTGAAGATGGCTGGCTGAAGAAAGGTCAAAGCTTACATCAGTTTTCCTAAATTAAAAGCCAGCCAATAGCTACTCTCCAGTAGCGCACCAGCCAACTGGCTATAGACAGCCAGGCAGAGAGTCAATATAAAGCTGGAGAGCCTGAGGGCCAGATCATTTACCATGCCTTTGACAGGGCCGGGTGAGCCGAGGCCAGATGAACAGTGATTCCTCACCTCGCCTGCCATGCCCCTCTGACAACCACACCCCTGAACTGTACGGAATACACACAAACCAATTACTCAACACGTGGAATGGATTTTGTCATGCCCAAAGAGGTAGAGCAGAGGATGACAAACAAATGCAGGCCCAATATCTCAATAAGCAAATAAATCAAATGCATAGCAACGTTTCAGGAGCAACAGCTGCTACATGTGACACACAAGGTCCAGTTAAGAAAATGGAGTCAATAAATGTCCTTATTGTACAAACCCACTTCTCATGTCTTTTCCATATCAATAAGTTATTCAAAAACAATGGAAATTCAAAGCAAATTATGTCTATGAGGTGGCATTTAAGGAGACCAAAGTGAGCTAACAGACTATGAAAGTGCTGAGTCTGAGTTACACTTTCAATAATTACAGTGCACTGCGTCCAGCATTGGAAGTTTAAAAAAATGCAGCGTCAGCGTCCACTTTATCCTAACGGGCTGGAGAGAGCCAGCCTCCAAACCACAGTGACGAGAGTTACAGCACCGCACCACCATCCAAAAGCTCGACCGCGGAGAGCGACACAGGAGAAGCACAAACAAACCTGGGGTGTGAATGATGAGCTGTAGTTTTAACCTGTGTGTCACCCTACACACATGCAGCAGAGCCGGCCAGTGTTAGGATTGAATTTCCATGGGTGTGGGGACTGAGGCTGACACTGGTTGCAGGCAGTAAAAAGCAGCTGACTTCCAAGCAGATGCAAATGGAAATGCTCAGCGCTGCACAGGGGTTGGGCTTTCTATTCAGCTGCCCTGGGTGAGTCCCCAGACAAGGGACGGGCTGAGAAGGGCCAACGCGCCTGTGATACGAATAATGGTCTTTACAGATTTAAGTCCAGTGTCAATGCATTCAAGTAGAACTTCAACAAACGTTAAACTAAAACAATTTCTCCATTATTAAATGTTTCTTAATTTGACATTAACTAGACAAATAATCCCCAAACATTAACAGCAGAATAATTAATAGCAGAAAATCATTAGTTGGAGGCCTGAACCAAATGCTAGTAAATTGCAGCAATTATTCACTTCAAGGTTCAGTGTGTAAGACTTAGTGACATCTATTGGTGAAGGTTCAAGTTGCAGCTGAATACCGCTCACCCCCCCTTTCCAAATATGAAAGAGAACCTGCGATAGACTTCCGTTGAGGACCCACTCTGGATGTAAATATAAAATATTTAATATAAATTCAATATATAAGGGCCCATTGTTGGGTAAAGAAACCAACATTTTGTACAATTAAGATAAAACACGTGAAACTAGATCTCCTTCACTTGAATCTTACACACTGATGCAGATCGATGCAATTAAATTTAGCTTCATCGCCTCCATAATAACTATAAATACACAAACAGACTGAAGCCTGTTGAAGGCAGAGAGGAACTGTAGGTACATTCTGTTCTCACACTGTGATTGTGGTGGAGGGGAAATTTGAACCCTTGACTCCGACATTCACCATTACCTCTCACAGCTGTTGCACCGATGCAGAGGGACTCACGCAACCGGAATAAACAACACAACTCAAGCATCAGACTCATTAATCCTGCAGTAGATCACACCATACAAAAGTAAATGTCTGCGACGACTCAATAAAGTCAACAAACGCAAAAATGAATAACAGGTTTTATCCATGTCCCATCTCAGACTGGAAATTGCACTTTAGTTTCTTTACTGCAGTTAACTAAAGTCTTTGAGTCTTTGCAAGAAGCTTCACTTTCATTTTCTTCACTTCCATCTTATACAACCCCCTTGACTTTTCTCTGAAGATTAAAGAATGCACTGAACTATTTTAGGCTTCCTTTCTGGCCTGCTTTGGCCTTTAGGAAGAGGAAAGGGAAACAGAGGTGCAGACCGTGGGGAAGTGGCTGTATCCCAGTGCAGGGGCTGGATGTTGGAGAGGATGTGGCTCTTCCACAGGACCTGAAGGGCAACCAAATACGTTCCTAGCAATAAAAACATTTGTCTAACGCAGACTCATTTGATCCAGGAATGAATGTGGTGTGTATCCTTTCCCGTTGCAGACAAAGGCCAGATGTTAGTGTTTTTTTACCAGTGGAAAATGGGTTACAGTTAATTGAATATGCTTTGTATCTGCGATAAGTAGTAAACGTACCTCATACTCAGTACTATCCCTTCTAAATCCCATAAGAGGTTTAATAGGAAGTTAGACGTCCCTTAAGGTGACATTGACCCCAACTTTACCAATGTTCTGATGGTCACGTTGTCAGGGTCATTTCTGCTTTTTTGTCCTATTTTGTTTTTACAGACAACGATTGCCTTATTGCACAATGGATGGTGGGAGAGATGATAGACTAGTTGAAACTTTATAGTCGAGGCAAAATAAGAACAAATCTCCGACCTTCTTCTTGTTGGATTTGGCTCAAGAGATGTGACTCGCTGAATAAATGGTCCTGCAATGAGGCCGCGGAACTGCGAGCAAAATGTCAGAAAAGGCACGAAGGGGGAAGAGAGCATGTGTCAGTCACACTTGGTTTCACGGCGAGGTGACGACAAACCCAACAGCAACAACTCACACGTCCTGGCAGCAGCAGCATGAGGGTTTTCAGGAGGCGACACACACTCTCTCTCCTGTGAGTGTCTGCATGTCACATACCTCTCTGAAGCCAGCGATGGAGTCATATCTCTTGCACACAAACCCAGCCCACTACACCCACACAAGCCAGAAACACACCCCACTATGTAATGCAAACCCCTCGGCCAAAACCTGACTCGATAAGCGAGATCCCTCTATCACCGAGATCAGCAGACGATGCCGTCCGATAGGTCTACGAGCCGCCGAGCCTCCCTTTTCTCTCACTGATCTCTGCCAAGTAGAGGAGGAGGAGGAGGAGCAGCGTGCATGGGTGGAAATATGAAAACAGATGATGGTGAGGTTGGCGAGAGAGAGACAAGTGTGGAGGCAGAGAGAGCAGACAAAACATCCACGGTGCAGGCGCCTGCCAACATTTCTCATATCAATATAAATGATGCATGACATGCTGCTGATGCAAAAGCCAGTGACCTCAATAAACAAGAGGCATCTGTGCCAGGATGTAACCTCCTGCTTCTCAACTCACTCAGAGAGGAGAGGAGTGTCTCTGATGAGAACACATGCCTGGAGGCCTGGAGCAAGTGTCTTGAAGATGTTATCACCTCAGGGTCCAACATCTCCATTATTGTCAGCCTGATCCTCATGCTGTGTCCGGACCTTGTCAAACACCATTAAGTGCAGCCTGCTCCTCGCCTGTGTGTAGCCATTGTTTTGTTTTTTTTGGGGGGGGGGGGGGTTTCACGAGTTTCGGGGGGTGTTTGTCCGGGCCTCGGGGGACAAGTGGAGCTTCAATAACACACACCGTTTGTCTCCGGGAACAAACCAACACGCTGGATTCAGCCGCGGTGGTGGCGAGGAGGCCGAGTCCAGCCTGGCGGAACAATAGCTCGGTGTGTGCGCACCGAGGAGGGACGCATGGGGCCAGGCGATACACGGAACCAGGCGATAGACGGAGCCAGGATACGAAGCCAGCTGGTTCCGGTTCCGAGAGCGAAACGTGGGTTGGTCCCTTCCTCTCCGTGCTAACGTTACACGTCCATCACCACATTTACAGTGAGGACGTTCAAAACACGTGTTTGGCGAATTTTAATTAAAACGTCACCGCCGAGGACCGGAGCTCTCCTGACATAGAGTGTCATTTCGGGGGTGTTCAGCGGTTAAAGTGCGGTGAATGAAGCGGATACAATGTAGCGGAGAACGTCCTTACCTTCTCAACCAGCTCCCCGGCTCCTTGGACACTGTCTCCCGGCTCCTTGGACACTGTCTCCCGGCTCCTTGGACACTGTCTCCCGGCTCTTGGACACTGTCTCCCGGCTCCCTGGACACTGTCTCCCGGCTCGGAGGTGGTCGACAGCACCGTGGATATATAATAATATTCACCGGACGTCGCGACAATGGAGCCGCGGGTCTTTCCCTCCACGTTTGAGCGGCGGCGCTGCTGCTGCTCCGCTTCATAAAGGACGGGCTGGAGGGTGGGGTGAGAGCCGGGGTGTGAGGCTGGAGCCTGGGGGGGGGGGGGGGAGCAGGAGGAGGAGGAGGTGAAGGAGAGCCAATATGCAGATTAATCCCCGGGCGCCGTCCAATCAGACAGCGAGAGACCGGAGGTTTATGCAAAGCAGCAGTGACGTCACATTCAAACCTAGCTGTTGTCCTGTGGTGCGAGGGCATCAACACATGAACCACACATATCTACACACATATCTACACACATATCTACACACATCTATAACTGTCCACAATGTTGAGGGGGTGAAGCAAAAATCAAACAGCATCTTTCACACACGTATTTCACCACTGTCTCCATTCCAATAGGTTCGGGATCTGGTTTATCTGCAGTGATTTTATAGTCAATGTTTTTCAATAAAATGACACTGAATTTTTTTTTTATGACTGTTTAACATGTGTGGTTTATTTTTTTCTATTGTATTGTATTTTATTGTATTCAAATATACCTTAACTTTCCTTCAGGGATGAATAAAGTAATCTATCTATCTATCTTTCTATCTATCTTTCTATCTATCTTTCTTTCTATCAGAAGGTTGCCGGTTCAATCCCCACTCTCCCCCATCTGCATGCCGAAGTGTCCTTGGCAAGATACTGAACCCCTAAATGGCCCCTCATTCATGTTGAGTGTATTAAAAATGTTAGTCGCTTTGGACAAAAGCGTCAGCTAAATGACATGTAATGTAATGTAATGTAATCTATCTACCTATCTACCTATCTACCTATCTATCTATCTATCTATCTATCTATCTATCTATCTATCTATCTATCTATCTATCTATCTATCTATCTATCTATCTATCTATCTATCTACCTATCTACCTATCTACCTATCTATCTATGTAAGTTTGAATGATTTTCTGTTATCCTCCTCGTAGTTCCCAGAGAGGACTTTTAGGCTAAAAACTTGTCGGGACTTACAAAAACTTGGTTGCACCACAGGAGCATTATAGCTATGGAGGAATTTTATGATTTTTTTCTGCTGTTTTTTTTTACATTTGAAGAAATGGTCGCCATTTACTCACTGTATTTGGATTTGGCTGCAACTCTGTTTACCTCTGAAACTCCAAAAGTGTTCTGTGGACTCAAACACCTTACCCACCCCTCCGTCCGTATAGTGCTGAGTAGATAATGATGGTATTTTCATTTTTGGGTGAACTATCCCTTTAATGCTCCACTTCAGAATTACTCCTTGTCATTAGTGAGTCCTCCTTGGACAAGATATTGTCATTTTTTTATTGATGCGTGCTGGACGCTGTGTGCAGAGCTTTTTATAAACAGTCGAGGATGAAAAGGGAAGTTAGAAACCTGCACATTCATTCTATGGTTTATCTGCATTGAAGAAGACGTGTACACCTTGGTCCACAGAATGATGACACACTGTCCTGCTGGTCTCCAGACTTTAAATGACATTTTCTGCACTCATAGTCTAATACAGTGTTCACTTCCCTATGGTACAGACCCACAATAGCTGGGAGCTGAATGCTTGTGTTGAGCTGCAGCTGCAGGCTCTACAATAGAAATCGATGAAAAGAGGGGGAAGACACACAAAGACTTCTGCAACTCACAGAGAGAGGAAGAGTGAATGGGCTAAGACGTCTGACATCAGCTGTTGTTTTCTCTGATAAGACTCAAAGAGGAGAAGAAAAGGCCCTACAGGGAAAAAGAGAGAAAGAAATCCTAAACTCTTGAGGGGTGAGGGGAGGAATGAAGGATTACCAGAAGTCGTCAGAGCACACGTTCTCAGTGTCGCTCACTGAGGAGTGAGAGTGTGTGTCATGTCTCAGCTCTGCCTCTCTCTCTCCATCCCTTCTCTTTACCCTTTCCCATCATCCAGAGGCCCTATGCTGGAGCGAGGGGGGGGAAACCCAGAACGCTCACTGAAGTTTCACCAATTCTTCAACTTTGGTTATTGCTACAAAGCAGTTTAAAGGCTAACGTCTGGAGCTTTATCACCTGATAATTTTAGCTGATACTGAAAATAATTTAATGTGTATTATTTTTATTTATTTATAGTTGAGGTGTGGCTCTCCCAGGGAAGTGTCAGCAAACCATTAGACCTTTTGTTTGACTAAACTAAGCACTAATGGAAGCCATCATTATATCACAGGGCTTGAAAAGCTCGTAAATCCCCTCACATCCTTCCCATCCATCTCAGATTGCTTTGTAATGTTGTTACTTGAGGGAGTGGCTCAGCGCCTGGCTCTGCTGAAACAGAATCAGGACGGACTGACAAGCTCAGGACAGACCTGGAATCTTCAAAAACTGTTTCTCCAGTGTGGTCTGGTGACGGTCGCCCATCTGCCCTGACATCTTTCTGTGGAGACAGCTGCACACACCACCTGTGGCGCTAAACACAACCTGCATGCACCCCCCCCACATACATACAAACAGACCGGCAGACACACCAAACACAAACTCAGTGACTCTGAAGAAATAAGAAAAGAAAGGAAACAACTAATTCTGGTGCTGCAGGTCCGTCTTTTTTTCATTCTCCAAGGAGGATATATTTTCACTCCTGTCTCTTTATTTGTTGGTTTGTTTGTAAACCAGATCACACATAAACAACTGGACTGATTTCCACAGAGCTTAGGGGAAGGATGCGATATGGGTCGGGGAAGAACCCCCCCCCCTGCTTTCTTTAACATACAGAGATAGACACACTTAAACTTAGTGTTTTGTCCAGCTACATGCTTGTTGGGCATTCAGACCAATGGCATCAATTTTAAGTCAGCTCAAACAAAAGTCATCATGTTAGCGTGCCTTGCAACAAAACATTTAATTCTCATGATCTGGAAAAATGCGAAAGGTCAACTGGTCACGGCCTGTGGGTCACGATAAGGTCGCTCCTGGATTCACAGCATGCTCTCCTGTCTTAACAGTGCGTTTGCTCGATTACATATTTCAATCCTGATCCCCTTTTTAAACTTATATATATAAATATATATATAAAACGAATGTGTCAAATAGAAACAAGCATCAAATCATTTTTTAACCTTTTTTGTTCTCTTATATTTTGTTTAAATGGTGCTGTCTGATGTATAATTTTGTTTTAATTATGCCTCTGTGTTGTTTTTAAATGTCCCTGTACATCATCCTGAATCTGTGTATGAAAGGTTCTTCATAAATAATACCACCTTGACTTGAATAACACTGTAACACTCCATTACCACCTCATTCAACGGGTTTGTCTTGTGTGTATAAGCTATGTACTTGTACTGTTAAACTGTCCTTTTGTTTGTCTGTATGCATGTTATGTAAAACCAATGATCAAATGTGAATATAAAAAATCCTTGTGGGACAGGCTAAGGGTGTTTTCAACATTTTTTTTTGTTTATCATTTTCTATGGGTCTTGATGAAATGTGGTTTCAAAAGGAGACTCTCTGAGGGCCATTCTAGTTTTTATCTGAGGTGCTTTCCTAATATAAAAGGCCCTGAAGTTCAAACAGCAAGTCACAATTGAGTATCTGGTGCACATTTGAATTCAAGCTGAGATCAAGCTGGCAGTAATAAAAGGCATCGACCTGACATCAGCTCACTGAAACTGAAAACATCCTGTACACACATTATGTGAAACACAATGTTTGTCAGAAAGGTAAATAAAGACACATCTATGAGACGCTTTCATAGAACTATGAACTCCACCTTTGCTTGTCTCTCCCACACTCCCACATGAACCACGAGGCATCGTCGGGGCAGTGCATAATGTATGGTAATATTAGGTTAAGTGGGTGGAAAGCTAAGATGTGCTACATCAGCTGCCAAGCCTCACTCGAAAGGCTAGATAAGCAGGAAATGAGCTCATCACATTGGTCGGCTCTGGAGAAAGAAAGGAATTGTAATTTCTCCTCGTCTGAGAGCTTTGTGCTGCAGCGTCTCAACTAAAACATGCAGGAGATTCACAACAGCTGTGTTTGACTGTGTCAGATCGAAGAATTTATTGGCAGAAATCAAGAATCGTAGTTTCCTTTAAACTTTCAATGTCTGCCATCTTTTTCAAGAAGAGAAATAAACTTGTAGTCCTCTGATACAGTGTCCACACTCATGAACAACAAGCTCCCTCTTCTGATGAGTCAAAGGAACTGTGTTAGAATGAAACAAAATAATCCGTTCACAACCAGCTTCATTTTCAAAGATGATCAGGGAACATTTTGTCACTAAATAGTTGACTTCATATTAGCATATCTTAGGTAAAAGCACAGGTTTTTTTGTATAAAAACATTATATCTTCAAACATTAAGAAAGGAATATCAAGAAATACAGGTACATGCACGTAAAATCAACAATAAGTTAAGGCCTTTGATATGTTTGGCACACAATTTTCCATCTAAATCCCTAAATAAAATAAGTATAAACGTAACAGTGTTTACTCAACAGACAGAATATGAGATGACAGAAAAACATTCTGTCACCTTACACTCAAATGCTCGGATCAGAGATCATCTCAGACACTTTTCCAAAAAACATATTCACAAATCCAGATTACGAGACTCCGGAAACTATTGTGCGTTTTATGCAGTATATAGACAGAGAAATGTAAAGTTATTCAAGCACTGGACCGCAGTTTCAGACAAGACATAACAATAAAAACTGCAAATAATGTGGCTAAGGTATTATTGTAGAGAACAAATATATGTCTGCCATAATTATATCATCTTGTTCCTAACCCTAATTCGCTCCTTTTCTTTTAAGGCATTTAAAAACATTTTTTTCTTAAGATCATTAAAAAACAAAAAACAAGTCATATGAAAGTCTGACTTCTGAACTTTGGGCATCATTAAAGAAACACACAGTATATCCACACCCCTCTGGAGAGCAGCTTTCCTCGTAGTAGCTGACCACAGACAATTTTAAGTGCATCATTAGGGAGCGAGTGCATCCCATCGCATCGATCATTACTCTGACAAATGCAACTCAATCCACTATAGCAATCGAGTGCAGCATCCAAACGAAACAAAAGATACACATTTGAAGGCAATGTGATACTCGTGCAGTGGGACCGGAGCCAAAGGATCAGTTAGAAACGTTACACTCTGTGGGGAGCGAGCAAATCAAGTCAATTCCACACCTGAAACCTCGTTCTGTATTTCTGTTTGTGGTCCAGTCGTCCTCCCTGATTGTCAAAAAAAAGACAGCATACTAGAAGGTGGAATTCCTCCTCTCATTCTAGTAGTTTGCGCAGTAGACAGCACTGTGTTATTATGAAATAAAGAGTGTGAGGATGCTGGATATGTTTTTTGGGATGTACAAATGCCTCATTTTTAAAGTCCTGTCCTCAGGAGGTAGCCAACTTTGAAATACTATAAAAGTGAAAAACACAAAAATAACAACACCATGTATGTACTTCTGCGAGTCCCCAGCCTGTACCTGTTTAGTATCTCAGCAGCCGTCCCTGCCACTGGTTCAGCTTTGTGTATTTTTAAATACACAGAGGGAAAAAATACAGATTTGTTTGGAATAACAACAAGGAGCAGAGTCTGCAGATGTCTTTGCATTCATCAGCCAGTGAGTCTTCCTCTTCACGCAGAGGAGGAGTCCTGTCATTCATCAGCCTTCAGTCCATGGAAATGAAGACAGGCTAAGTAAGAGGTAAAATAAAAAGACTGGTGTTATATATTCCTTGTACAGAGTGCTATTCCAGCTGAAGGCAGTTCCTCATTAGGATTTGTGCTAAGAATTTGACCTAGACACAGTATGTTGGTGTCAGGAGTCTGTGCAATGTGTCCCTGTGGCCAGCAGGGGGCAGCCAGTGAGTTCACCGAGATCAACCTCAGTTCACCAGCAGGACGTCTTCATATGTCGTTGTTCTGTGGGGAAATCAAAGAAAGATGATGTTGATGTTAACAATTTTCTGCATCATTAGTCATGTACTCTTATTTAGAGTCGTACGATTGTGGCAAATTATGTCACAACAGGATGAAAATGAGAAAAATGTTCTGATGTTCCCTCCACCTCAAACTATTATAACAATTATGGGGTAATGTCCAGCCCAGTGAATATGTATATATATTTATTTACATTTAAAAAAGGAAACAAGGCAGGAGTTTTCATCTGACACAACCAGGTAGCTCACATAATGTCTATTATAACGTCTTTCCTCTGATGCTTATGACTTTATTCAATTGGTCCTGCTGCAGAAACGTTTAGATCCAGCTAGATTTAAAATAATAATTAGTCAGGCTGCGTTGACCAATCATCTGTCTCGTCTCTGACGTGAGCCGTCTCCTCCTCACCTGTCGCAGCAGCAGAAGAAGGAGCACGGTGAGGTTTCCAGACCCCTGAACTTCCCTGAGCTCGGTGCGTCCGTACACTCTGCTATGAAAGCCTGGAGGTCCGTGATGTGGATGGGTTCTTGGGTTTGGTGCTGTGGGAATTGATTAGAATACGTTATTTAAACCTTAGGGGCTTCTTTTAAAAAAAAATTCTCTCAGCACCTATGGGTCAAAAATGTCCACTCCATGAACTGTGATATGACACTACATTTATTCATATTATTTTTAACCTTCATTGACTTTCTTTTAACCAACAACATTAATACCAAATATTCAATATTAATATTCATTTCCTACCTTAATGGTCTCGTAGGCTCCTGTGATGAGAGCAATGAACAGCGAAAGCACCATGTAGATGAAGAGCGAGATGAAGGTGTACAGGTAGACTTGGCTGAACAGCCACACCAGAGTGCTGCTCTCCTGCATCCCTGCAAACGTCACAAACATGTCGTCCCCGTTGATAAGGGAGAACAGGCACTCCGACACCATGGACAGGGAGCGGAACTGAGGGACAGAAAACAGACAGCTCCAATAAACCTCTGAAAACATTAGGAAATGACAAACTGAAATGTGCTAACATTGGTTTAATCTGAAGAAATTGGATTTTAGGAATTTGCTGCAAATAATACTCCAACTCAGCAATTCTACAGTGTGACAAAGACATGGTCTTGTTACGGACTTTCAGGTTTGAAATTACTCAAATAAAACTTTTGAAAACAGTACAAATCATGTGAGCCAAATTACCGTGCAGAAGTTGTGAGAAATAAGGTAAAGCCAATATGATTTTAAGAGGAATATGCATGTTTAAAGAATATAAAAAAGGCTGTTGGAGAAAAAAATATTGTATTGCCGCAAAAGCATAGCCGAACCTGTTAAATGTGGTTTTACGTTTGTCTGAATCTTACAAATCATGATACATTTAAATTTAATTTAAATCTTTAAAGACAGGTGATGAGCATTATTTGAGGTAAGCAAAGAGGTAAATGTGAATAGAAATGATACTTTTAACACTTAACTCTGAAGAGGTTTTACTTCACCAAATGATAACATCCCTGAGAGAATTTCTGTGTTATTCACCTTGACGTGGTACGGCCCCAGGACGATCCAGCCACAGAAGCAGTAGCCCAGATAAATGACGGCCACACAGAGGCAGAACCGAATCACGTTGGGCAACGCAACTCGAAGTGTGATGATCAGAATCTAAGGTTACAGTGTGGGCGAGAGCAGGAACAATATATAAGCTGAATTTATTACATTACATCAAACACATCATCAGAAATTAAATCTACAGCGACCACGACCACATGTCCTGAGACTTACGTTGTATTTCTGGAAGAACGTGAGGTAGCGAATGACTCCCACCCACACCAGGAGGGTGGAGGTCCCTAACAAGATGCCACAGAGGTCGTAGGAGGACATATTCTGTCAGGAGGAAAGAGATGAGATCTATGACTATTTATATCATGGCCGGCGTAAAAAAGAAATCAGCTTTTAAAGTGAATGCTCCTGTATAAAAATGTTGGTAAAGGCAGCTACAGCTCAGCTACAGACTGGAGTCATATTTGTAAACAGTAGCAAAATTAATAAAAATAAGGATGAATAGCTGCTCTCACTTATTTAAACCTGTAGCCTCTCATATTTACTAATGATAGGAAGAGGAATCTGGGCTAAATGGACTTCAACAGAGGAGCTATATAACGTTATTTAGTGCTGTTATTCAGTCACGATGAGAGCATTTCCTCAGCAGAGGAAACGTGACTGAAGCTGAACAGAAAAGAATGAGATGTGGAAAAGTCACAGTGAGTATTTGACAGAGGAGAGAGGCAGCCAGCCAGTGTATACAATTATTTGTTTTTACAATCCCTCCAGTTCAATGTGTAAACTGACAATAAAATGTTGTGTTATACATCCTTTGATTTGACAAGACGTTGATGCATTTGATATTCCAATATATATTTAACTAAATTAATTAAATTAAACATGATGATGTTTCAGACCTTTGCTGAAGGACATTTTCTCTACCTGCACCTCTGAATTGGGACCGAATACCCCTGGTGTACTGGTTTGCAGGACATACCTTAGCCTCAATACCAACTTTGATGACACTCCCAGTGATGGTGAGGATGTCACTGATGATGAGGAGGATGTACCAGCCGTTAATAAACTCCAGCCGGTCTGCCCAGCACACTTTACGATCCAGACTCTCTTTAAAGAACTCCACAAACTCCTGGAAAACACACAGAGACGGTCAGAGGAATGAACCAAACCTGAAGATCGAGGGATACGCGCAGAGGATGAGGTCTATTGACTGTACATTCATATACATAAACTACACGCATCTATTTGAAAAGGACAATATCCTCGGTCTGCTTAAGGCCAGCATCCTCACTGTGCGAAGCATGAATCTGCCTGGCCTGGGTTGATTCGACGCTCTCTTATTCAGAACTCTCATTCTGTTGTATGTTTTCCTCTCTTGTGACTGTAACAGACTTTCCTCACCTGCTGCAGCGTGAAGCCTCGCAGTATGGAGCGTCCGCAGAGAAGCAGTGACACCATGCACACCAGAGCCACCACGATGTCAAAAGCTACACGAGAGTAGTTCTCAGCTGGGGTGTAAAGGGGAACGAGGAGAAAAACAAACAGAGCTGTAAGTGATCTTTCACCTCAATAAGGGGATGTTGCTGTACTTCTGTATAAATAACTTAATGGATAGAAACGTCCTGTTGGTTCAGTAACTGTATGCAGCCTTTACCGTCCTCATGATCCTCAACACAGTTTCAAACATTGACTGTACAAATATGGTGAAGCCAAAGCATCTTGATCGCCCCCTGGTGGCTGCCTGCAGTTTGGTCATAAATCCAGCCTACCACAAAAATAATGATTGACAACTGAGACTGACTCATGATTGGTCTAACAGGGGGGTATTGATGGGACTTTGATACTACTACTTGCAGACTCTGGCTCCAAATGCGCAAAATGACGTGGAGACATGTCGTCCATCTTTATACAGAGTTTGGCTTGAAACCAACTTCCATGAATCTCATATCGCATGCTGCTCTCTCCTCTGTCAGAATCCCAACCCTCTTTTCAACTGGTGTCTCACCCTGTCCAGACACGCTCGGGTCTTTACACTCCTTAATCGATGCCCGATTTTCTAACCGGATCTTCACCTTGCCACTGTGCGCCTTGTTGTCCAGAACAATCTGGAAGAGTGAGGAGACAACACACAGCTCATTTCCCATGAAGCTGGACATATTTTCTAGAAAATGAATGAATGCATAATAACAGAATGTGAAACAATTTAATTTGTTGTATAAGTAGTCAGATATATTGATGCTAATTGTCACTGACAATAGACATTGCGGTTGAAGAATGCGCAATGTCTATACTAAACAATGTATAAAATGTAGTCCTTTACTCAGTAGTTAACATAATAATTAGCACATGACCATACACCCAAGGAAGTGACTGTCATCGCAAAACCAAGGTCTTCAACAGAACTCATATCAAAAAGAAGAAAATAATGGTAAGGGCGAAGGTCAGGGCTGTCTTCTCATAACCCTTCAAATAAATACAAAAGGCAAGAATATATACTTTAAATATCTGTGTACTGTAATAAATAAGAAATCGTAAGACAAAGCCCTTCACGGTGTTTGAACGAGGCAGCCTCTCAAATCAACCGGTAATCCATCAGCTTCGGATCTAGCCTTCGTAGGATTTGTTCTCACCGTTATGTAAAAGGTGTAGCAGTCTGGGATCTCGTTGTTGATGATGGTCTGTATATTGATTGCCTTCAACTGGAACTCTATTGTGACATTAATGAGCCTTGAAACAGAGAAGACAGACATGGAATAAATCATTTTATTTTGGTTCAGCTAAAATGAGAATATAAGTTTGAAGATACTAACACATGTTTTGAATTTCAAAACGGGTAAAAGTCCTCTTTATTCAATTTTACCAAGTGCGTTAGAAAATTAAAGACCCTCATGAACAGTATTGTATGCTGTGTATAGAGTGTAAGCAGTTGCTCAATGGGCAGTCATACCACCAGTGTTCAATGTAATGTATTTGTATTGGTTAATTCATTGAAGAAGGTTTTCAATTCCATATGTGGGTTTTATTCACAACTTGAAATATGCAGAAAATACCTCTGCCTACCTCTGTGTGTGTTTCTGGAAGTAAACCTGTGCCAGTGTCCCAGTACTGATGCTTGAATGTGCGTGTGCAGCAGAGATAAGTGACGCGTTGAATGTCATCCTCCATTACTACCGAGAAAATCTCAGCGGCGGAGGCTAAACAAGCTGAAGCCATGCAAAAAAATGATGCCTCACTTGTGGAACTTGAGCGTAAAGTTCTTGTAGCTGGTGCTGAGCAAAGACGGAGGCACGGACAGAGGGTTCACACCTACACAGTCTGCAGAGGATAAAGAACAGGCAGAGAAGCGTCCTGCTGAGGTAATACTGGCAAATGCTGAAGTTACAATCAAAGACAGGGAAAACATCAGAATTTCTGATCTCAAGCAATAACCAGTTTGCACATAGAGAAGACAAAATAAAAACATTATGAAATCTTGTCAGCAATATTAGATTTAACAGATCAGACAGAAATACAATAGGGCATAAGTTGGAGAAAGATTTAAACATGATGTTATTTCCAATGCTGAACTCGCTTCCTCTTAGTTTGTTAATATCTGACTCAAACACATGTTTTTATGAGGAAGTAAGAAACTCTGAGGGTACGCAACAACATCGTGACATTTTAAACTTCACATTAAAAACACATGCACAAACGCTGCCGGTGCACATAAACTCTCACATAAATGCTGTAACAAAGCTCATACTCAGACATGCATATTATCATGCACATATCCTGTGTTGTGTATCTGCTACAGCCCCCACCACTTATCACAGAATCAACAGCTTGTCATGGACAAAGAAAGTTCACACATTAGCACAACACGGGGGCCTGAGCAGAGAGCTCCGAACCCTGACCGATGCTAATCATGTGGTACAGTGTAGTTCATGTACCTGTGGAGATGTGTGGGTCTATAATAAAGGTGTCGTTGGCTGGGTCGATGCTTCCCTTCTTGTAGTACTGCTGGCAGAGGGAGAGCGCGCTGCCATTCACGCCAACATCGTACACGTATGCGTAGCGTCCCACTGTGGTCTCTGGTAAGGCCAGATACTGGAGGGACAAGGAGAGGAGAGAAATGAAGACAAAAATCCTGTGGCTTCATGAATCTGCCTCATAAACACACAGAGTTGAGATGAAAAAGGACTTGAGGAAATATAACATAAAGAGGTGAACTTTCTGGTGAGCAGCTGAGATGAACTGCTAGTACCATCTGACCTATGCAGCTCATCCAGAAGACAGCAGCTCAACTGGTCTTCAACCTACCTAAGTTCACTAATACCACCCCCCTACTCCGCTCCCTTCACTGGTTACCAGTGGCTGCTCGTATCGACTTCAAGACGCTAGTACTTGCGTACCGTGCTGCGAACAGATCGGGCCCAGCCTACATCCAGGAAATTGTGAAACCTTACATCCCAGTCCGTCCACTCTGCTAGCATTGGACAATCGTCCTGCTGCTCCCTCACTGCGAGGGACACTTAGCCACTGAACAAAATCCCGACTGCTTGCCGTCCTGGCTCCCAAATGGTCGAACGAGCTCCCCATTGACATCAGGACAGCACATCTTCCGCCGCAGGCTAAAGACACATCTGGTCCGACTACACCTTGGTGAAGAAGATGATGTCTAATAACCATCGGCAACTCTGGTGTTGATAAGAAAAAAATGTAGTTGCACTAATATATTGCACTTACATTTAGCACCAGTTTGGCTAGAGTATGTCCATTTTGGTTCAAATCCCCAAACACCCCGGATCTAATGAAATTAAATGTGTTTTTTTAAGGAGACATTTTGGCCTCGGTGAAGGTTTGTGCTCTACTGAGTGACTCTCTAGTTTCAAACTGAGAATTACAAGTTGGAGCAGTGTTAATAAGTAGTTTCATATATTTAAGCAGCTTTGAATCTGTCTCAGGCCTTACCTGCTCCACGGCATAGAAGATGTGCTCATAGACATCACTCTGCGTGTAAGCCGCAAAGGAGTCATCTGAGGACTCGTCGTAGTCTTTGAGGAAGAGATGCTTGAAGGTCATCGTGTTCTCCTCCTTGAAGGTCACCACCACCTGGTTACTGAGGCCAAATAGCACCAACTGCAGTGAAGAGGGGGGAAACAAAGGAAGAGAGGGAAGACTGAGATATGTCTCTTGGAGGAGACAGGACAGAGGCAGCTGTGGCTCAGGAGTTAGAGCGGGCTGTCCTCCAACCAGAAATTTGGCGGTTCAATCCCTGTGTCCCCCATTCTGTGTGCCGAAGTGTCCTTGGGCAAGATACTGAACCCCAAATAGAACCCCTGACAGCTGTGCAGGCAGTGTATGAATGAGGTGTAATAGAGAAAGAGCTGCACATAGATGCACTGTATGAATGTGTGTTTGAATGGCAAAACTGTGCTGTAAAGCGCTTTGAGTGGTCATCAAGACTAAAGTTATATAAATACGGACCATTTACCATTACAGAGGAAAACCCTGGGGCTGTATGTTCCAGGTGCAATAGTAATGCATGTCTTGTCTGTGAAGTAACCAGAACATCATCTGTGTTTCTGCACCTCATAAATCAAGATGAGACTAATCCTGATGAATAAACAAAAAAAATAAAATAATGACCAGTATACACTCTCACTAAAGTTCTGGGATGACGTACCTGAGCTGTGACAATGATGATCTTGAGCAGCTGCAGGCCCAGCTTAAATGGCTTGCGGCCCTTGGCGTGATATTTATCACAAGGACTCATGAAGAAGTATTTCAGCTTCCGGCGCAGGGCCTCCTCTCCCTCACCAGCCCCGACCCAATGACCCGCTCTAGCCGCAAGGAACTGATGGTTGTTGGCATGACTGTTGCTCTGATGCTCATGCTCGCCGCTGCTGTCCGTGGAGCCGTAGTGCTTCACCGAGGAGGACAGGCTCTTTTGCTCTGTGGGGAAAAAAACGAAAGAACATTTAATTTCTCAGTTGATCTGTGAAGAAATTAATCTCAGTTAAAATTATAGAAAGTTATGAATAAATGTATGATTAAGATTTTTTAATCATGGACAAACAGAATAGTCAAAGAACACGTCAAAAACTGTTTTCTCTAAGACGATTTCTTTGATTTTAAGTCACTTTTATCACACAGATGTATGTGCAAGTGTTCATTTTACAGGTAAGTTTGGTTTTAATTAGTTATTTGATGCTATAGAACAGAGTTTATATATATATATATATATGTCAGGTTGAGACACTCTAGTTCCCCACTGGAAGACTCTTTGCCATCCCTTTGGCTTTTCATCTTTACACCAAGTCATAATTTAATTTAGTTCAATGATAAAGTTCATGATCAAAGAAGCGTATCTCCATTGTCAAAATAGAATGAAGTGATTAAACAAAAGACAAAAAGAAAGAGCCCAGGAGACTATAACAACTGGCTCAGCATGAACTGAACTGAGTTTCCAAAGTGCTGAGCACAAGTCGAGTCATTTCCTGAAAAACTTGACTCCACTCAACACCTCCTTCTCCCTTCCAGCGACAGCGTCCTGTCAGCACCACATGTGCCGGAGTCTGAAGAGTCTGTCTTCAGCTTTCACGGTTTCACCTCAGTCTGACATCATCTCTTTGTCTCTCACTGTGTATGACGTTACTTCTCTTTGACCCCTCTGGCACTTTGAGCATGTGCTCAACTCATGTGATTTAACCCCTGTCGCTCCAAAGCCAAAACTACAAGTGGGAATCAGTATGAAAAATGATCTGAAGTCAAGTTACATTTTGAACGATAGGCATATGTATGTATTACAACCAGTGGCGTGAAAAGGAA
Source organism: Limanda limanda (assembly GCF_963576545.1). Taxonomy (NCBI): domain Eukaryota; kingdom Metazoa; phylum Chordata; class Actinopteri; order Pleuronectiformes; family Pleuronectidae; genus Limanda; species Limanda limanda. Next base: position 19,288,533 of record NC_083637.1, on the reverse strand, counting down.
AACAATTTTTTCCAAAGAGTCATTGTAGACATCATAGTAGTTGATGACTGGTTGAAGAGGTGAGCTGATGAATCCAAGAAGTCTGATCTGTCAGGGTTTGACATAGATACTGAGTATATTATGTATGAAGTTAAATAGATAGATACACCTGTTATAGACATAACATACAAAATAAACTCCAGAGCATGATAAAAAGGGCATTTCAATAAATAATATAATATATCTAAATATTTTAAATAAAATGAAATACTTTAAAAATATTATTTACTACTGAGTATGTTTCTTAAATCCAAGGTGTAACAGTATTTTTAAAGATATTTGAGGTTTCCATTGAATTTACACTGATTTTAAACTTTCCTTGTGGTGAAACTGGTTGCTACATGCTCAGTCTGACCTCTATTCCACCAAGATCTGTTCTTATTTGGTCATTACACCAGACGCTGCAGTGTTTCCTTATTGTGTTCTTTTGATTATTCAATGGGGAAGTGTGCCATTCCCGCACAAGTGACAATGTTTGTCACAAGCCGGATGTTACTGAGTGAAACTCTGCACTGAGTCAATGACCCCACTTTGAGGGTATCAAATACGACTTTTGTGAATTAAATTTAAAACTTGTTACATATCGTTTTGACAAAATTGGATTCAGTTTAAAAAACTGGACAATCTCTTGAGCGCCCCGAGATGTGAGGTGGCCCCTGGGTAGAGCATATAGGCAGCAGAACATGATAAATAAATTCGGCTGCGGTTATCACATGTTTTTGGACATTGAAGTTGGCGTCTGCCCTTACCACCAAAAGCTCTCAATTCTCATTATTTTTCCAAGCTTTCATCAGCGTCTTCTACATGCAGGGTAGCTCTTTTTCAATGTTTCCATTCTTTTGTTGTTTTTTGCGGTGAATTCCTCGGACAATTTCCTTGCTGTTTTCTCACATGGGCTCAGTCAGACATTCCCAGATGACCAGACTGGTCAATTTAACCTGGATTAAAATGTGTGACTAAGCTAGCAGAGCAGGTGATTTATGGTTGGAAACAAAACAGGTCAGTGTGTCATGTCTCTGCAGGGATTGACCCAGTACCCAATAAGAAAACCACAAATCACAGGGTAGGCTATTCATGCTGTCACATGTTCTAGCTGGCTAGACCAGGAAGAACGAGGTCACTCAGTTTGTTCACTCACAATCAGCAAACAACTGAAAACCTGACATGGTTGATGATGTTGGGCAGAGTTGAGGAACTTCTTTAAGTCTTACTATGTTGTCAAAGTCAGCATGGCATGTTCAGAGGAATCGCTGAGTCAGGACTCCAAACAAATTCAATTCAATAAGTCAGCAGAGCAAACCAACAGCTTAGCAGAGTTGTGCCATGGAAATGAGAAGTGAAATAGGAGGAACACTCCACTGGCGTTCAGTATTAGTCAGCACCAACCGTAAACAGAGGAACTATCTGCAGAAACACTATGAATTGGCACACTGGCAATCAAACAATAAAACAAATGGTGCTTGACAACTTTTCCTGTTTTTCAACATGGTGCGATAGTCATTTTAGTTTGAGAGAGGACCAGTTCAGCGACTGTATTTAAGAGAGAGGAGTTCCTTATAGTGACATAAAAATCCACAACAAACATTTTTAATAGCATTAGAGGAGTAATCAGTACTTGTTGCTTGGAATTTTAACCACGATTCGTTTTACTCAAAACAGTTATCCAGTAATTCTGCTTCATGAGACAAGCTTATGATAGGGATGTGCAATGTGGCTAAAAATTCCATCGAGATAAATGTTCTTATTTAATTTCATTTATTTTAAATTTTAAGACAGATTTTTGCTCCTGAGTGAAGGTTGTTGTTTGTTTGTTTTTGATGAGTAAAATAAGTGGAGTTCCACTTCTAGGTAAATAGATTCTTCAGATTCAAGTTATAACCTGAAATTTTATGATTAAAAACTTTTGTTTACCTGCAGTAAACTGAATCCATATTTAAAAGAAATATGAACATCCACCCCCCACCACACAGCTGCAGACACTACAGATATGTAGTAGCTCTCAAACACTTGGCTTTGACTGAATCGGCCGAGAGCGACAGCATAGTAATTAACTGAGCTACGGCGGAGGCAGGTGAGGGGCCCTAGCTTCGACGGGGGTTGCGTGCGTTGGTGAGAAGAATGAAAAACAGCAAAAAGAATCCAACCACTTTACATTTCGTTTGGACAATAGGTGCAGAGACCAAGAGCACACATATCTCTGATCAGAGTGTGTCGATCTTCTTGGCAGATAGCAATCGGACAATCAAAAGTGGGTGCGAGCCGCCGGCCGTGCCGCCTTGTTTGACAGCGTCGCTCAAGCTTTATTAATCTCAGAAAAAATCTGGCTCTTCCGGTTCACCACCGCCTGTGGAGAGTTGGCAGAAATACCGATGTAGCAAACTCTCTGTCAAACTACATCCTTACGATAAAGGAGAATCTGTCAACAACTTGATATCAGTGCCTGGATCTAGTCTGGCAGTCCACAGCAGAAGGCTACCCACAGACAGACAGTCCCAGGTCACAGTCATACCCGAGCCGAAGGAAACGTCTTCTTGAACACAAAAAGATTATATACCGATAAATACGTTCCAGCTAATTTGTAGGTAGGAGTTGGTAATTTTTATGAACAGCTAATTTATTGCAGCAAAGTGTTTAAGTAGAAAGTAGAAAGGGTCGTCCATTAGCCAGAAGAGCTCAGTAGACTATACATCTGACAAGGTCCAACTGTGCCCTTAAATGTAGCAACAAATTTCAAACTCCACTCAACTGTTAAAAAATTGCAATGTAAAAAAAGTGACAAAAGATTCCTGGATCCAAATCCAATTTTAATTGATTCCGCACCCATACCGAGATTCATGGAAACTTGTTTAGTGTTTTGTGTAATCTTGCTCACAAGCAAACAAACAACAAACAAAGCTCAGGGGTAAACACAGAACCTCCTTGGTGGAGGTCATGAGAAAAATCTGGTTCTGTCATCAGTGGAAGTGTAAATAGTTTCATAATACAAAGTTAAATGTTCAGTTCATTCCAAATTACTAAACAAACATACATTTTCCTGTTCACCTCTAATGGAAAGTAATTATATTGGGATTGGGAGGAAAACTCTGAAACACTTCTGCGTGTGCACAAGACACACACCACCATGCTTTAGTAATTTAGGTCAACTGACCCTTTAACTTGAAGCTTATTGCCCACATGGTGTGTGTGATGCTACACAAAGAAGCCATTGTGTGTGTGAGCCTCATAGCTCCTTAAAGATCACAAGTTGGGATGAAAATAGATACTTTTACAATAATATATTCATTACTCACTTTTAAACTTTTACGCACACAACCGCATCTGACTGTCTTAAAATGGTAGTAAGGGAACCTTGACTTTAAAATCTCTCCTGTAATACCAATGTTACAGAGGCCGTGAATGAACTTTCACATTCAAGTCAAATCCCTCACAGGGACACAGTCAAAATTCATCTACCCCACAATCGCTAACCTGCAAAACACTGCAGACGCAACCATGCGTAAGACAGGCTTATGAAAGAGCTGTTATTCTGCATGACAGAGTCAGGGCCTGTGGATGCACTGAGGGAGATTTGTCAGTGGGTGGGGTTGATTTTGGTGGAACAGTCTCATTTAGAACAACAATTCACGCAACCACTGTGACCTCTGAAATGAGGGCGTGGACTTGGATGTAGTAATTAAGTTCTACAATAAATAATAAAGTTCAGTTAAATGATTTTGAAATTCCAAACAATTTGTCAGGGACTGAAAAATGCCCATTACAAGGTCAAAGAAACCAGAATTAATCTTGAGAGAAGAATTTTTTTGGCGAAATCTAATCCATTTCAGAAGTAGGAGACAGTGAACTGGAAAACAAGAAATTCAAATACAAAGCTAAAAACCTGTAGCTGTAATTTAATATGATATGACATAATATGATATAATGACTTACACTTTGCTGTAGGGATGTTCTGAAAACGATACCAGATGCCAAATGCCTCCGATACAGCAGAAAATGTTTAGTAGGGCATTGATGACTATGCAAATCTATGTCCCAAACCATTTATGGAGTGTTTTAAGGTAGTGTAGCCTTAGACATAGTTCCCTACGATTTTGCACGAGAATGACCCACTAGTAAAATGTAACGTACACAAGACTTCAGTTCTGGATGATGGAATATTAGTGTTGACAACCACAACACCGGCAATCTCATGGAGCATTTGAAGAATCATCAGGAAAGAGCACGAAGATGGAAAAATGGACCAACTGCAGGAGCAAACATTGGAAATCGAAATTCAAACGATGCACTAACTTCCACAAAGACGGCCCCAGAAGCAAGAAAGATAACGGACAAACATATGTTGAGTTTATTGTTGTGTATTCTTAAGATCTATTTAAGTGTTCTTTTTCCGTTATGACTGTGCAACCGGACCATAAAAAAAGTATTGCATTTATTCTCTGTGAGTATATATTTTTGTATTGGTCAACCTGAGCCAGGCTATACAACAATGATAGCTTCCATGCAGGGTTAGAGTTGATAAAGTCCTGATGTATCACTTTCATTCATTCTAGCATCAATGCTTTCGCCTCTGTGCGATTCTGTTTTGCATCGTCTTTCTTTGTTTTGTGTGTGTTTGATTTTTTGTTTTGCTTTTGCTTTAGCTTTTTCTCAATTTGTCATTTACAATACATACAGTACATTATTTTCTGTTTTTGTTTGACGCTTGTTCCACAATAAGTGTATGCTAATCAATCATTGCCCATTGTTTTAACTGGAAATGACCTTATCTTGCCTCTGTATGATTGCTGTCATTGCAACATATACATTACTATCCATAATAAAATTCAACAATCAGTATGAGGAAGAGTAAACATGTCTGACTTCGCAGGCTGACATTAAGTCCTATGAGGAAGGATGTGTAGCAGAGAAGTATCATCTAATACCAATCTCTCAATGGTGTTCAAGAGTTTTACTCAGTTGACAATCAACAGGTGATGTCCTTATAACTTCTCTGGTTTTGTTTTCAGTATGAGGACTGGACTCGTGGAGAGGAAAGAAAAACACTCAGGATTTCAACACAGGAGTCATCACAGAGACAGAAGTGCTTCGTGATACTGAAGCTCACAAACACACCGAGGTGACGATAATGTCTCAGATGAGCAACAACAACAACAAGATCTAACGACGACAACAACAACAACAACAACTGTGTCTAATGAGCAACACAACGGTGTCTTCTTGTGTCCAGGCAACAGCGTTAGCTTGAGTGAAATGTTGAAATGTGATTTACCTGGTGAGTCCTGGAGTCCTGTCGCAGCCATGAAGTCCACTTTTAAAAAAAGACAGATAAATGAGTAGATCGCAGCTGGAGCTGAAATCAGCTGTCTTCACTGTGTGTGCGGTGAGTGTGTTCGAGAGCGTCACGGTGGAGCAGCGGACAGCCTGACTTCCGCCTGCGTCATGTGACTGGCCCCACGTGACCAAAGCAGCCAGCGATCACACCAGATTCACCAGCAGCCTGAAGCGACTCTGCTGTGTCCTCACAGTCCCACCTACAGGCAGGATATAGATAGATAGATAGAGTACTTTATTCATCACCGAAGGGAAATTAAGTTGTCATAGCAGCCGGTATATTTGAATACAATAAAATACAATACAATAGTATAAAATAAAAAATATTGAGGTAGAAAGTACAAAACAGAAGCACAAGATAAAATAATATAAAATAGGTAGATAAAGTGCAGTGGCAAGATGATGGTAATAGTACTGATGATATGATGGTAATGTTATTGTTAGACAGTATATAAAAATAGTACAGTATATATAGCAGTATATAGTAATAATGGCAGCAACAGTAAATATAATAGTAATAGTAATATAATGATAATAATTATAACATGTACACATGTATAGATATGTGTATATAGACTTATGTATACAAAGAATATACAGAGAGTATGATACAATATATGATATATAGTAGAGGTATGAATATAAGTATTTGACTATACAATAGGTAATATAATATACTATGAGTGTAAGAATATGTAGACAGAGTGTGCAAAAGACAATATTATTGTATAAAATTATATATAATATCAATATGGTTTATATGAACACATATCACATATGATGTGAAGTAAGTGTATATGGAGCGGAGTGTTGTACAGGTACACAGTGCAAGGAGACAGGTATGTTTAGTGCAGTTCTGTGATGGTGGCTCTGACAGAGTTAGAGGAGTTGTACAGATATATTCACACATAATATACACATTATTATACACCTACAGGGGTATATAAGTTCATTTTAAGAACTTTGAGAGCACCTGGTACAGGGGATTTGTTACTCTGAGTTGAGTCTGAATATGTTGGTCATGTGATTTTTATGTGCATCTGGGAATGTCGGACTGAGCCAATGTGAGAATACAGCAAGGAAATTGTCCGAAGAATTCATCGCAAAAAAACAACAATAGAATGGAAACATTGAAAAAGTGCTTATACTATGAAAGGGCCTTATTTTATTTACATTTAGTCAGTTGATTCGTTTAGATTTATTTACTCATTTGTTAACTTACCATTGCAGTTCCAAATATGTTTTTATTATTTTATGTAATTCCAACTATTATTCTTATGGTTCTAAATAAAGTTATGAAAAACTGTCACACTGGTTGAAGCATGACCGTATTACGCTGACAGTTTCAATGTTTTTAGAGCACAACCCAAATGGATTTTTGGGGGCCAGGGCGAGAGAAGGGAGTAAACAAATTGGCAATACCAATAAATTGGCTGATATATAGAGAAAAATCATTGACAAATATTCCCCAAATGGCTTTAGCTACATTGCAGTATCGGATTCACACTGAGGAAAATAGCATTCTGAGATTTCGAGAACAAAGTCCTAATTTAACGAGAAAGAAGTCATTATATTACAAGAATAAACTCATTATCTTATATAATTTATGAGAATAAATTGGGGGAGGGGGAATGAGCAGCAAGGAGAACTTGTGCTTGTTGGATTTCCATTTGAAGCAATCTCATTGTTTCTTGAGAAACTACGAAACTAATTTGATTAACACGCAGACGTATCCAATCCAACGATAGCTTTACATTCTACCCCTAACAAAACATTTCCTCCTCCACAAAACAAGCTATTTCCTGCAAGTCTTCGTGTCTCTTTCTTCAGAATAGACACAGTTCTTTTTAAAGTCTTATGATAATGTTTTGCTGATGAACCAGAGTATTTCATTATTTGTAAAACTAAAGTAGAACTTAAGATGTACCACATTCCTTTATGATGCGGGCGACAGGTTGACCTTTAGATATTCTCTCTAAAATAAAATGCATTCTAAAATTATAACTTTATTCTCATAATATCTGTACGACTTTATTTTCACATTTTTTTCACTTTAAGTGGCCTTTAAACTCCATTATGTGATACCAATATTAGGTCTTGTACGTTATCACCTTAAAGATTTAGATGCAACTAAACTCAACCGTGGCATTGGTCCGATATTCCTTCCATCACACATTGTTTCACAGAAACAGGAGCTCAGTGATGTGTTTATTTTCCTTCTCTCAAACAAATGACTCATCTTCCCTCTCTGCTTTCCCAACACTTCATTGTCCATTTACAGAATCCTATATGGCAAAACATCTGTACTTTCTTTAAACAGAAAAACATCTTAATCCTTCATGATATTTATTGACATTTCATCGGAACAAAATACAGACTCTTTAAAGGATTTGACCCCATCAGGCCTGTTAATACAGATGCCTTCAGATGTTTATCTGACTAATATTGTAATATGGGGAAATGAAAGGTTTTCCAAAAACTGTTGGAATTGTTAATTGTTAGTGTCAGCCTAATGTGATATATACAAAAACAATCTTCTGGATTTGTCCAGGAATGTCTTTTTTACTACTGAAAAGTGGAATCAATGAATGTGTCTAAACAGCAAAAGATGCTTGGATGGTTGGAATTTGAAGAGTTGATATTTTTTATATCTGTGAAAGATAAATCTTTTGATTTCAGGCTTTGGATCGGAAACCATTGATGTTACTATTTGTTAATTGCAGTCATTTTCATTTTGTAACCACATTGTGTTGTCTTGATTTGAATTAACAATCCTCCACGCTTTCTCAACACGCACATGTACACACACATGTACACACACATGTACACACACACACACACACACACACACACACACACACACACACACACACACACAACTTCTTTAAAAGTAGTTAAGAGGTTGGTATTTTTTTGATTTTTTTGAAGTTATTATGGCTGCATGTTTACGTTTTGTCACACCAGCTTTGTTGTTGATCAAAACCTCAAGTCAGGACTATTCTGTTTGTCAGTAATTCCTCCTTCAGTCAAAGTGATGAAACACACAACAATATTAACCTTTAATCTGTTTTGGCATCCATTAATCTGTGCTAACGTCATATTGTACGATTAATCTGTAGAAGGCTGTGTAATATCTGAGGAAAGAGAAACAACCCAATATAATTTGAGAAAAAGCCCTGATTTATATGATTTGTAATAAACCCTACTGGTCGGCCCATGACACACTCAAACTCCAAGCTGAATCAATATTTGGAGTGTACACAGAGTACTATCCTATCGTGAGTCAAAACACTGTGAGTCAGGCACGTACACTTACACAAACAGCCACACAACTCATTTTAGACGTCATGTTGTAAGGACCACAACTGTACTGAGTGAAAGCCCGGCTCTCAGATTTTCAGTTTGGAGGCAACAACTTGGAGATGCAATATGACTTTTTCTGGTCTATCAGTTCTTGTTCTTGCTTCATTCGGCTTCTTTTCTGTCAGCAGGTCGGTAGGTAAGTACAAAAGAGGTAAACATCTGTGTTATGTTGAACACGTGTACAATGACTATCATGAGTTAACTAATCATGATAATAACATTATTTCTATATCACATTTCAGCTGTTACAAAGTGTTTCATAAATTGGACAATTAAAAACAATGTAACAAACATCAAAAAAAAGAAGAAAATTAAGTAAGTAATTTAAACACTAATTATTTAATACAAAATCTAAAATCAAAGACAGCAGATAAAGTTATACAACATGATTTATAAATAATGGCAATAGAGAAAGAAAAAAAAGAAACAAATAATAGAAAAAACTGTGTCAACTGTGCCAAAGACATGTGAGGGGCTGTCAAAAGCCCTTCTTCTTTCTACAACCGATGCTGCGATTCAGTTTGGCATTTTTCCTAAATTTTCTTTAAGGACCACAGTGTGACTGTTATTTGAAGGAACTAAATCATGAACGTACTTCACTGTTACCTTCATATCAGGTGTCCACCTACGGAACATGGACAGTTTCATTCGTGCTGTGCAGCAGGTTGAGGACTCCGACCCTGGCCTGTCCCCTTTGGCTTTGGTCAGGGCCCTGCGGAGGACAGCTGGCCATGATGATGCAATGACCATCCATTTTCTGGGTTCGTCAAATAATCTCAGTGATGCTGAGGTTCTGGACACAGCCATTCTTAACGCCTCGTCTTTCAGCTTTTTTGACAAGGCCATCCACCACATTGTGACGGACTATGGAGAGGAACGTGGGGTGGTTCTAGCTCCAGACGGCACCACAGTCGCCCTTGCTCCGTTACTGCTGGGAATCGAATCAGGACTGAAAGCAAAGATTGAGGGGAAGCCAGCCACCGGCATCTTCCCTCTTACCTTGGCCAGGACACTTGGTCTGTCCTTTGTCAGCCTCCAGGACTTTCCGACACGTTATCGCATGGGGCCGAGTGGGTGCTGGGACAACGTGGAGCACCCTCAGGTGTTCCAGCTGTCTCGGCTTCCCACTCTGGCCACTGATGCTATGATTAATGGTGGCATGGATGGAACTGTACTGGGCATGGACCTCAGCAATCAGAGTGAATCTGAAAAGCCGCAGGCCCTCAGTGAGATCTTGAAAGGATACTATAGTTTTACTTTGCAGGAGGGGCAGGGCCTTGATGCTGTGACCAGGAACATTAGCCCGAGGCGACGGGAGATATCTAGATCCCTTCTGGAGCCACTTGATCTACACAGCCAGGTGATGGAGACACTGGCATTGGTCTGGAAGCTGGAGAAGACGGAATGGATTGCTTGGGACACTGGAGTGGGGCAGGCAGTGAGGGATGGGTTGCAGGCATTTGTTCACATATTCTGGGGTAAGTGATCACAAAAGTGTACTTGACTGCAGTGTAGGGCTGAACCCAAGGTCTATAAAATGGTAGCAAATTATGAAAAATGTCCACATTTGAGAAGGTGGAGCCAGTATATTTATTTAATAGTCAAAATTATTTTGTCATTAAACTAATCGATTAATTTACTTATATTTATGCAGCTGGAGCACATAAGTCCATAGAATGATTCAATAACCAAATGTAAATTTGTTATAATTCAAAACTGTATTGTCATTGTCTGTGGTGACTTGGTTTTTTAGCCTGCTACAATTTCAAACTGAAAAGATAACAATAAATCAGTTGATGTTTTTTAAAAATATATTTTTAAATAAATATGTTACAAAAATGTGGGATTATCATCCGCTTTACAGGGAGCAACATGTTGTAGTAAGACATCCAGAACACTTCTATCTGTGGCAAGATGCCGAGTTAAACCACCAGAGGGCAGCAGTGACTTAACCATCATCCTCTCTCCTCCTCTCCTCAGACTGCCCTCAAATCATCTCCCGTTGTCAGTGGGGGGCAAACTCTTACCAGGATACCCCCACCCCACTGTCTTTGCCCCTCCACTTCCTGTATGTGCACCACACCTATGAGCCATCCTCACCCTGTCTGTCCTTCCCACAGTGCTCTCGTAACATGAGAGCCATGCAGAGGTTCCACCAGGAGGACCGCGGCTGGACCGACATAGGATACAAGTAACCCAAAAAATACATAGCTGATTGATTGATTGGTAGGTAGTTAGCTTGGTTGGTATGTAGGTAGGTTGGTTGGTAGGTAGGTAGCTGTTTGGTAGGTAGGTATTTAGGTAGGTATGTAGGTAGGTAGGTAGGTAGGTAGGTAGGTAGGTAGGTAGGTAGGTAGGTACGTACGTACGTACGTAGGTAGGTAGGTAGGTAGGTACGTAGGTAGGTAGGTAGGTAGATGTTTAAGTAAGTAAATAAGTTGGTGCGTAGGTAGGTAGGTAGGTAGGTAGATGTTTAAGTAAGTAAATAAGTTGGTGCGTAGGTAGGTAGGTAGGTAGGTAGGTAGGTAGGTAGGTAGGTAGGTAGGTAGGTAGGTAGGTAGGTAGGTAGGTAGGTAGGTAGGTAGGTAAATAAGTAAATAGGTTGGTAGGTAGGAAGGTTGATTCACCTGGAGAAAGAAAGACAATAACTCCAGTTTACCATTAAAACTAGAAAAAGAGGGAACTAGCCTGGCTCTGGTTTAACTCAAATACTGCTGATTAACTTACATTCATGCACCAATGCATGTTGTCTCATATATTGTAAATTCAAATTAATTTGCATAATATTTGTAACATTTGTCTCTAAACATCACATTCTCATTATATTTCCATAAGTTTTGCTGAGCTTACTTTTGTATTGTGTTTTGTATTTGCATTGAGCTGCACTGTCTCTATGTCCTCAGCTTTGTGGTGGGCTCTGACGGCTACGTCTATGAAGGCAGAGGCTGGACATACCTTGGTACTCACACCAGGGGCCACAATAGCCTCGGGTATGGGGTGTCAATCATTGGTAACTACACTGCCACCCTTCCCTCTCGTCACGCCATGGACCTGTTGCGCCATCGTCTGGTCCGTTGTGCAGTAAATGGAGGAGGACTGTCTGCCAACTTCACCATCCATGGCCATAGGCAGGTGGTGAACACCGCCTGTCCTGGCGATGCCTTCTTCTCTGAAATAAGAAGCTGGGAACACTTCAGGGTCTGACAGGAGGCCCACTGCCACTTTATTAATCTTACACATCATCCCATTATCAACGCTTTGTTAACTGTTTGATTATGTTAACCTTTGAAATAGTTTCACTACATGAAATGGAAATTTAATCCCCCATCATTTTAATGAAGATGCGATCAGATCCATGTATTCCAGTGCAGGATTAATTTAAATCAAATGGATCTCCCTGCTCATATATACTCACCAATGATATAATAGTGATTCTAAGGCACTGACCTCTGGACTAAGATGAATTTACATCCAACACACATCTAATGTACAGAGATCCTCAGGATGTAAGCTGAGGTGAACCTCTTGATTCAACAGCTATTCAAAGCTTGGAGTTTTCAATCATGGTGAGGCAAACAAAGCATATATAGCTGGATTTCTGATGTACTGCTAACTGCAGGTTTTAAGAACCTTTCAGTTGATCGATGTCATGAATCATCAGGGATGTATTCATGTAAAATTATCTTTTTTTCTCCTCCAATAAAGAGTCTGCCACATCTTATAAAAGTGATTGTTTTTGTCATTTGCACCTTCCATCAAAAAGGGTTGTCGGTGTAAGTACATAATGAAAGAAATTCTGTTGCTTTACTGCCCTAAAGCAATAAACCTACTGAGCGTCCTTCAGTGCTGGATCATTTCTATGGGTGCGTTCCATTGAATCAGCATCTGGGTTACAACAACCAATCAAAACGCAAACACACCTAAATGTTGCCCAATATTTTAGCCTATAGCTGACCCACGTGACCTTACACACGTGACCCTGAAAGAACCTGTTTACTCTGCAGAGTTCACTGTAACATGGGTGGATGCAGCAGATTAAGTCCTGGGGTAGCCTCTAGTTCAACAAGAGAGGCCAGCTTCATGACTCAGCCTGTGGCTCCAGCTCAAGACAAAGAACTTCATATGACGTGTTTGATTGTATTTGTCAACATGCTGCATAAGAAAGAAAGTGGGAGCTAAGTGATTTTTTTACATAAAAAAATCTGCCTTACAATTTTAGGCAAATCATTGAAGTATGGACACTGGACAATTTTTTGATGGGGTTCTGTTCCTTTGATTCAGCGAGACTCTACGTCTGACTCTCCTTGGCCTTTCCAAAACAAAAAAACACATGCTCCATGTTTTTTTTCCTCAAGGTTTTTTAGTAGGGATGAACTGTTCTGTCTAATAGAGATATTATTATGGGCTTCATGTCATTCACAGCTCCCTAAAATTTTGCTAGACATGTTATACATCCAGGAAACTTTAGAATCAGATGACTGAGCAGGATATGTGAGGGCATATGGTTGTGTGTTTTATTTGTTCCCTTTCAAACCTCTTGTACTTTGTACCGGGTCACACCCATAGACTCACCCTGTACTGTCTTGTGTCCCCTCTGGTTCTGTTTGTTTATTCTGTTCTTGTTACCTGCATGTCAGAAATGTTGCTTTCTAAAGTGCTGAAGACAAAATAGAAATAATGGAGGATATATATATATATATACTCAAAACTGCAGCAAACATGTTCAGTATTTTTGCATCAGCACTATCTGAAGCCATCCCCTTCACTTTCTGTCACAGTTCAACTATGTTATCAATGTCAATAAAAGTGAACTCATAACGATACTGAAAATGAAAGTTCGGGGGCTTCTCGTCTGAGGTCTGAAGTTCCAAAAAATCCCATGTTATCCAGAAACTGAAAGTATAGGGATCATATATATAGAGCTTCTCTGCTTAGTTCAACACCACAGACAGAACAGACTGTACCAAACCTCCCACATTCCAGCATCAACAGGACCATCAGAGAAGTAACACAACAATGAGTGAGTTGTTTTACTGCTCATTTAACTTTTTAATAGAAATATTTATACCACACAGATTGCTAAAGCTTACCTAAAACTCTATATAAATGTATTATACATATTTATATAATTATTTCCATGTTTTTAATTGAATATTATTAAACAAGCCTCTTTTATTTCTATTGTTGTAGCTTTGCCATTGTTGTGGTTCTCCTTTTTGACATTGTGTTGGATTTGTGACTGTTCAATCCTGTCAGGACGTCATGCTTTGTTCTCATGTCAGTGTGCAGGTGTGTATTCACAAGTTAAATATAAACTAATAAAAACTGAACATGTGCAGGTTATGGAAACATAGGATCGGTTGAGACCAGTGGAGCTTCATGGCAAACTGCTCAGGGGGACAAGCTGGGATACTCAGGTAAATCACTGCAGTGGAGAAACACAACCTGCTGATTCGTTCACCAATTGGAGTAAAAGGAAAACAGAAAACAAACTAAACCATTGCACTGACAGGCCAACAGGTGTCTTGGATGCAAAAATCAAGTGTCTTTATTTCTCTCTACAAGGTGTAGCTGCATCACACACAATGGCAGAGATAGACATGGGCAGAATGAGTCAGTACAAGTCCAAAATCATTAAAGTGGGACAGAAACAAGGAGTCGACCCGGCTCTCATTGCTGCCATCATCTCGAGAGCTTCCAGGGCCGGAAACGCACTGAAAGACGGCTGGGGAGACTATAAAAACACCTGGGGACTAATGCAGGTTATAACAGCTACTACTGTTTTACACACATCCTCCAAGTAGAGCTTCATATTACAATACAATAACGTGTTTTTTCTAGGTTGATGTTAATCCCAATGGAGGTGGACACAAGAAAGAAGGTGGATGGGACAGTGAGAAACACCTCAACCAAGCCACTGGGATCTTGGTTCATTTTATTATCCGAATCAAGAATAAGTTTCCTGACTGGAGCAAAGAGCAGCAGCTGAAAGGTTCGTTTCACAGAATTTGTTGAATTGTACTTTGACTTTGCTTTTGGTTTAACTTTGTTTTCATATGTGTCTGCAGGAGGAATAGCAGCCTACAGCACGGGGGATGGGAATGTGCATTCCTATTCTGGAGTGGATGAACTAACAACCGGTGGAGACTACTCCAATGACGTCACAGCCAGAGCTCAGTGGTACAAAAACAATGGGTACTGAAGCTGAGCAGTCTCCTGAAAGTCATCAATGAAACATCATATTGTGTGTACTGTGTTAAAACCTGGGCTAAATAAACGTGATGCAAAGTGAAACTACAATGCCTGTGTCTCAATGTGATCATTTGTGGAGCAGTAATTGAGATTCAGGATTTAGATCAGGGGTTCCCTATCTTTCCAGCCCCCCCCCCCCCCCCCTCAAAATATCGATGCCAGAGACTCAGGACCCCAGTTATTGCAGACGATATCCACTAGAGCTAGTTGGCAGTAAAGTAAAAAATGTGTGTGCACATTTATGATGCTATGAATCAACCTGCTGCACCTGACACTATAAAATATGCCATTTTTCATTGGTTTGAATATGTTATGGAAATCTTTTCCTGACCCCTCCTCTGTGAGTCACTCCCTAAGGGTGCCGTGGTTTGAAATGGCTGATTTTGATAATTTACACCATTCTGATACTGAGTTCGGCTCAGTTGCTGGACCCCTATTGTATAATGATTGTGCTATTTGATCCCAGACACTCAACAACAAAGCCAAGATAGCCTCAAAAGTGTACTTGACTGCAGTGTAGGGCTGAACCCAAGGTCTATAAAATGGTTAGCAAATTATGAAAAATTTCCACATTTGAGAAGGTGGAGCCAATATATTTATTTAATAATCAAAATTATTTTTTCATTAAACTTATCGATTGCTTTACTTATATTGATGCAGCTGGAGCACATAAGTCCATATAATGATTAAATAACCAAATGTAAAATAGTCTTCGTTATTATACAAAACTGTATTGTCATTGTCTATGGTGACTTGATTTTTTAGTCTGCTACAATTTCAAACTGAAAAGATAACGATAAATCAGTTAAAAAATATATTTTTACATATATATGTTATAAAACTTTTGTATTATCATCCCCTTTACAGGGAACAACATCTTGTAGTAAGACATCCAGAACACTTCTATCTGTGGCAAGATGCCGAGTTAAACCACCAGAGGTCAGCAGTATCTTAACCATCATCCTCTCTCCTCCTGTCCTCAGACTGCCCTCAAATCATCTCCCGTTGTTAGTGGGGGGGGCAAACTCTTACCAGGATACCCCCATCCCACTGTCTTTGCCCCTCCACTTCCTGTATGTGCACCACACCTACGAGCCATCCTCACCCTGTCTGACCTTCCCACAGTGCTCTCGTAACATGAGAGCCATGCAGAGGTTCCACCAGGAGGACCGCGGCTGGAGCGACATCGGATACAAGTAACCCCAAAAATGCATAGCTGATTGATTGATTGGTAGGTAGTTAGGTTTGTTGGTAGGTAGGTAGGTAGCAGGGATGGGCAAAAATACATCAAAATGTATTTTGATACAAAATACAAAATACCCCTCAAATAAATGTATCAAAATAAAATACAAAATACTGGTGCCAGAAAATGTAACAAAATACAATACATGTATTTTGTATTTAAAATATAGGAAATACTTTTTCTGGATTTTCACAATTTAGTATAGCAGAGCATTCAGGTTTGGGCTATATAATGTACACAAAGCTCTGGTGAACCCTATAAAAAGGAAGAACAGTCACAGAATGTCAGTGTAACTAAGCAAAGCTATTAAAAGACAACAACTTGATTGATTATGTATATACACTACCGATAATTTCGTGTTTTCCATGAAAACTTTTATTTATCAAATGAGTTGCAAAATGAATAGAAAATTTAGTCAAGACATTGACAAGGTTAGAAATAATGATTTTTATATTATTATATATTAATTTGGTTCTTCAAACTTTGCTTTTGTCAAAGAATGCTCCATTTGCAGCAATTACAGTATTGCAGACCTTTGGCATTCTAGCTGTTAATTTGTTGAGGTAATCTGTAGAAATTTCACCCAACGCTTCCTGAAGCCCCTCCCACAAGTTGAATTGTCTTGATTGGCACTTCTTGCTTACCATACAGTTAAGCTCCTCCCACAACAACTCAATGGGGTTGAGATCTGGTGACTGCGCTGCCCACTCCATTACAGACAGCACACAAGCTGCCAGCCTCTTCCCTAAATAGTTCTTGCATAATTTGGAGGTTTGCTTTGGATCATTGTCCTGTTGGAGAAGGAAATTGGCTCCAATCAAGCGCTGTTCACAGGGTGTGGCATGGCGTTGGAGATTGGAGTGATAGCCTTCCTTATTTAAAATCCCTTTTACCTTGTACAAATCTCCAACTTTACCAGCACCGAAGCAGCCCCAGACCATCACATTACCTCCACCATGCTTGACAGATAACGTCAAGCACTCTTCCAGCATCTTTTCACCTGTTCTGTGTCTCACAAATGTTCTTCTGTGTGATCCAATCACCTCAAACTTTGAATCGTCTGTCCATAACACTTTTTTCCAATCTTCCTCTATCAAATGTCTGTGTTCTTTTGCCCATATCAATCTTTTCTTTTTATTGGCCAGTCTCAGATATGGCTTTTTCTTTGCCACTCTGCCTAGAAGGCCAGCATCCCGGAGTCGCCTCTTCACTGGAGACGTTGACTCTGGCGTTTTGCTGGTACCATTTAAAGAAGCTGCCAGTTGAGGACCTGTGAGGCGTCTATTTCTCAAACTAGAGACTCTAATATACTTGTCTTCTTACTGAGTTGTGCTCTCTGAAGGGAGTAGTACACACCGTTGTAGGACATTTTCAGTTTCTTTGCAATTTCTCGCATGGAACAGCCTTCATTTCTAAGAACAAGAATAGACTGGCGAGTTTCACATGAAAGTTTTCTTTTTCTGGCCATTTTGAGAGTATAATGGAACCCACAAATGTGATGCTCCAGATACTCAACTAGCTCAAAGGAAGGACAGTTTTATAGCTTCTCTCACCAGCTAAACAGTTTTCAGCTGTGCTAACACAATTGCACGAGGGTTTTCAAGGGTTTTCTAATCATCCATTAGTCATCTAAAGCGATTAGCAAACACTATGTCCCATTAGAACACTGGAGCGATGGTTGCTGGATATGGGCCTCTATACACCTATGTAGATATTTCATTAAAAACCAGACGTTTCCACCTAGACTAGTCATTTACCACATTAACAATGTATAGAGTGTATTTCTGATTAATCTAATGTTATCTTCTTTGAAACATTGCTTTTCTTTGAAAAATTAGGTAATTTCTAAGTGACCCCAAACTTTTGAACGGTAGTGTATATATTAATGGGACTTAACAGCCCAGAAACTTTGGCTTTGTATCAACAAGAAATTATTCATCACATATGAATAGCATCACACATAAAGCCTATGTATACTATAAAAGCAAAATATAGAATTAAAACCAGTTGTTCACAGGTAAAGAGCCTAAATAAATTACTGTACATCAAGTTCTGCACAGAAAAATGAATAAAAATAAAAGGTAAAAAGTAAATCAATACAAAAGTGAACAGGTAACTTATCAAGTGAGTAGCCTACTTTCTTCTCTTTTACTGTACCTTGGCCAGTGGCATGGTAGGCCACATAGTTCTATATTACAGTGTTAAGTGTCTCATACAGGTTCACACTGACATCATTATGACATAATACTCCTTCCATTTTGGTTCTTGAGACCCAACCACTGAGTAGCCAGTTTAGTTGCCTTTAAGAATAACTCACTTTTCAAATATTTCTGTTGTTAACCGCCTCCTGTGTGGATGGAATATTATTCCTGCAAACGAGAGCAGTCTCTCAACCGGAGCTGAAGAGGGGAGGGTTGTGTTAAATCGAACAAAAAGGAGCTTGATAAGTGGTTACTGCTGAAGAGAAACCAGGTCTTTTCTGGTGTCCTACAGAAAACGAAGGATATCTAATTCAGCTTTGCTGTGGCTTGTGATCTCCTGTCTTTCCTGGACTTGAGTTTCTTTAGCTAAGAAAACAAAGAAGTCATCTTCCTCATCATCTTGGAGGTTGAGTGGAGCATAAGCTGGTGGATTCGCCTCCTTTCTCCTGACAATTGTGGTGCTTGTGGTATTTTAAATACAAAATTACTCCACTCAACAAGTATTTTGTTACAAATTACGTTAGATTTTTTATCGGCCCTACCAAATACAAATTACAAAATACTCAAAGTAATTGAAATACGTATTTCAAATACAAGTAATAGAAATACTGCCCATCTCTGGTAGGTAGGTAGGTAGGTTGGTTGGTAGGTAGGTAGGTATGTAAGTAAGTAAATAAGTTGGTACGTAGGCTGGTTGATTCACCTGGAGAAAGAAAGACAATAACTCCAGTTTACCATTAAAACTAGAAAAAGAGGGAACTAGCATGGCTCTGATTTAACTCAAATGCTGCTGATTAACTTACATTTATGCTCCAATGCATGTTGTTGCAAGTATTGTACATTCAATTAAATTTGCATGACTGAATATTTGTAACATTTGTCTCTAAACATCACATTCTCATTATATTTCCATACGTGTTGTTGAGCTTACTTTTGTATTGTGTTTTGTATTTGCATTGAGCTGCACTGTCTCTATGTCCTCAGCTTTGTGGTGGGCTCTGACGGCTACGTCTATGAAGGCAGAGGCTGGACATACCTCGGTACTCACACCAGGGGCCACAATAGCCTCGGGTATGGGGTGTCAATCATTGGTTACTACACTGCCACCCTTCCCTCTCGCCACGCCATGGACCTGTTGCGCCATCGTCTGGTCCGTTGTGCAGTAAATGGAGGAGGACTGTCTGCCAACTTCACCATCCATGGCCAAAGACAGGTGGTAAACACTGCCTGTCCTGGAGATGCCTTCTTCTCTGAAATAAGAAGCTGGGAACACTTCAGGGTCTGACAGGAGGCCCACTGCCACTTTATTCATCTTACACATCATCCCATTATCAACGCTTTGTTAACTGTTTGATTTTGTTAACTTTTGAAATAGTTTTACTTCCTGAAATGGACATTTAATCCTCCATCACTTTAATGAAGATGCGATCAGATCCATCTATTCCAGTGCAGGATTAATTAAAATCAAACAGATCTCCCTGCTCATACTCACATGTGGGGCACTAATGATATACTAGTGATTCTAAGGCACTGACCTCAGGACTCAAGATGAATTTACATCCAACACACATCTAATGTACAGAGATCCTCAGGATGTAAGCTGAGGTGAACCTCTTGATTCAACAGCTGTGACTATTTAAAGCTTGGACTTTTTGAATCATGGTGAGCAGCACGAGACATAAATGTTTTTTTCCTGAGGCAAACAAATCATAAATAGCTAGATTTCTGATTTACTGCTAACTGGAGGTTTTAAGAACCTTTCAGTTGATTGATGTCATGAATCATCAGGGATGTATTCATGTCAAATCAACCTTTTCTCCTCCAATAAAGAGTCTGCCACATCTTATAAAAGATATTGTTTTTGTCATTTGCACCTTCCATCAAAAGGGCAGGTTGTCAGTGTTAGTACATAATGAAAGAATTCTGTTGCTTTACTGCCCTTAAGCAATAAACCTACTGAGCGTCCTTCAGTGCTGGATCATTTCTATGGGTGCGTTCCACTGAATCAGCATCTGTGTTACAACAACCAATCAAAACGCAAACACACCTAAATGTTGCACAATATTTTAGCCTATAGCTGAGCCACGTGACCTTACACACGTGACCCAGAAAGAACCTGTTTACTCTGCAGAGTTCACTGTAACATGGGTGGATGCAGCAGATTAAGTCCTGGGGTAGCCTCTAGTTCAACAAGAGAGGCCAGCTTCATGACTCAGCCTGTGGCTCCAGCTCAAGACCAAGAACTTCATGCGACGTGTTTGATTGTATTTGTCAACATGGTGCATAAGAAAGAAAGTGAGAGCTAAGTGATTTTTTACTGCAATGATTTTGTTATATATGAAAAAAAATTAAACTCTCACATCCAATATGATGTATGATATGATAATGGGTTAAATAATCAAATATAGGCCTAAAAAAATCTGCCTTACACTTTTAGTTATTTTAAAAAGAATAATAAAACATAGAAATTATGAAAATCATTAAAGTATGGACACTGGACAATTTTATGATGAGGTTCTGTTCCTTTGATTCAGCGAGACTCTACGTCTGACTCGCCTTGGCCTTTCCAAAACAAAATACACATGCTCCATGTTTTCTTTCTCCAGGTTTTTTAGGAGGGATGTACTGTTCTGTCTGATAGAGATATTCTAATGGGCTTCATTTAGAATTTTGCTAGACATGTTTCACATCCAGGAAACTTTAGAATCAGATGACTGAGCAGGATATGTGAGGGCATATGGTTGTGTGTTTTATTTGTTCCCTTTCAAACCTCTTGTACTTTGTACCGGGTCACACCCATAGACTCACCCTGTACTGTCTTGTGTCCCCTCTGGTTCTGTTTGTTTATTCTGTTCTTGTTACCTGCATGTCGGAAATGTTGCTTTCTAAAGTGCTGAAGACAAAATAGAAATAATGGAGGATATATATATATAAACTCAAAACTGCAGCAAACATGTTCAGTATTTTTGAATCAACTCTATCTTAAGTCAGGTGGTAAACATGGGATTACCGATGCCCCGAACTTTCGTTTTCAGTATCGTTATGAGTTCACTTTAGGGTTTTAATGACATTGATTACATAGTTGAACTGTGCACCCAGACCTCAGATTGCACAGCCACGTCTCCTCTGAGGTCTGAAGTTCCAAAAAATCTCATGTTAAGCAGTGAAACTGGAGGTATACGGATTCATATATATAGGGCTTCTCTGCTTAGTTCAACACCACAGACAGAACAGACTGTACCAAACCTCCCACATTCCAGCATCAACAGGACCATCAGAGAAGTAACAAAAACAATGGGTGAGTTGTTTTACTGCTCATTTAACCTTTTAACACAGAAATATTTATACTACACCTAATTGCTAAATCTTACCTAAACCTCTATATAAATGAAGGTGTATAATACATATTTTATATAAATGATTTCCTGTTTTTAATTGAATATTATTAAACAACCTCTTTTATTTCTGCTGTTGTAGCTTTACGATTGTTGTGGCCAGGAAACAATTTTGGAAAAATCGAATTAGTTGAGACCAGTGGAGCTTCAAAGGAAACGGCTAAGCAGGACGAGCTGGGATACTCAGGTAAATCACTGCAGTGGAGAAACACACCCGGGTGATTCGATCATCAATTGGAGAAAAAGGAAAACAGAAAACAATCTATTCTAAACCATTGCACTGACAGGCCAACAGGTGTCTTTGTGTCTTGGATGCAATAATCAAGTGTCTTTATTTTTCTCTACAAGGTGTAGAAGCATCACACACAATGGCAGAGACGGACAGGGAGAGAATGACTCAGTACAAAGAGTTAATCCACAACATCGGTTCGAGACACGGAGTCGATAAGTATCTCATTGCTGCCATCATCTCGAGAGAGTCCAGGGCCGGAAACGCACTGACAGACGGCTGGGGAGACTGGAGCGACGAAAGAAATGCTTGGAACGCCTGGGGACTGATGCAGGTTATAACAGCTACTACGGTTTTACACACATCCTCTAAGTAGAGCTTCATATTACAATAAAATAACTTGTTTTTTTTCTAGGTTGATGTTAATCCCAATCGAGGTGGACACACTGCTATAGGTGGATGGGACAGTGGGCAACACCTCAACCAAGCCACTGAGATCTTGGTTCATTTTATCAACCGAATCAGCAAAAAGTTTCCTCACTGGAGCAAAGAGCAGCAGCTGAAAGGTTCGTTTCACAGAATCTGTTGAATTTTACTTTGACTTCGCTCTTGGTTTAACTTTGTTTTCGTATGTGTCTGCAGGAGGGATAGCAGCCTACAACATGGGGGATGGGAATGTGGATTCCTATAGTCGAGTGGATGAACACACAACCGGTAGAGACTACTCCAATGACGTCATAGCCAGAGCTCAGTGGTACAAAGAGAATGGGTACTGGAGGAACTGTGCAGTCTCCTGAAAGTCATCAATGAAACATCATATTGTGTGTACTGTGTCAAAACCTGGGCTAAATAAACGTGATGCAGTGAAACTACAATGCCTGTGTCTCAATGTGATCATTTGTGGAGCAGTAATTGAGATTCAGGATTTAGATCAGGGGTTCCCAATCTTTCCAGACATCCCCCAGTTGCTGGACCCCTATTGTATCATGATTGTGCTATTTGATCCCAGACACCCAACAACAGAGCCAAGAGAGCCTCATATTGTTGATCTTCCATGACTTCATATGATACCAAATACATAGAAAAGGTCTGTCCAAAGGCATTTATTAATGTCTGACTCATAAAAAACAGTGAAATTCTTGTTATAATGAATATGATACTTTTCCCTTCCAATCTTCGAGCCTTCAAATTCAGTGGCTGACATTCACCATTTCTCAGCTCTTGACGTGCTGCTAAATAAACAAAATCACCAACATCCTTGTAAATAAATAGAAAACAGAAACAGAGAACAGTAGCACCGCTATCATTAGCTGGCCGAATCCATTTAATTAAGATGAATGTTCTTCCTAGGTTTCTGTATTTGTTTCAATGTATTCCGATTTTCATTCCTAAAAAAAACTTCCACACTCGACAAAATACTATTTGCATTTATATGGGATAACAAGACCCCCGTATTCGCAGAACTTTTTTATAAAGGTCAAAAAAGTTAGGAGGTATGTCAATGCCTAATTTTCTTTACTATTATTGGGCTTGCAATGTTCAAAAGGTCATAATGTGGGCGAATAGTGGTGCAGATGTGGAAACCCCCGCTTGGGTTAAATTGGAATGTTTTAAATTACAACTCCATTCACTGGTAACAGCTCCCTTGCCACTTAAATCTGGTTCTTTTAAAAACCCCGTAGTTGCCCATACTGTGAAGATCTGGGTTCAATTTCGGAAACATTTTGGCTTGCAGAGTGCATCAATACAGGCTCCTATTCTTGCGAATCATCTTTTCACCCCTTCCAAGTCAGACCTGGCCTTTCGGGCCTGGCATGGTAATGGGATTAGACTTGTTAAAGATCTTTATGTTAACAAGGTGTTTGCTTCAATAGATCAATTGTCAGAGAAATACACGTTGCCCCGTTCCCATTTCTTTCGATATATATACAGATTAGGCACTTTGTACAAAGGGGTTACCTCCCTTTCCCTGAGCAACCACCAAGCACGCCCTTAGATAATCTCCTAGGACTTAAGGCTGGTCTCAAGGGCACCATCTCTAGGATTTATGGGGAGATTGACGCGATAAACCCACAGTCTCTAAAAAACCTAAGGACAATTTGGGAACAAGACCTAGGCCTTTCATTTGCTGATGGTCAGTGGGCTTCAGCCCTTGGCCGGGTTCACTCCTCTTCCCCCTGTGCTAGGCACAGTCTAATACAGTTCAAGATAGTTCATCGTCTCCATTACACCAAAGAGAAATTAGCAAGAATATACCCTAATACTGATCCCACATGTGACCGATGCAAACTAGCCACTGCAACCTGGCTACACATGTTTTGGCTATGTTCGAGCCTCCAAACATACTGGGAGAAAATCTTTGCATCGCTTAGTGACATCTATCACATGACGATTGAACCGCAACCTGTCATTGCACTCTTTGGGGTGATGCCTGAAGGCACAGTAGGGCCGGTTGGCATGCATGTTGTGATCGCCTTTACCACCCTGCTAGCCCGGCGCCTTATCCTCCTTAACTGGAAGAGGCCGGTGCCACCATCTCATACAAGATGGCTCGAGGAGATCATGTTCTATTTGAAGCTTGAAAATATTAAATACACACTGAGGGGAGTCACAGACACATTTGAAAAGGTATGGAGGCCTTTTCTTACATATTATAACAATTTAACCCAAATAACAGACTGGATCGATTCATAATATCTTTAGTATAGCACAGTGCAGAGTGTACATTACATTTTTATTTATTTATTGTTGTTGTCAAGGGAGCGCTGGGTTGGGGTGGGAGGTGGGGGGAGGGCAAATGGGACGGGGGGAAAAACAAAAAAAAAGCTGAAACTAATGTACTGATGACTTTGTTTAAAGGGACTCTTTCCTTTGTTGCATTTGAGAATTACAGCACATTCAAATCATCCCGCCTTCCTCCAATGCCCCACCCCCTCGTTCCCATCCGCGGTGTTTTTTTGAAGAAACTTTATTTACAAGCAGACTTACAACCTACTGCCTCCGCGCACGCACGTGAGTTTTTGTTTACCAAAGCAATGAATTCGGATTCAGAAGCACCGGTAAGTTATATACATTTACATTCACATATGATGACGGGCCCGAATGCGCCACAAGAAGCAGACGGAAAACCTGCATGTCCATGCAGCAAACAGACAGGTCTGTCGGCCAATAAAGTCCTTCGGTCCGAAGAATTTTATTGGTTGAAGTTTTCACTAAATATTATGAGAGTGAAATAATTGTTTGATTTTACTCCTGGTGGGTCTGTCTTGCATTTTAGAGTGTCATTACCTTATTAATACCAATTTAACCTTATCCAAAAAAAGTGTAAAAATGCAACAAAGGTAAGAGTCCCTTTAATGGAGCAGATGATGTGTGTCCAACACTGATGTTAGCCAGCTTTAGTACAGCTCCAAAGAATGCTGCTGGTATAATTGTTTTGAAACCACAAATCTTTCTTTTTTTTGTTTTTGTTTTTTTCCTTAAAAATGTTATTATTACTTTCAAGTCTTTTTTCGATGATTTGCAAAAGAGTTTATAACTGTAAAATGAAGCGTCGTTCATCCTGAAGTGGGAAAAAGTCAATGTTGTAAAAGGTAATTGAAGACACTGGACCTAATTAGAGTTATAGATGTAGGTTACTTACAGATTATTGTGTAAGAGCATTTTCAGAGAATTGAATTTCAAATAATGGTTTGTTATTTCTATTTTTTTTATGAGGATCTGAAATTACAGTTCTTATTGTACAGTATAATAAATGTATATATGTTATTAAAAAACAAAACAAAACAAAACAAACAATATAAATACTAAATACAAAAAAAAAAAAAAATGTTCAAATGTTCAGTTGTTGGAGGAGGGTGTGTGGCAGTCCAAGCCAGGGTGGAGGGGGGAAGTAATGTCAGTGGAGAAGGTGTGTGTGTGTGTGTGGGGGGGGGGGGTGGGGTTAGGGGCTGTACTATCTTGTGTCCCCTCTGGTTCTGTTTGTTTATTCTGTTCTGTTACCTGCATGTCAGAAATGTTGATTTCTAAAGTGCTGAAGACAAAATAGAAATAATGGAGGATATATATATATATACTCAAAACTGCAGCAAGCATGTTCAGTATTTTTGCATCAGCACTATCTGAAGCCATCACCTTCACTTTCTGTCTGAGTTTAATTTCATTGGTGGTAAACATGATTAATAGGAACTTCAGTCCTCAGAGGAGACGTCGCTGTGCAATATGAGATCTGGGTGTCACAGTTCAACTATGTTATCAATGTCATTAAAAGTGAACTCATAACGTTACTGAAAATGAAAGATCGGGGCTTCTCCTCTGAGGTCTGAAGTTCCAAAAAATCACATGTTAAGCAGTGAAACTGAAAGTATACGGATTCATATATATAGAGCCTCTCTGCTTAGTTCAACACCACAGACAGAACAGACTGTACCAAACCTCCCATATTCCAGCATCAACAGGACCATCAGAGAAGTAACAAGAACAATGGGTGAGTTGTTTTACTGCTCATTTAACCTTTTTAATAGAAATATTTATACCACACAAATTGCTAAAGCTTACCTAAAACTCTATATAAACTAAAGTGTATTGTATATATTTTATATACATTATTTCCTGTTTATAATTGAATATTATTAAACAAGCCTCTTTTATTTCTGGTGTTGTAGCTTTGCCATTGTTGTGGCTCTCTTTTTTGACATTGTGTTCGATTTGTGACTGCTCAATCCTGTGAGGAGTTCATGCTTTGTTCTCATGTCAGTGTGCAGGTGTGTATTCACAAGTTAAATATAACCTAATTAAAACTGACCATGTGCAGGTTATGGAAACATCCGATCGGTTGAGACCAGTGGAGCTTCAGGGCAAACTGCTCAGCAGGACAAGCTGGGATACTCAGGTAAATCACTGCAGTGGAGAAACACAACCTGCTGATTCGATCAACAATTGAAGAAAAAGGAAAACAGGACCGAATCTAAACCATTGCACTGACAGGCCAACAGGTGTCTTTGTGTCTCGGATGCAATAATCAAGTGTCTTTATTTCTTTCTACAAGGTGAACGTGCATCACACACAATGGCACAGACGGATATGGGCAGAATGAGTCAGTACAAGTCCAAAATCATGAGAGTGGGACAGAGAAATGGAGTCGACCCGGCTCTCATTGCTGCCATCATCTCCAGAGAGTCCAGGGCCGGAAACACACTGACAGACGGCTGGGGAGACTTTGGGAACGCCTGGGGACTGATGCAGGTTATAACAGCTACTACGCTTTTTCACAAATCCGCAGAGTAGAGCTTCTTATTACAATACAATAACGTGTTTTTTCTAGGTTGATGTTAATCCCAATGGAGGTGGACACACTGCTATAGGTGGATGGGACAGTGAGGAACACCTCAACCAAGCCACTGGGATCTTAGTTGATTTTATTAACCGAATCAGGAATAAGTTTCCTGACTGCAGCAGAGAGCAGCAGCTGAAAGGTTAGTTTCACAGAATTTGTTGAATTGTACTTTGACTTCGCTCTTGGTTTAACTTTGTTTTCATGTATGTTTGTGTCTGCAGGAGGGATAGCCGCCTACAACATGGGGGATGGGAATGTGCATTCCTATAGTGGAGTGGATGAAAACACAACCGGTGGAGACTACTCCAATGACGTCACAGCCAGAGCTCAGTGGTACAAAAACAATGGGTACTGAAGCTGTGCAGTCTCCTGAAAGTCATCAATGAAACATCATATTGTGTGTACTGTGTCAAAACCTGGGCTAAATAAACGTGATGCAAAGTGAAACTACAATGCCTGTGTCTCAATGTGATAATTTGTGGAGCAGTAATTGAGATTCAGGATTTAGATCAGGGGTTCCCAATATTTCAACCCCCCCCCCGCAAAATATGACCAGAGCTGGTTAGCAGCATAGTAAAAAATGTCTGTGCATATGTATGATGCTATGAATCAACCTGCTGCACCTGACACTATAAAATATTCAATTTTAATGGTTTTAATATGTCATGGAAATCTTTTCCTGACCCCTCCTCTGTGGGTCACTCCCTAAGGGTGCTGTGGTTTGGAATGGCTGATTTTGATCATTTACACCATTCTGATGCTGAGTTCGGCTCAGTTGCTGGACCCCTATTGTATATGATTGTGCTATTTGATCCCACACACTCAACAACGAAGCCGAGATAGCCTCAAAAGTGTACTTGACTGCAGTGTAGGGCTGAACCTGAGGTCTATAAAATGGTAGCAAATTATGAAAAATGTCCACATTTGAGAAGGTGGAGCCAGTATATTTATTTAATAGTCAAAATTATTTTGTCATTAAACTAATCGATTACATAAACTTATATTGATGCAGCTGGAGCACATAAGTCCATAGAATGATTAAATAACCAAATGTAAAATAGCCTTTGTTATTATACAAAACTGTATTGTCATTGTCTATGGTGACTTGATTTTTTAGCCTGCTACAATTTCAAACTGAAAAGATAACGATAAATCAGTTAAAAAATATATTTTGACATATATATGTTATAAAACTTTTGGATTATCATCCCCTTTACAGGGAACAACATCTTGTAGTAAGACATCCAGAACACTTCTATCTGTGGCAAGATGCCGAGTTAAACCACCAGAGGTCAGCAGTGTCTTAACCATCATCCTCTCTCCTCCTGTCCTCAGACTGCCCTCAAATCATCTCCCGTTGTCAGTGGGGGGCAAACTCTTACCAGGATACCCCCATCCCACTGTCTTTGCCCCTCCACTTCCTGTATGTGCACCACACCTACGAGCCATCCTCACCCTGTCTGACCTTCCCACAATGCTCTCTTAACATGAGAGCCATGCAGAGGTTCCACCAGGAGGACCGCGGCTGGAGCGACATAGGATACAAGTAACCTAAAAAATACATAGCTGATTGATTGATTGGTATGTAGTTTGGGTGGTTGGTAGGTATAGGTAGGTAGGTAGGTAGGTAGGTAGGTAGGTAGGTAGGTAGGTAGGTAGGTAGGTAGGTAGGTAGGTAGGTAGGTAGGTCGGTAGGTCGGTAGGTAGGTAGGTAGGTCGGTCGGTCGGTCGGTAGGTAGGTAGGTTGGTTGGTAGGTAGGTGTGTGTGTAAGTAAGTAAATAAGTTGGTACGTAGGCTGGTTGATTCACCTGGAGAAAGAAAGAGAATAACTCCAGTTTACCATTAAAACTAGAAAGAGAGGGAACTAGCCTGGCTCTGATGTAACTCAAATGCGGCTGATTAACTTACATTCATGCACCAATGCATGTTGTTGCAAGTATTGTACATTCAAATTAATTTGCATGACTGAATATTTGTAACATTTGTCTCTAAACATCACATTCTCATTATTTTTCCATATTTGTTGTTGAGCTTACTTTTGTATTGTGTTTTGTATTTGCATTGAGCTGCACTGTCTCTGTGCCCTCAGCTTTGTGGTGGGCTCTGACGGCTACGTCTATGAAGGCAGAGGCTGGACATACCTTGGTACTCACACCAGGGGCCACAATAGCCTCGGGTATGGGGTGTCAATCATTGGTAACTACACTGCCACCCTTCCCTCTCGTCACGCCATGGACCTGTTGCGCCATCGTCTGGTCCGTTGTGCAGTAAATGGAGGAGGACTGTCTGCCAACTTCACCATCCATGGCCATAGGCAGGTGGTAAACACCGCCTGTCCTGGAGATGCCTTCTTCTCTGAAATAAGAAGCTGGGAACACTTCAGGGTCTGACAGGAGGCCCACTGCCACTTTATTCATCTTACACATCATCGCATTATCAACGCTTTGTTAACTGTTTGATTATGTTAACTTTTGAAATAATTTACTACCTGAAATGGAAATTGAATCCTCCATCATTTTAATGAAGATGCGATCAGATCCATGTATTTCAGTGCAGGATTAATTAAAATCAAACAGATCTCCCTGCTCATACTCACATGTGGGGCACTAATGATATAATAGTGATTCTAAGGCACTGACCTTAGGACTAAGATGAATTTACATCCAACACACATCTAATGTACAGAGATCCTCAGGATGTAAGCTGAGGTGAACCTCTTGATTCAATAGCTGTCACTATTTTAAGCTTTTAGTTTTTGAATCATTGTGAGCAGCAAGAGACATAAATGTTGTTTTTCCCCTGAGGCAAACAAATCATAAATAGCTTGATTTCTGTTTTACTGCTAACTGCAGGTTTTAAGAACCTCTCAGTTGATCAATGTCACAAATCATCAGGGATGTATTTGTGGTATGCCCCAAAATATTTTATTTAATTACTTTAATAGTAATGTAAGAAATGACAGCGGCACTCAGGTGGAACCTTTGGCACGGAAGCAGTTGCACCCCGGACTGTTTATATGGGGGTAACGTCCGCCCACATGGCGGATGCAGTCTGGATGAGGAACTGAGTTGTCCGTGTCTTCATTGCTGCTGCATTCAACCTGTTCTCTACAGGTGAGTAGTGGGTGAGAGTCACCTACGTTACCTCATAAAGCTTCCTATGATCACCACGGGTGTCATTGAGACATGTAGATGTTGTTTTGATTGTCCACTGAGACTAGTTAAAACCATGGTTAAAACTTAGAAACTCCGCTGTGCAGTGAGGCGGGAGACACTCGTGCCACTAGGTGGGCGGGGCTTAATGCTCCTGTATAGGTATTGATTTAAACCTGCGCGTCGTCTTGCAGGCAGGTGTTTGCTTAACACAGTGTGTAGTTCAGCTCCAACACACATAGACTCTGTAATTAAGTTGTGTATTGTTATTGTGCCTTATAAGCTCATGTTCAAATAGGTCTTTATTGTAAATGTTTATATTTCTTCATGAGTAATAATGTCTATTAAGAGGTTTAAAGTAAAGAAACACCATAATAAGTGAATGTATGGTTTATGCACTTTAAAATGCTGTTACACTCAGAGAAATGTTTGTACTTGAAATTGTACTTAATTTGAATAAGAAGCAGTCTGGATGAGGAACTGAATGGTACTCCGTGTCTTCATTGCTGCTGCATTCAACCTGTTTTCTACAGGTATACTTTGCTACAGTGTTACCACTCTTGGGACCCGTAACATATTCATGTAAAATCATCTTTTTTCTCCTCCAATAAAAGTCTGCCACATCTTATAAAGGAGATTGTTTTTGTCATGTGCACCTTCCATCAAAAAGGGCCAGCTGTCAGTGTAAGTACATAGTGAAATAAATTCTGTTGCTTTACTGCCCTTAAGCAATAAACCTACTGAGGGTCCTTCAGTGCTGGATCATTTCTATGGGTGCGTTCCACTGAATCAGCATCTGGGTTACAACAACCAATCGAAACGCAAACACACCTAAATGTTGCCCAATATTTTAGCCTATAGCTGACCCACGTGACCTTACACACGTGACCCTGAAAGAACCTGTTTACTCTGCAGAGTTCACTGTAACATGGGTGGATGCAGCAGATTAAGTCCTGGGGTAGCCTCTAGTTCAACAAGAGAGGCCAGCTTCATGACTCAGCCTGTGGCTCCAGCTCAAGACAAAGAACTTCATATGACGTGTTTGATTGTATTTGTCAACATGCTGCATAAGAAAGAAAGTGGGAGCTAAGTGATTTTTTTACTGCAATAATTGTTATATATATATATGCAAAAAAATTAAACTCTCACATCCAGTATGATGTATGATACTGTATAATCAAATGTAGGCCTAAAAAAATCTGCCTTACACTTTTAGTTATTTTAAAAAGAATAATAAAACATAGAAATTATGAAAATCATTAAAGTATGGACACTGGACAATTTTATGATGAGGTTCTGTTCCTTTGATTCAGCGAGACTCTACGTCTGACTCGCCTTGGCCTTTCCAAAACAAAATACACATGCTCCATGTTTTCTTTCTCCAGGTTTTTTAGGAGGGATGTACTGTTCTGTCTGATAGAGATATTCTAATGGGCTTCATTTAGAATTTTGCTAGACATGTTTCACATCCAGGAAACTTTAGAATCAGATGACTGAGCGGGATATGTGAGGGCATATGGTTGTGTGTTTTATTTGTTCCCTTTCAAACCTCTTGTACTTTGTACCGGGTCACACCCATAGACTCACCCTGTACTGTCTTGTGTCCCCTCTGGTTCTGTTTGTTTATTCTGTTCTTGTTACCTGCATGTCGGAAATGTTGCTTTCTAAAGTGCTGAAGACAAAATAGAAATAATGGAGGATATATATATATACTCAAAACTGCAGCAAGCATTTTCAGTATTTTTTCATCAACACTATCTGAAGCCATCCCCTTCACTTTCTGTCTGACTGTAATTTCATATGTGGTAAACATAGGATTAATAGGAACTTCAGACCTCAGAGGAGACGTCGCTGTGCAATATGAGGTCTGGGTGTCACAGTTCAACTATGTTATCAATGTCATTAAAAGTTAACTCATAACGATACAGAAAATGAAAGTTCGGGGGCTTCTCGTCTGAGGTCTGAAGTTCCAAGAAATCACATGCTATCCAGTGAAACTGAAAGTATACGGATTCATATATATAGAGCCTCTCTGCTTAGTTCAACACCACAGACAGAACAGACTGTACCAAACCTCCCACATTCCAGCATCAACAGGACCATCAGAGGAGTAACAAGAACAATGGGTGAGTTGTTTTACTGCTCATTTAACCTTTTTAGATTTAAATATTTATACTACACTTTGCTAAAGCTTACCTAAAACTCTATATAAATAAAGGTGTATTGTATATATTTTATATATATTATTTCCTGTTTTTAATTTAATATTATTAAACAAGCCTCTTTTATTTCTGGTGTTGTAGCTTTGCGATTGTTGTGGCTCTCCTTTTTTGACATTGTGTTGGATATGTGACTGTTCAATCCCGTGAGGACTTCATGCTTTGTTCTCATGTCAGTGTGCAGGTGTGTATTCACAAGTTAAATATAAACTAATAAAAACTGAACATGTGCAGGTTATGGAAACATCCGTTCGTTTGGGACCAGAGGAGCTAAAAACCAAACTGCTCAGCAGGACAACCGGGGATTATTAGGTAAATCACTGCAGTGGAGAAACACACCCAAAACTATCTAAACCATTGCACTGACAGGCCAACAGGTGTCTTTGTGTCTTGGATGCAATAATCAAGTGTCTCTATTTCTCTCTACAAGGTGTAGCTGCATCACACGACATGGCACAGACGGATATGGGCAGAATGAGTCAGTACAAGTCCAAAATCATGAGCGTGGGACAGAGAAATGGAGTCGACCCGGCTCTCATTGCTGCCATCATCTCCAGAGAGTCCAGGGCCGGAAACGCACTGCAAAACGGCTGGGGAG
This sequence comes from Limanda limanda, assembly GCF_963576545.1. Taxonomy (NCBI): domain Eukaryota; kingdom Metazoa; phylum Chordata; class Actinopteri; order Pleuronectiformes; family Pleuronectidae; genus Limanda; species Limanda limanda. Next base: position 19,255,178 of record NC_083637.1, on the reverse strand, counting down.
ACTTTGGGAACGCCTGGGGACTGATGCAGGTTATAACAGCTACTACGCTTTTTCACAAATCCGCAGAGGAGAGCTTCTTATTACAATACAATAACGTGTTTTTTCTAGGTTGATGTTAATCCCAATGGAGGTGGACACACTGCTATAGGTGGCTGGGACAGTGAGGAACACCTCAACCAAGCCACTGGGATCTTGGTTTATTTTATTAGCCGAATCAAGAATAAGTTTCCTCACTGGAGCGAAGAGCTGCAGCTGAAAGGTTCGTTTCACAGAATTTGTTGAATTGTACTTTGACTTCGCTCTTGGTTTAACTTTGTTTTCATATGTGTCTGCAGGAGGGATAGCAGCCTACAACATGGGGGATGGGAGTGTGCATTCAGAGACAGTGGATGAAAACACAACCGGTGGAGACTACTCTGATGACGTCATAGCCAGAGCTCAGTGGTACAAAAACAATGGGTACTGAAGCTGAGCAGTCTCCTGAAAGTCATCAATGAAACATCATATTGTGTGTACTGTGTCAAAACCTATGATGAATAAACGTGATGCAAAGTGAAACTACAATGCCTGTGTCTCAATGTGATCATTTGTGGAGCAGTAATTGAGATTCAGAATTTAGAATTTAATTAACCTGGTTATTGCAGACAATATTGACCAGAGCTGGTATCTGGTATCTCTGTGAACATTTATGATGCTATGAATCAACTTAAAGTTGACGCGGCACCTGACACTATAAAATATGCCATTTTTCATTGGTTTGAATATGTTATGGAAATTTTTTCTTGACCCCTCCTCTGTGAGTCGCTCCCTAAGGGTGCTGTGGTTTGGAATGGCTGATTTAGATAATTTACACCATTCTGATGCTGAGTTCGGCTCAATTGCTGGACCCCTATTGTATCATGATTGTGCTATTTGATCCCAGACACTCAACAACAGAGCCAAGAGAGCCTCATATTGTTAATCTTCCATGACTTCATATGATACCAAATACATAGAAAAGGTCTGTCCAAAGTCATTTATTAATGTCTGACTCATTAAAAACAGTGAAATTCCTGTAATAATGAATGTGATACTTTTCCCTTCCAATCTTCGAGCCTTCAAATTCAGTGGCTGACATTCACCATTTCTCAGCTCTTGACGTGCTGCTAAATAAACAAAATCACCAACATCCTTGTATATAAATAGAAAACAGAAACAGAGAACAGTGGCACAGCTACATTTTTTACAAGTGAACGAGTAAATTAATCAAGCTTTGTTCGAAATAATCTCCCACCACTGTGCTGGATAATGTGAGCAGGGCAAGAACAGCATTGTTCTTTCCTTAGTGACCTAAAATAAATCTAAAATATAAACTACTATCGCTTTTGGATGACAGATTTGACTTCACAAATACAACACAGTCAGTGGCTTCCTGTCCCGAAGGCGCTCCCCCTGCTTGTAGGAGGAGGCTGGAGGCCGAGTCAGTGGAAGGTGCAGTGGAGCTCCTGGTGCTGCCGCAGCTCCACTCTGTGCTGGAAGCTGTAAGGGCAGCGGGTGCAGCGGTAGGGACGGTCCTCCCTGTGCTTGCGGCTGTGGGTGATGAGGTTGGAGCTCTGGCTGAATGCCTTCCCACATATCTCACACACGTGGGGCTTCTCTCCTGGGACAAGAATGCACAGGATATTTAAACTGCAGAGCACTTGATGAAAGGATACAACATTATGTATGGCCTCCAGTAAAATGCAGCTTAGTATTTCAGCCTCTATCAATGGTGTTAGACGAGAAGGAATTCTGAACCCAGTTGTTTTAAATTCATGAATCGATAGAACCTCAGATCAGTCCAAGTTACTGAAAACCAGCAACACTGAATTAGATTAGATTCAACTTTATTGTCATTGTGCAGAGTACAAAGTACAACGTCAATGGAATGTTTGGAAAAACTCTTGTAAGCATGTATGCTGATTATCTTGTGGTCTTAAGTCAAAGTTGCGCAAGTTCCCAGGAGCTTCCGACAACATAGTTATGTGTATGATGGGGAATGTGATATTTACGGCAGTGTTATAGTGCTGTGTTGATATGTAAAACGGTAATACGGTAAAACATCATTACAGATCAAATGACAGATGAGGATCCATGCACAAGCAAATATTCTTCTGTGCAGGATTAGTAAGTGTAAAGAAGTCTCTGTTCAGAGCACACCTCTCTATACTGCATCCTTGTGGTCAAACTACAAAAAGCAAGCTTAAAGCAAGTTGGAGTTTCTTAATGATGCTATGAGAGTATCACTGAAGAGACCTAGATGTTCCTGTGCGAGTGAAGGAGTCTCTACTTAACAATCTACCTCTGAGAAATCTCATGAATATCTGTTTGCTGGGTACATGACACCTTTTTTACCGGTAGTTACTTACATCATACTTATATTGTACATGCATTACATCTTGATATTACTTGTTTTGTCCAAATGACACATTTTTAAACACAAATAAATGTAATCTACATTGACATGAGGAAATCTTTGATTTGAGAGGCTCATATCAATAGGTGTTTGACTTTTTTGCTTAGAAATTACTTTAAGTGATTCCAACATTTTAGGAAATACACATATATGCTGAGAAAAATCTCTTATATGTAACACAATTTGTTTGGGTCACAGATAATGCTGCTAATTTGAGTTTACATGCAGGGCCGGGCTATGTGTATGCTCTGGAATCACAGGTGCTGTATAGAGAATGAAGCTGCACATCTCTTGAATCCTTTCATATGAATGATGTCAGCTGTGGACTCTGACATATTAAACATAAACCCACCGGTGTGAATGAAGGTGTGTTTCTTCAAGTCAGACTTCTGGTGGAACCTCTTGCCACAGTACTGGCAGGGATACGGCCGTGTGTCTGAGTGTATGAGCAGATGAGTGGAGAGGGTGGAGGAGCGCTTGAACACTTTCCCACACACGGCACAGCCAAACGTCCGCTCCTAGAACAACGTGGTAATGGATTTACGAATGTAGCACATTTTACTTGCCAGGGGATGATCCGGGGGGGTTGGGTGGGTGACCGTTCACTTACAAACAATTTTAACAAAAAATATCACACTTTGTTTGGAGTTTATTTCCAAAAGTGCAGAATGTGCTTGTAAAAGGAACAATTTTCGAAATATATTCACTGATGTGTGGTTTTGCTCAAAGCTATAGAGCTAACAGTAAACAAGGAAAAACTTAAACGTTCACCTTACTGAATCAGGAGCTGTGCATGGACGTCAGACTAATAACTGTCCCCTCTGTGTAAATTGTGGCCCCTTTATGGCCCCTGACTTAGAAATATCCTAGATCTGCCACTGATTCATGCATTAAATTGCCCAAAGATGAAACAGGAAAATATGATGATGCTGACCTTGCCCCTGCATGTTGACCGCACAGTATTTGTCCTGCTGGACGTGATGTGTGCTGGGGACAGATGTGCTCTGCTTCCATGACTCCTGCATTCGTGAGTCTTCAGACTGGACACACAGGGAAATATCTGCAGGGAGGTTAACACAGGTTTAATGGTTAGAGAGGATGAGGAGGGAAAAGAGAGATTACATGTCTTTGCACTACAATCTTTTTAGATGCTTTCTGTTTTGGGCCGCTCTGCATGTTGTGCCTTGTCTCCTTCCTGTGTTTCCTTCCTGTTCGTGTGGCGAGATGTGATTGGTTCAGCCTCTTCCCCCCGCACCACCGTGACCACACATCAGACTATACTCACTGAGCTGCTGCAGTATGTAAGGACCAGGTTGAAAACTACTACTCTGCCAGAACGTCATCTTCCTTAGTGGTTTTCACACAGCCAACCTCTGCTTCTCCTACTGTTAGTTTGAGATACTGTCCTTTGGTTTTACCTGCTTGGTTTGACCTCTGCCTCAGGATCATCTGCAGCCCTTAGCCTCCTCTCAGCCACACTACTCCCTGGATTCCCCTCTTTGCACCTGGATTTATTCCAGAAACCCTATGAACCATTTCCGGAACACATCTGTTCTTGCCCTTTGCCACCAGTTTGCTTTACTGGCTTTCTTTGTTTATAACCCCTTGCACTAGTTTCTGTACAGCACTCATCTCTTGTATTAAACACTCTGTTTGTTGTTGTTTTCTGACCAGTTGGTAAATCCCCAAACAATTTGTGCGATTGTGGACTGCAATGTTTAAAGAGCCTTAAGGTTTTATCTGACATTAAATGATGACACTCCAAAAAATACATCATGTTTTTTTTTTTTTTGGAAAGTGCTACATTTCTTTTTCATTTTGGATCAACAACTATTGGATGCATTGCCATGAAATGTGTTGCTCACATACATCTGTCCTTCAGTGCAGGGGTCTTCAATGTTTTTCAGGCCAAGGACCCCCAAACTGGTGGACAGATGGAGCAGGGACCCCCTAGTATATATATTGTATACAATTGTGTTTTATATTAAACTGGGCCTAGTGCCATGTAGAAGCATAGCTATCCTGTTATTGTGCATTCAATACTAAGCTATTCAAATATTAAACAGGTTCATATATTCATGTTTTTAATTTAAACATGTGCAAGGTACAGGGTGGCCATGCCACTGCCATTTATAAACATACATCTTGCATACAACACTGAACTATTAAAGTAATTCACAGATTCATGTTTTTACTTTAAACATGCATGTAGAAGAGACAGTGAATCCTGGCACAAATACTCCCACATTAGTGAGATGTCGGACCCTGATGAGTAGCACACAACTTATCCAATCTTGGACGGATGGAGGTTGTCAGGCAGAGGGTGAAATCAGCCTCACAATATGTTGGATGCATGTTAATGTGTATTTAAAGACATTTAAATTTGTGGGAAAAAATTGGTTCGGCACTCTATGTTCGTTGTTGTGTTCCGCCCAGCTGGTAAATCCCAAAAAAATTTGTGCGAGTGTGGACAGCAATGTTTAAGGAGCCTTAAGGTTTTATCTGACATTTAATGATGACACTCCAAAAAAGACATCATGTTTTGAAAGTTTTTGCTTTGGAAAGTGTTACATTTCTTTTTCATTTTGGATCAACTACTATTGGATGGATTGCCATGAAATGTGTTGCCCACACTCATGTCTCCTTTAGAGCAATCAGTCCCTTATGTTTCCCTCTAGCACCACCCTCAGGTCAAACGTTAAATTTGTCCAACACTGGTTGATGACCACATAACCTGCAAAAATAACTCCCATCACTTCCCATCAGCTGCAGCTGTACTTTATATTTGGAAGAAAATTAGCAATAATAACTTAAAACGTTTCTATATAAATCATGAAGCAGTTTCTTAATTCTTCAGTTTTAATTTCTCCCTAAAACAAATCAATATACAGCAATGAGGGTTTGATCATACCTTGCTACAGAGTGGACACTCTTGCCTCGGAGCACTGGTCTTGGAGCAGCCTCTGCTCCTGGTCTCCCTCAGGATCAGAGGCTGAATCAGGTTTCCTAGAACTGCTGAAGATTTGTCAGGATAACCTGAGCTCACATGAGGTTTGGACCAAGAGGCGGGTATCAGAGTTTCCGAGTCCGCTCTCTCCACGGGGATACAAGTATCTGGGCTAAAAGGCTCAGCAGGTCCACAGTCTGAGAGGAAAGACAGAGAAGATTCTCAAAATGTGGAATCATACACATTTTAATAATTTTCACAATCTCTTTCCTCTTTTCTGCTTTCACGCCATCTCTGCATGTACTGTATATATACTTGTTTCTGTCTCTGAAAATCCTTTGAGACATTCTTCAGAAAAAAGTCCCAAATTATTTATTATTATAAACTAGAATTATGTGATCCAAATACATTTTAATGCACTTATAGTGTTTCACCTCTTTTTATAGCATCAAATAACTAATGGAAACAGAAACTTTCATATCAGTGTGATAAGTGCAACCAAAAATGACAGACACCATCTTTAAAGGTTCAGTGGTTAAGGTTGAGGTGAAAGGGATTGATCGGCAGAAATTAAGTATAAAATAACCCTGGTGATGTTTTCACTAGTGTGTTTCGTCTAAACTATACAAATAGTTGTTTTCTTAACCCTAGAATGGGCCCTTTATATTAAAATACTTTATATTTACATCGGAAGCGGGTCCTCTCTACCACCATGTTTTTTACAGTAGTTCATACTGGACAAACTAAACACCTTTTTAGTTGTTATGACAACTGAAGGCCACCACAGGTTCTCTTTCATGTTTGGTAAGGTGAGGGGTATTCAGCTGCAACATGCAAATTCACCACTAGGTGTCACTTAATTCAACACACTGAACCTTTGACAAAAATATATTTGACTGGTACTTTTACTTTTTAGTTCAATTCATGTCCCTTCCACTAATGTGGAGGAGCCAGGGTTTATGATTCAAAAACAAAAATGAAGTATCTCTGTCACCCACTATAAGATGTGGGACTCAGTGGCTGAAGGTGTCCTCTCTCATGTGAGTGAGCAGCAGCAGGAAGGTCTGGCTGCAGTAATGTGATGGACTCTATGTTATCATTGGGGGTCTCTGTTGTGGAATCTTTCAGTCTCGTCTCCCAGGAGGACGCCAAATTCTTTTCTAACTGGTTGAATGTCGCTGGGGTCGATCTGGGTCTTCCTGCTGCGGGCCGAGGGTGGAGCAGCCCTCCTCGCTTCACCAAGAAGGAACGAGGCATCGTTCAGAGGGAAGCAGGACGTGCTCTAGACCAAATGGGAAAAGTTATATAGATGGTTAAAAAAAATAGTTGTTATAGAAGGAAAGCTGAAGAAATTCAAATTGTTCTGAATCTTATTACTTTTATTATCATATGTGGTCTATTTTTTGATTAAACCTCATGGTTTAATTACTGGGTTTTATTTCCATCATATGTTCTACAAATTTCTACAACTGTTTTATGTTCATTGTATGCATTCACCTCTTTTATATACATTTGCATTATAAATACCTTTTTAAAAGCATTTTATGTTATATATATTAAAGGTGCTATATAAATAAACTTTTATAATTATATAATTATTATTATCATAAAAGCAAAATAGTTTTTTTCTCCTAATATTAGTATATATATATATATATATATGTGCTCTGATGTGCTGTAGCTGAAGGCAGGCAGTGCAATGTTGAACCAAAGTGTTGCACATGATGCTTGAGTTGCCCAGATGAGGGCAGCAGAACTGTACATTTGATAATTGGTTTCCTGCTTGAATGTAAATACTGGTTTAACAAACATGATCTGTTAACTCTGGCCTATTTCGGATTAAAGGCTGCAGAACTTCTGGCAGATGGAGTCTGAGTGAAACTGACATTTACAACTTACCAAACTGTTACTTGAGAAAAACTTAAACTTTTTGTTAATTTCCTCCACCAAGAAGGTCCTTTTTCTGCAGTCGTTGTTAGTTTGCAGGATTACATCAAAAATACTTGAAAGATTTCCATGAAATTTGGTGAAGGAGATTATGTTTTCACCTCTGTTTGTTGGTTTGCAGGGTTACACAAAAACTGATTACATTGACATTTTGTGGAAGAATACGGCATGGGTCATGGAAGAATGTTCTTGGTGTGGATCCGGATCATGGGGCAGACCTATCTCCACTTTCTTTAACATTGTGAGGTTTGAGGGTATTTTACAACATTTTAGTGGATTTCACAGAGTGAGTGAATCTTGTTGAAAAGTTTAAGGGGTTTGGTATCATTGAAAGTGAGCAGTTAAGGATCCAAATTAAAATCTGGATGTAGTGAATTTTAAATGTGCGGTTCTAGGCGTTTTTCAGCTGCTTTATAGTAGCAAATAGTCTTGCGTGTAACTACCACCAATGTGAAGCTGGGAAACGTAATGTGGCCTTAGGCCTGTTTAAATTGAAGGAAACTCTTGGGCCTTGGCCGAGGTATGTGCCCACTTTGTGTTATTTTTGAGCCTCCCTAACCCAGGAAGACAGTACATAGAGAAAATGGGTTTCTGCATAATAACACAGAAACATGGTAAATGTAGATAATCTTTCTCTAACTTTCCTGATCCTGGTTAGTGAGGCTCAACAATAACACAATGCACACAAGGGAAAGGGAGTGAAGCCGAATTAACCAAATAGACCTAAACCATAACCATCCATACCAGTTAGAATGTGACCCAAGGCGTCACTTCACAACTTTTTTAAAAGAATGTTTGATTTGTTGGTTTTTGTGTACAGATGGCAAAAATGCAAGTTTACTTTAAGTCTGTCAAACTTTAAAATGTTCTCAACACTTTTAAAAATGCGTATGTGTCAGTATGTTAACAAAGAGAAAAGGAGTTGTAATAAAAGTGACTTTAGTAGCAGCTTTAGTACAAACAACTGTGTAAATTAAATTGTTTATCTAACAGTATCTAAACAGTTATATACAGGAAGAACAGTATATGAACATGGAAAAAGTATTGGTTACTCAGGGTTACCAAACTAAAGTGGTTTGATAATAATAATGGTAAAGATGATGATAATAATAATGTTAATGATAATAAGAATAAATAAACCAAAGCTGCACTGTGGAAATGTAAAGATACTGTAGATCGATAGAAGTCATTATGATAATTTACTGAGCAAGTTCAGAAATAATCTCACACAACTTGTTTTTTAACAAAACCTCAACAAAAAGCGAAAATGGAAAGAAAAATTATTTAATCAGGGTTAACAAATTTCACTGTTTTTCAATTAATAAAAATAATAATAATAATAAATGTATGTGCATATACATAAAGTGAAGAAGCACTGTAAGTTAATGAAGATAGTTTTCAGAAAAATAAGTGTAAAACTTACCAGTTCTCACATTCCTCCGGTGCTTCCTAAAGTCACACACAACCTTTACGCTGGTAGTTTGACAAAGGTACGAGACTTTTTCAACTTAAATAAGATGATATGGAACCAGTGGGACACATTCAATATGAAGCCAGTCTGTTCGGGGCCGTCAGTCGTTGATGTTGAGAGTAATGAGAGTGAAGCAGGATGAGGAAGTGTTTCAGCTCTGACACATCCGAGCCGAAACACTTTAACCGTGCTGCCTTCTCCTTACGTACAAAGTATACAAACACTTCACACTGGTATAGGAACACAGTCTCCGTCCTGCTCCTGCTGCACGCTGTGGAGCTGCTGCAGAAAGGCCACAGCTGATCATCAGGCTGACCAAGGTAAGGCAGACGTAAGAGGAAGAGGCGACTGTGCTGAAAATTACTCAGAAAGTGTTGACACACTATGCTGACATGGTTGTGTTTCAAAACCAAGACCACTAAGGTCAGGTTTAAAAGAAGCTGTCTGGTGCAACAGCAGATTTCCTCCCACACTATTGGATGGAAGTATTGATGAGAAAGAGTCAGAGCAAAAGAACATGTGAATACGTTTAGTATGTTTGTAAAATAACTGTGAGAAAACTGAGATGTTTCAGTCTTTTTTTCATTGCTATTATTTGATCTAGTCCATCTTCAATGTTTATATTCTCAGATTTTAATATTACTCTGCAAAAAAATCTACAATACACACAAAACATAATCTACACATGGTTACCTACACCAAGGAGGTTATGTTTTCCCCTCTGTTTGTTGGTTTGAAGGGTTACGCAAAATCGGATGACTATGAAAATTTGTGGAAGAATACGGCATGGGTCATGGAAGAATTTTTATAACATCTTGTCGTGGAACCAGATCAGGGCGCAGAAAAAAAGAGAGCGAGGGCATATTAGTTTTACCTATTCACAGATTTCCCAGAATATAATTAATGGATATTGATGAAACAAACCAGGAATATTTAAATCTGGATTAATTGAAGACCAACTTCAAGTTTGAGCTAAACGTGGAGCTGAAAGAAAAATATCGACTGAGTATCAAACAACAACACAGTCAGGGCCTTTGCAAAGGTGCAATGTCAAAGTTTATTTTGTATCATTCGCAGGATACAGAACACTGAAATGTATTTCCCCCCCATCATACAGGAATTTATATAATCTTTACTGTCATTTTATATATTTGACAACAACATCAGCTGAACTGCTGGAGAGAGAGGGTGTACAAGGTCGGGTATGATGCCGTGGATGTCGCACGCAGCACAAAAGAACAAATCCTACACCAGACTAACCAGGAGAAAGGCCTGTGAGGAAAATGCTTGTGTCGTTTGGTGCTGCGTCGCATTTCCCACATTGAATATGTGGAGGGCGATCATATTTCAATCCACGCTAAATTAACCTTATATTACAACGCTTTTTAATGAACGGCTGGAGGGGCTGACTTGTTGACAAAACCTTTATTACATCAAGTCTTTAGCATAGAGTGTAAATCTATCTACTTTTATGGCACATTATGCTTGTAAAGTTTCGATCCTCGTCATCTTAGCAGAAGAAAAACAAAGTACCAGTGGTGATGTAAAAACAATAGAAAAGGTTGCGAGCTCATCAAAGGTAATTCACAAACACAAAAGGTCACGTCACAGTCGAGAGACAGTTGTATTTAGACAGTGGTGAGAACAGAGCACCATCACTGATCAGCAGTGTACAGATGAGTTGTTTAAGCACTGATCTGGTCCAGATTAGTTATATATAATAATTTTGTAAAAGTCACCGTGTAGTTTATCACTGATATCCAAATACAAATATCAAATTATTACCTCTATATCTCTTTTTAAGCAGGATGAGGCAGAGACTACTGAATGGATTACCATGCAACTTGGTGGGAGGATGTGCTATAGCCCAATTTTTGTGGATCCCGATCAGATGCCAGATCCAGGAACATTTTTCCCTTTTCACTTTAGTTGATTCCTCTTTTAACAATTTATGGATCTTGATGAAAAGAATCAGACATGTTAAAAGGACTGATAATTATGAATGTATGAAATTTATACAGAAAAAGGTGTAATTGTCCAGTTAAAAGCCAGTAAATCAAACTTGAGAAGAAAGGTTGGTGCAATGAAATGATGTTGTTGAAAGAGCACCAGTCAAACCTCAGTCTGTGAAAAACTATTTAGAAAACATGGAGATACAGTAATTATGTTAGTTTCATGTATCAACACAGGGAATACGTATATCATGATTTATTCACTGTTTCCATCACACTTGGTCACACTTTGTGTTAATCTACACGCAAACATTCCAGACTCAGTCGAAAATGAATTTGAGATACCTTTTCTCTGAAGGTGTTTTGATTTTGAACTTGCTCATGTTCAAACACGTGGATGCAAACCCACCTACCGGTACTGTTTTGCAAGAAAATGAAGTGAAAAACATGCCTGACTTGTGTCCCCCACATCGGACCCAGTATATTTTCTGTTAACCTTTTGAATCTTGCTAGTGCGAGTAGTAGACAAAATGTAACTACACTGGATAGATGTTGCTGGGGAAAAGATATAATCACAAATGGGTAAAAATGTGCAGGATTACAACTTTTTCAGCCAAAGTAAACGATTTAACGGCCTACATCTTGTTCTGTACATACCAACAACTCTGAGGAACTGAAGTGAAATGATGAATACAACACATATAATGATATGGTCTGATGATACCCAAACACTGATTCCAGTGTAGAGATTTCAGCTGCTACACCCACCAATGACCACTAAAAGGCTGTTATTTGCAACATAATGGTGGGCAAACGGACATCCTCTTTACTTTTTAAATGGCCATTACGGGAGGATCCTATTTCCTTGTTTCAGAGAGGATTGCATTAATCCTCTGCTTTACTGTTCGTTCATTACTGCTGCACAAAAATGCCAGAACAGCGAAGCATGAAGTGGACCTGAAGAGAATCTAGGGAAAATCGTTGGTCCGAAGAAAACACAGTACGAAGTCAGGATGGTTCATCTCGGAATGAAGCAAACGTTAAGGTCTGTCCGTAAAGTAAAGAAATTATCCAACCACGAGTCCGCAGCACATCTTACTGCTGAATGTCCAGAGCAGAGTTTCTCTCACTGTTGTGCAAAGAGCAGAGATCGTTGTTCTTAATACAACATCCTGTCAGACCCTTCTCCTCACAATCTGACTTGACTGACAGTGATACAGCTTTAAATATCATATATATACTTTTCTTCCTGTCACACCGCTTATCTGATATTTCTCCATACATTTGACACTCTTTTCCCCCTACACAGAATATATTATCGTTTGATATGTAAAATATTTTCCACCCATACACTCCAGTCATGTCAGCCTTTTTGTTTGGCACCGTTACAATATGATCGACTCCCTCCGCTTTCATTGGTGCACATGCTGCAGTTTTCAGTTTGCTGTTCCAAAGTGATATGAGCGCATGAGCTGGTGATTCCACATCAGCACAGATACCTGGATTATTCTTGTTGTTTCTGTCTATTACGACGAGAATTAGAGCCACTTAAAGAGATTTCAAGAATAAGGTCATAATATTATGAGAATAAAATCGCAATGTTAAGAGAATAGATTGAAATATTATGAGAAAAAACTCATAATTTTAGGCTATGTACCATTCAAAGGGATCAATCTGTCATCTGTCTGAAAATGAGGAAAGTAGAGCATCTTCTTAAGTAATACTTTTGTAGGGTTTGAAAAAGAAATACACCTTCATCCTTATTAAATTATCATAATATTCTGACTTTATTCTTAAAAATCCCGGAAAAGGGGGGGGGGCAGTTAACTATTGCTCAATAGTTATTCAGTGATTAGTAGATTCAAATACGATGGCAAATTGAGGTTTACAAACACACTGGGGTGTAATGAAGGGTGTGGTAGTGGTGGTGGTTTGCTGGACTACTTACTTACTTACAGCTTACTGAGTGTAAGTTATAGAAATAACCGTCTATCCCTGCAGCCCTTTTATCTTTCAGACAGTGATTTAACTTATTTCCCAAAATGTTCAACTCTAGCTCACACAGATGCAACAAGAGTCATTGGTTTTGTTGGATAAATACTGAAGCTCCAGGGAGATAACACGTTAGACTGCTCACAAAGATTAAGATGAAGTAATAAAAAGAAAATGGAAAAAGCTAAATGTAAAATCATAGCAGCACTTTTCCCATCTCAGAAACACTCGGTGTCACAGTAGAACTGTAGTAGTTGGCACAAAGGATGCTGTAGAAAGTTTGGCCTCTTTAGGTTATCTCTACGCTCCTAGATTCATTTAGATATATAAAAAAATAAAAAAATATTAAAATAAATTACAACATATAAATAATTCAAAAACAAAAGATTTGGCAACATTGGGTATCTTCCTTCCTTTTTTGTGGTTTATGATGAATATGATTTTTCGTATGAATTCGCTTGCCTTCTTGTTGCCACAGACATATATGTTGTAAATGCCACCTTGTGATAACCCCACAGTTCGATAACCCCACACTGTACCTTCACTTCTCGTCGCCATTTTTCTTTTGTGAATTGATGGCAGATTGTTTTTTTTTTTTAAGGCAGTGAAGATGGATGTGTGTCTTTCTAAAGAAAGCCACAATATGGGGAAACAATTAAGATGGATGTAATACTGAACCAATCAGGACAGAGAGTTATATAAGGGTAGACAGAGGATACAGTGTCTGTTATTCAGTTTACAGGGAAAGAGACAAGTTCTATCTGTCTACCCATGATTCATTCCTCGTCATGGTCACAGGATCAGGTCCCGGTGTTGATCTCAAGCAGCGAGCAGCATCAGTCTTGTTAGTCCAGAGTTTTTTTTGTGTACATTTGTGTTTGGATGGATATGGCAAGATAACAGTTACACATAAGAACAAGGAGAGAGGCTATATACGGCCTCGTTGGACAGGGTTAGTTCCAGTGGGGGGGAACAGGGGGGAGGAGGCAGTCACAGTAACGGAGACTACAGGTAGTGACCACCAACCGAGGTCTGATCAATGCCATTATGTCTGCATAAAGTAAAAGATAAACACTGGAAAAGCTGCGGAGGAGGACTGGATTGGATAGAACAGTTCTGGTGTACAGAGGCAGTCCTGTCCTGTAGAGCCCCAGCGTCACTTTGGGTCAAAGAAATCCCATAGGAATCTTTGCACCCCCTCCAGATGTTCAATTATCCAGCCCCTCTGCGCACACCATGCTGCCGTACAGCTGCTGTGGGTCCGGGTGTGTCCGCATGCGCTCCTCCGCCTCGCTGTCCGTGCTGCCCTCGCTGTCGAGGCGGTCCGATGGGTGACACGGACCAGACAGGGTGGGGTAGAGTGCATTGGGAGGCAGCGGGCTGGGCAGGAGGTCGTCGTCTGAGCTCAGGTAGTCCCCCTCGGCAGAGGCGGGGCTGGCCAGGCAGAGATCCTGGTAGTTGGTGCCTAGGCCTCCGCTACTGATGCCAGAGCTGGGTGCCAACCTTTGCCCTCGCAGTTGTCTGATCTGAGTACAGAGGAGAAGGTTTTCATTTGTTGGGTCCTACAGGTGGATTGATTCTATATTTCAAACAGCTGAGATCAGGAGCAGCTTTCAGACTTGCACTGAAAACCTCCTGACATTCTCTGGAGGGCTGTATGTGAGAGCCTCCAGACTTCCTCCAGCGTTTCCCTGCCAGCCCCCTAGCAAAACCTGAAAGAGCCCATGTGAGAACACAGCAGGAGATCCTCCGCAGGATTCTACAAGTGAGTGGGCACTTGAGAACGTTTCTAACATGCAACAGGTGCATAAGTGAAAAAAAAAGAAAAAAGAATACATATATCTCAGGATGAACAATACACGTGAAAGACACTGATTTCCTCTGTTCAATTTTTTCTCACTACATCTGCCTCTAGGCTTGGTGGTAGATTTTTGAAACATATGCAAAAGAACGGTCACCTTGACCTTTGACCATCTGTCTTGTCATGAGTTAAATTTCAACAAAGTTCACAAAGGAGTTTCAAATATCAACTGTTCTGAGAGCATATGGGGATTCAGTAGCACAGTTAATATTTTCAGTATTAAATCGAAGACAGAGTAAGAGGCAATAGGGTGTAAACTGTTTTACATCTGCTTTTGCTAAAACATTGTTGCTGGGGGGGAAATAACTGTGAAACCCACAGATCTATATCCTGCTCACCATAGAGGTTTTGCAAATAGGTCAATGGGGTCTTTACACATAAATCAGAGCACAGGAGTTTTTTCACCTGACTGTGATGTCAGATAGAGGAAGTAAATAAATAAAAAAATAAATAGGAGATATTTGAGTAAGTTCCTCTTCCATTATTCATCGTTTCATTTCGTTGAGCTTTTAGATTACGGTGCAGCCGCTCTCAACTGACATAACAGTTCATCTGCTAACACATGCTTCTCCCATGCTAACCTTCATGTACCACAGTGACTCATGACAAATGAGGTTTTTGTTTCCCCCAAATCTGACACTCATCAGCAGGGTGGGGGGAGGGGGAAACCAGTGGTTAACCAATGGAAATGTTTTGAGTGAGTCTGACTGCTCTTCACGCTACAGCAAAAAACATAGTTTTTTCTATTTATATAATAGTGTAAAAATACCAACCGTACTGCTTTTCTTTTGATGATAAAAGCATTTCAAAATGCTAAATGGAAACATCTAAATTAATCCCTAAAATGAATCACAATAAATAATGTGCATTATAAATATTTGCGTAAAAGCTGCATTATGTAGAATAAGTTGTGTATCAGGACTTTCAGTACGTCTCATAATCATAAAGTGATCGCCGCTGAGATTTTTCGAATAAAGGTCAATGTTTCCTCGTCTGCACCTGTACGCACGCAAGTTTCACTCTCATTTCATAAAACCACAGCGTTGATGAAAAGCAAAGGAGGTGGGGAGAGGGAGACGAAAAGGGAAGGCCAGTGTCATCACACACCTCATTTAAAAGCCAATTCTCTCAGTCACGCACTGCTACTCTCTGAATGAACAAACCCTGAGCTTGTGTTCGGTGAGAACTTTGCGTCTCTCAAAGAGAGTTGGAGAGATTCAGATCATCTTTTAATCCCACTTCCCCCACATTGACTGTGTGTAGATGCCACAGAGCTGGGTTATTACTTGTGACAGATAAAACTGATACACGCCAAGTCTTTTGAAACTCCCTCATCTTTCACCAAATGAACCAAGAGAACCAAATGATGAGAGCACACATGTCTGAAAGGAGCGGTGGTCTCTTCTTTCAAGAAAGACATTGACACTACTGTGAATGCGTCAAGGTGGAAGTGGTGTCTGCTGTGACACTGCACAGAGAAGATAATTTTGTGGTGGTTTCCAAGGCTGCAGTATGGTGTGCGTATGTGTGTGAATGTGCTTGTGCATTCGTGAACCTCGTTCTTGAGCTCAGCAATCTGGTCCCGGAGCTGGGTGATGTACTGTCTAGAGTCGGAGTGGTTCAGCTGGCCCTGGATCAGCCCTTCCTCCTTCTGAAAAACATTCGACACAGACATGTTGCAGGTCAAAGTCTCTCTAGAGTCATATACTCTATATTAATGTTAGGCACATTAACATTCACCTGTATCTCAAGCTCAGCGATTTTTTGCCGGAGTTCAGCAATGGCAGCCATACTGTCTGCTTCCCTCAGTCGCACCGCCATCACCTCCTCTTTACTCTGCATGTACGAGGGCAGAGGGAAGGGAGTCAACAGAAAGACAGACAACAAGAAAGCAACATTTCTTTTTATTATTTTGTCTTATTGCTGTTTTCCCATCTAGTTATTAGTGTCTTATCACTACTACATGTTCACGTCTTTTATATTTTACTAAACTGGACCCGGGACCCTTGCTTTTCCTCATCCCTCCCTCCGCTCCCCACTCAGACCTTGCAGTCGAACTCGGCCTGCTTCCTTTTCATCTCGTTGAGTTGGGCCTGGAGAGCTTTGTTCTGATTGGCTAGCATCTGGAGCCGGTCCTGCAGTGCGGAGCGTTCCTGCTCATTGCGACCAATCAGCTTGCCGTGGATTTGGTTCTGGAGTAACAAAAAAGTCAAAAGGCGAAGGTGTGAGTGCAGATCCAACAAATATTTTTGCGATCAATCAAATGATCATCTAGTTTATGAAATGTAGAGCCCTTTCTTTCGGAACCTTTAAACATGACCTGCAGTTATTGAGCTATGGCAAGTAGACCTGCTGTTGGACTCCACACAAACCTGAAGCTGCACCACCTGCTGCACAAAGAACTGTTGGCCTGATTATTCATACTCCACTTAGTATGCAGAACCCCGAACTGGAGAATCAGTGGTTGTCGTTGTCGTTGTTTTTATTAATATTGAAAGTAGTGCATGTCTAAATCGCAGTGCATTTTTAACCTTAACAATACTCAAGATAAGCGTTCCATAGACAAACGGACAGATTTCTGAAGTTATTTGATTGATTAATGATTATCTGACTAGTCACTTTGGCACCACAGAGGAGAAAATGAAACTCTGATATTGACAGTCTATAGTCGTGCTGTGTTTCTAACCTGGCTCTCTTGCTGCAGGGATTTTAGTTTGACCTCTCGGAGCTCAGCCTGGGCCTGCGCCTCCCTCAGTCTAACCGTCATCAGTTTGTCCTGCAGTTCGTTCATGGCGTTCTTCTTTGGGGATTCCTTCCAGTGGCCACCACCGCCACCTGTGCTGCTGCCACGGGACATGTGATGCTGCGGAAACAGGAGTCAACAGTGAACAGACACCGACACACACATGGTTTATAGAGAATCAGCGCCAGTCTGTGTGTTTGTTACCTGCCAGCGCTGGTTCAGCTCAGTGACGTTGTCCTGCATGTCTTTGAAGGAGCGCAGCGTCTCCAGCTCCCTCAGCTTCAGCTGTTTCACCTCCTCCTGCAGAGCTGCCACGTTGTTCTCATCAGGCAGGCAACTGCTCCTCTGGATGGACATGCGTTACTTAATTACAGTGAAACGAGTTGGCAGCCAAATACAATCAAATATATAGAACTTGAATTTAGATTTTATTGTCTCTGTAAATATTAACATAAAAAACATCTTTTCTGGATTGTTTATTCCGTATAATAACAGTTGTCTGTTGAGCCCACCTTCTCCAGGTCCAGCACCTTGTCTTGCATCTCCTTCATCGCTCCGAGCAGTTCGGCCTCTCGTAGTCTGGACTGCTCCAGCTGGGTCTGCAAGCTGCTCACGAACTGCTCTGTGTACTGAGACAAACATCGCTGGTAAGCAGGATCACTGGATCTCAGGTCTGTGAAAACTTGGATCATTTTGTTAATCAGCTGTCCTCTGAGTTGCTAATGTACTAATAAGAATGTTTATTTCATAGTTCTATGTAGATTTTGTCATTACGAGGGGCTCAGCCGAGCTAGGAGTAACACAGTGCTTTAATGGGTGCGAATTATGACACCTGCTGCTTCCTTCCTGTTTTTTCTGCTGACAAATCAAATATATTAACTGTTCACTATACTGACATCGGCTCCTGAATCCTTTTTTCTTTATTTCTGAAAGGCGACACTGTCATCATCAAGTTTTCTGCATACAAGCTACATTTGGGGAAGACAGCAGGAAATTTGCAGCAACACAAGTTACTGCAGTATTTGTCATTTGTATAAAAAAGCGAGAGCATGGACATGCCACTTGAGAAACATGATAAGAAAACTGTTTAAAAAAATATGTCAGCTGATTTGTTGGCCCTGTGACTAATCTCATCTGTTAGCACACTGTCTTTAAAGCAGCCCAACTTCAAAAACGGCTGATCAACAAAAGGAAAGTCATATCAAGCAACACTCAAGAAACAGAAAACGCCACTGTACATTTTCATGTCCCCGCATCAAGGTGAAACTGCAAAGCCATAAACGTGAGAAGGGTGGGAAAACAGAGTAGGCTGAAAGGAAAAATACTCTCCTACGAGGCAAAATAAGAAACACTTGAAATTGGGCAAGTACATAGCGTGACTGAAAGAGTCTTGATTCGTCATTTAGAGCATCACGGTCTCTGTTATTCGATGCAAACTGTGAGTGTGTGTGGAGCTGTGTGAAACCTGGTGGGTGATAGATCCCGGCAATCTGCGGTGTAACAACATGACCTTTCACAATGGGAATAATTTAATGACAACTAATTCATTTTTAATTTTAGTTTTTCCTGCTCTAAATTGTGTGTGATGTATATAGCTTTAAAAAAAAAGTACTAAAGGACAATGTATGAATTTTGTAATACATCCTATTTAAAGACAAGAGTGATTTGCTGAGGTGAAATTTTATTGTATATCCCTTTATAAAGACGACTAGTCCTGGCCACCAGGATTTGTTCTTTCTAGGGAAACGAACAGGCTTTCTCCTGAGTTTTTACTTTGGAGCTGGCAGGAGAAACTCTGGAGAAACTCAGAAACGTCTGACTCAGACATTTGCATCATTACATACAGCCCGTCGTGATAATTTCAGGGGCTTATCCTGAGTTCATTGCAATCCTGAAAGCAGCTCAGGAGAGAGTAAAAATATTTATGAAAAATTGTACTTGAATTAATTAAGACTAAAACTATGTTGTCATATTATCTTTGTTTTTACAAACACTTGACATGATCTGTACTTTTGTCCTTTTTACAAACTGGGATTAAGTGAAACAGGGCGAGTGTGATTTTTCACACAAACTCAGACCCAGCTATTTAAATCACTTAATAGATTGCACAGAGATTAGCAGATTAACTGCTTCTACCATGAGAGGAAAAGTCACTGGATTAGCGTGAGCAGACTCTGGGTTGAGGTTTTACCTTCTGTTGCTGAAGCTCTCTGATGGTGTCCTGCGCTTTCTCCAGGCTCTCGTTGGCCGTGTTGCACTGCTGCCTCACCACTGCCAGCTCACGCTTGATCACGTAGTTCTCCTCTGCTTCCTGTGCCCTTGTCACCTGACCCTGGAACAGCAGGTCGGAGCGGGAGAGGGGTCACGATCGGCTGTGAAGTGCAAACTTTATAATGCAGAGTTCATATCCATGTAGGGAAAGGGTAACTGCGGGCATCCAGCGAATGCAATGTTATTTTGCTTGAGGGGAACTGTGCAACATGGTACATGGCTGATTTTCTAAAGGCATATTTTCGGAGATTTCTGGCCTTCATTTGACGGGACAGAGAGTTAAATGTGAAAGGGGTCAGAGAGCAAACGGGGGGGGGGGGGGGGGACATGCAGCAAAGACCCGCAAGCCCAAGCCAGAATCAAACCTGGGCCACTGCAGAGGCTTGAAGGCTTGGTATGGGGCGCCAGCTCTACCAGGTGAGCTATATATCCCCTTACATGGCCTTAAAGCAAAAGTTCAACATTTCATAAAATAGATTAATTTGCTTTCTTGCTGAGAGTTAACCGAGACAACCTACCTGACAGCCTCGGTCCGTTTGAAGGTCGAAAAAATCCATCTAAAAGCACCTCTAAAGGTCACATATTAACATGCTTTATCTATTTTATTGAATTATTCTAAATTACGTGGTAAAAAACAAGCCTACAGCAAGAAAATAGACAGGTTGTTTCCTGTTTTTATGCTGAGCGAAGACAATAGTCTGCTGGCAGCAGCTTTATTTTTAACAGACAAAATGCATTTCTTCTTATGTAAAAACTCTGCAAGAAAGTAAATACTTATATTCCTCAAAATGTCCAATGTATATTGTATTTTATTCACATTTTGTTGAATTATAGGCATTTATAATAAATGAATTGGTAATAGAAACATGAGTAATAATACACTTTTACATGCCACATGCAGGGATAGTTCTGCCTCATTTAAATTGTCATCATGGATAAATAACTGTACATGCATTCAGGGATGACAGGACGTGAACTAATTAACTACATAGACAATATTCTTTTCATGCACGTTTGCCTGGGGATTGTTAAGAAGAGGGAGAGAAGCACTGCAGGAGAGCAGAAAGAGGAGGACAGCAAGCTCAGGAGGAAAGTGGTTGACAGTACTCTACCTGAATCAGTCTGTCTGCCAGAGCAGCGCTCTCCTACAGCGTATTAAAGGAGAGGAACAAGAGTTTGAAAAAAAGAGAAATGAAGAAAGTGAAAGAGAGTGGGACACCGGGGAGGATGAACCACAACAAATCCGGAGGAGGAAAGTCAAGGAAAAGAAAGGATCACAGATTGAGGAAGCGGACATTTGAAACAAAAACAGGAGTGTAGAAAAATAAGTAGCAGTGAGATCACTCAGAAAAAAAGTGTTTTAAAGCTTTAAAATGACAGTCAGTCTCTCTGGAGTGCTCAAGCAGAGGGAAAAAAACACCAATCACAAGGGGCACTCGCACACTCACACACACACACTCACACACACAGGAAAACATTTGAACAACCTGCAGAATGATTCTGTCACAGTGTTTAACTTCATCAGATCATAGTGTGAAGAGTCCTCTGCTGAGTGATCGGGTTGGTTGATTCAGTATAAAACGGATTCATATTAGCATTTAGATGAGCTGGAATCCACCTCTTACCTTCTCCAGCGTCTCAATCCTCTGCTTCAGCAGCCGGTTTTCTGTGCGTAATCTCTGTGCAGAGAGGAGGGGAGAAGTACTGAGGAGTCATTTTGTTGTTGCATACATACTAAAAGTCTTTAATGGAATATCCCTATTGTGCACAAATGCATAAAATACAACACACTGCTGAGTGTAAACACACCTTGATCTCAATCTGTTCCTCCATCTCTTTGTTCTTGATTGTGGTGTATTCTTTCTCAAGTCTAGTGGAAACAGGTTACGCAATGTTAACTTTCACAACAATCATATGATAAATAAAAAAAATATTAAAAAAGGTGACGCAATAATTTCTGCAACATCTGACTTATAATGCTTGAATAACAAAGCAGGAAAAGGCCTCTTCCTGGTGTTTCATCCACTCATCACAACAGTTAAGAGATACTACCCTCTGTAAAATGATATGATTGTTCTCTAATGAAAAACAATAAAGCTTCCTTTAATATATATTTAATATCATATTTATTACAAAATTAATTAAATAGAAAAAATCATGACATCATCAAAAACATTCATGGGTTGACATGGCTCATACCCCAATGTTTCAAACCATCTTGGACCTTGCAGGGTCCATGCATAAGGACATGTCCACCGTTTCTAAGTCATGACATTTGAAGTAAACACCTTCTAATCAAAAGGTGGCCAGTATTAATGGCTCTTACTTCTTCATCCTCTTGGGGTTATATTTGACCTGGTAGGCCCTGAGGATCAGTTTGTCGGTGCAGCTGTCAAACTGGTGGGGGATCACCTTCTGGAAATGCTGGCAGGGCGAGAGGGCGACAGACAGAAGATTAGAGCTTGAGATTGACAAAGACGCTCATTCATATTTAATGACGGTAGAACAAGAGCCCTGTAGGTGTATGAGGGTTTTGCTGAGAGCCAGCAGCTGACAGACAATACATTATATTAAAATGTATTGCTGAGTTTCCCATGTATTACCTTACCTGTGGCAGGTGTCATTGTATAATTTGTTCCACTAAAGTTTAATTATGATCAACTTCATGCCAGTGCTTTACTGCATATAATTAAAAATCATGGTATCATTAAATGCTGTTTATGTTTAAGATTACCAGAGGTAATCGAAGCCTCCTTTTTAGAGGACATCCATACTTCATAAAGTTTGCATGCAAACGGAAATGTGGAGCCAGTGACTCATGAGTGAATCTGAACCGGAAACGAATTTCTCCCCGAAAGTGTCTGTTTACCTGCGACATGCCCTCCATGTCCAGCTGAATGAGGTCAGTCTGGTTGTACTGCAGGATGGCCAAGCCCACGCGGAAGATAATCTCTAGACCCTGCAGGTCATAGATTTTATTATAGAGTTTGGCAAACTGAAATAATATGGATTAGTAAACCTAACATATACACTGTTACACAAAAAACACATCTTCGGATACTTTTGTTTCCTACCTCATACATGAAAATATCAAAGATGCGAGTGGCGACAGGCAGAGGGAGGAAGGTGAGGAAAAGGGTGAGGAACCAGGACGATGCGTACATGGATGTATGGAAACTCTGGGACCGGAAATGGACGTTCAGCTCTGGAAGTTGCTCCTGTTGTAACAAATTATTTTAAAGTTGACATAACTAAAATAAACTCCAAAGTTTAAGTCACCAAAGAAGGTTGTTGCTGGAGATATAAAAAAAAGTAATTTACTGCCCCTCTATGGACAAGTTTCACATTGCACCCCTCATGTAGGTTGACACGTGCTTCCTTTTTACCTGCAGCAGATATTCAAACTGGTAGATGCAGAGGCCGAGCTCCGCCATGCTGGGCTTAAACAGTTCCCTCAGACGGTACTCTTGCATCAGACGCACAAACACACAAAAGGCCTCCTCCTCAGGCATCTGGGAGGAAATGACATGGGTTAGCAAAGTTCTAACTAATCACTGAATGCACCTCCAGAGACGACTTAATTGCATTCCAATTTTTCAAAAATAAACAATGGTTTTAGTTGTAATAATCAGATAAATCTAGTGGGACAGATCATAATGAAACTCATAATTCTCAAGGTGAAGTACTGTAAAGAGCTTTTTATGAAAAATTAACTAATTACGGATCATTTGATCATTACCTGCATTAGGAGCAAGCCTACGATGAATGCACTGCCTTGGCAGTAGCCCACCTCTCGATCCACCAGAGAATATGCCTGGATAAAAAAAAAAGAAAAGTCATCAGCTGTGGTTTTATTTCTACAGGAAACAGCTTCTAATATTGCTGTTGTGTAGACGGTTAACAAGCTTGTTCAAAAAGTGATCAATAACCATCTTCCACATTTCAATGTCCATATAGACATTTCAGGAACAAAATCATATTAGGAAAGTATGAATCAGAAATACCTGTGTCAACTACAAAAGATTTGAAGGAATTTCAGAGTCTCTAACTATCTTCTCTTTCCCATAATTGAAGTTAAGGTCAAACCCCTGACTAGAGAGTAACCCTTGAAACGACAAGCCAAGCATACTGCAGTAAACTCTGACCACAGTGTTTGTAGACTTGTTATTACTTCCATATTGGTCTTGTTTGTATATTTATTACACCGAGCTATCATTCATCTGGATCATTGGAGGAAAAAAACACTGAATTATTCCAAAAGACACAAGTCCCGCCTTTTCATATTAGACAGAGAAGCTCAGAAGCTGGGGTGATGTGGAAGTGCTCACCTTCATGACATTGAAGAGGACTTCCTGCCCCAGGCTGTCCTGGCCTTTGAAGAACTCATGCTCGGGGTAGGTGCGGGCAATGTCCCTACGGATGAGCTTCTCGCAGGGGGAGGACATCTTTAGCAGTTCAGAGTACTGGTTCTTCACCGGCATGTCAGTGGCGTTGCCTAGCAGCTGCCAGACGATGGCCCGGAAATGATGAGGGATGCCCTTCCTGATTAACTCCTGATGTAGGGAGAGAGGGAGAAAGACAGAGAGAGGTTTCAGAGCAGAGATGCATAAGGTTCAGGGAAGAACTCATATTAATTTTGGTGCGGATCTGCTTCTGGGGGCTGGTCCAGTAATTTTACGATTGCAAGATTGGGCATTTTCTACATTTTAATATTTTTCTCAAGAAATAATTCACAAGACTTGATGGAAATATTCAGGCACATATAAGGAACTGATATCTCTGACTGTGTGAAATGTGGTGCCGCTTGATTGCATTTAAGTGGAATGTTGAGCGTTGGCAATATGTGCTCTGCTGAGTGCCAATCTAGTTTTGTCTGAAATTGTACACGTCTTCTGAATTGAAACTTTTTGAGAAAAGACTTTGGGAGTTTATGAGAAACTACAAGTACTTCACCTGACCAAAGTGACAAAAAGGTACATCCTCACAACCTCCTTCACAGTCGCCACCGTCGTTTGTTGTTGTCAAAGACTCTAACCTCAGTGCTGCCCTATAGTGGGTGTATTGCCCAACAACCACATCACTCTTTACATTAATTCTTAACCTAATGTTTTTCAAAATCTAATCATTTAACTCTGTCCGTAGAGTTTGTAGGCAGCTAGCAACATTTTTCACACCTTCAATAGTTTGTCCTTCTTGCGTCTCCACTCCTCCCACTCGTTGACAATGCGACCCCACAGGATCCAGGTATCCTCCTCCAAGTGTGACAGGTTGGAGGAGGCTGAGGAGCTGGATACCAGTGAGGAGCCACTGTTGCGCCGGGAGCCGCTCATAGACCGCATGGACTTGGAATCGGCTTCCAGTAACCTGCATTATGAGACAGTTTATAGGGATAAGAAGCTCATACTAGAATGAATCATTTCAGATGGAATAGATGCATGTAAACAGGAAACATAGAATAGCATGATATCTTACAGAAAATGTTACACACACTGGAGTGTGAAAGGAAAGCTGAAGTAAGCATTAACATACTATGCTTTTTAAGTTTGTATTTCCCTGTGGTGTGTTATATACGGTTTGTGTATGTAAAAGGTCTGCTAAGTTAAAAATCCCAAAGTCCACAGTAAACGGAGGTTGTGTCGACATGTTTCATTTTTACGCCAAAGTTATTGTACAGATTAATAAATACAAGGGAAATGTGCTAATCTGAGAACTACTAGTTGGATTTTTTTGTATCTATGGGCAGTTAGCTATTACTTGCTATTGTACAGATTAATAAATACAAGGGAAATGTGCTAATCTGATAACTACTAGTTGGATTTTTTTTATCTATGGGCAGTTAGCTATTACTTGCTCAATAACTAAGCCATTACAAGATCAGATAAGCTAAATGCTGAATTTTACCGCATGTGTAAATATTTATTTTTTCATCCTTGTATTCCTTGGAGTCTAAGGCAGCAGGACAGTTGGAGGCAGAGATGATGTGATTAAAGAGAAAGCTCTTCATGCCCCAGGGCTCAGTCACACTTTGACCTCAAATGTCAAAAGTCACTTGACTCCTACGTCCCACAGTCTGACCCTTCAGCTCAAACATGTGATTTGTAGATGAAGAATTTTATAGCATGTGGCTCCTTAAAAAAAACAATCACACTAATCTTGTGTCATCTTTCTGGTCCTATTGTTCTTGCTTTGTTCTATGAACAAGTTAATATTTTGTTTTTATTGCAGATTACGTTCTGTGATAACATCACATAAAATGTTATGTTCCCGGATGAAACTTTCAGGATGACAAATGTTTTATGATAAAATTATATAATAGCCATTATTGCTATTTCAAAAATAGTCCCTAGAAACCATATTTTTGTGTCCTTTATTATGAAGCTCTAATTATCTGTCATTAGACCATCTCATTAATTAGCTGCTGTTTTCATGCTACCTTCAACTCATTTTTTTTCATCTTGAGCTTCTGCAGCTGAAACTTTCAAGGAAACTTTTAACTTGCCCTATTTGTCCGTTTGTTCATCCGTAGTCTTGAGTTGACACTCTTGTTTGATTTGGAGAGTTTTACTTGAGGTATCAGGTAGCTATGATATAAAGACTTTGAATGTTCATTGTATGAGTCTGTGGTTCCCAAATTATTTCAAAATTTTAAGGTTGTGGTGTTTTATTTATCCTACTGAACAGGCTTAAACTGTGCTGAGTTGACATACTGATTACTTTGTTATTGTTAAAATATATCATGCATGATGTAGGTATTTGCCAGGATGGTTGTGCATCAGTTTGGAGTCGAAGAACAGATGTCTTTTCTTTGGATTAAGGAAGCACCAGTCAATCAAAATGTGTTTATAAAAATACCCAAGCACAGTCACTAGCCAATCAAGCCACTTTAAAACTAAGGTTGGTAATGATGGAAGAGCTAGCTAGAGCCCGCAATAGTTTAAATACTTGCTACTGATACATCACAAAGCCTCCAATTGATCTAAAAAAACACATAAACGCAAACTGCCTGACAACTGCTAGAAGCCCACTTTTCTCTGACTGGCTCGCTAATGTATTGTCTCTGCTTCAGTTGTGTGTCTCTCCAGCTTGTTAAGAGTCCATTCATG
The DNA here is from genome assembly GCF_963576545.1 of Limanda limanda. Classification (NCBI taxonomy): domain Eukaryota; kingdom Metazoa; phylum Chordata; class Actinopteri; order Pleuronectiformes; family Pleuronectidae; genus Limanda; species Limanda limanda. Next base: position 19,228,457 of record NC_083637.1, on the reverse strand, counting down.
TGCACAGGAAGGCAGGTTGGTTAAGGTACACCAGCCCATTATTTCACTTTATCGAAAATGTGTCAACTAACTGAGTGAACTCTGGACCCGAATCAGTCGTAGTGAAAATGTTGCAACTGTTTTGTTTTCACACAATGAGAGCAGCTACTGTCTCACCTGTTCTGTTCCTCCAGTTTGGCCAGCAGCTCCAGTTCATCAGGACTCAGGTTCTCCGAGTCCGCTGGAGAGGCTGCTGGCGCTGACAGTGCTGCATCGTGGGAAGAGGAGTCTGGGCTGAGCACCGGGCTGCCTGTGGATAAAGGGTCTGGGTCCATGCCCGGAGGGGAAGAAGGGCACTCTAGCTGAGGGAGAGCCCCAACAGGGCCTTCTCGTTCTGGGCTGCCACTAGGTAAGGACATGGCAGTGAGGATGGAGTGGAACGGGTGAAGCGGATGTGGTAAAAGGGTCTCACTGTTGGTCTCCCTCCTCAGCAAACCTTGCTGTCACGTAATGATGATCAGAGCTCTTCAAACCTGTGGTGGACGCAGATAAAGCAATATGTCATTCAGAATAATTTTTCCAGATATACCTCAAGATAACATAAGACAATTCACATGCACCAGTCAAACTTCTACAGCTTCCAAAATCCCTACAATGTTAAAATAATGCTTTTAACAAGAATGGCACTACGTAGAGAGCATACCTTCCCCAAGGCCAAACAGTCCCCTTAAGAAACCATATTTAATTTCACCAGATCCAGATTCTTATCTGGATCGGCACCAAATTACACACACTTATAAGTTATAGTCTTTTAAACATGCCTCAAGGTTTTTTCATCAACTCCATGACTTATTGTCATTGTAAAATTCCATATCTCGCAATGTTACAAAAAGTGAACACAAATTCCTGGATCTGACCCCTGCTTGTGATCCACACCAAAATTTGACAGGTTTTTTCATCACCAGTAACACATCCTTCCACCAAGTTCAGCAGAAACCCACTTAGTTGTTTTTTGTAATCTTGCTTACAAACAGACAATCCAAACAAACAGACAGGGGTGAAAACATAACCTCCTTGTTGGGGGTAAGAGGATGGACCTCGGGACGACAAACAATGTAAGCTGCCACACTTGGCTATGAGGATAGAAACATTCATACTGCTCCAAACTACATTAAGATGTAAATAATGTTGCTCCACACCCTGGATCAAGTAACTGCTTTGAAGGAGTGGCCCTTAGTCACAGTAATGACATCATTCTGAATGGCATCGTGGTCAAACAATTTCGACAGAAGCTGCTATCAGGGAGGTGGGTTTGTTCTGAGACAGACAGCTGCCCAGTGACCCCTCACACAGAAACAACACTGCTAATATGACCTAGAGAGAGCCTTTTCACATTAGTGCCATGTATTCCATAACAAAAGCTTAGAGGACCTGTCACTAGTCAGTGCAATATGAAAAACACAACCAAAACATGCAATCAAACACAAAAAGAAACATTGCCTGCAGCAGAGGAAAGGAGCAGGGAACACGCTGCATGGGGAAAAGACAAGGAGCACATTCATGCACAGAAACCAGTCCAATCAAAAGAGCCATTAACAGGCCAATGGGACCAATCGCATTTGTAAAGAGCCTGGTCAGAAGATAAAATAACCCTTTCAAATTAAAATTGATTAATGATAGAACAGATCTTTAACATTACAGTAGTTACTCAGGATAATTTGTTGAGTCCGACCAATATTGATTCTAATTTTAAATAAATATTTTCAGCATTATTCATTCTGTAAAATAAAAGTTTTCAATTTGGCTCAGATCGGCAAACATAAACACTATAATGTCTGAGAAGGCTCATATTGGCCAATTTAATTCAATCTTTATTCATATGGGCTGCTATTCAGCTGTGTCACTGTGGTCAGTAAAAGGTGTGAGTCATGCAGGACAAGACGAAGTCAAACTGTCCATTAAAGGACGGACACACAGACACGCACGCACACACGCACTCACGCGCACGCACTCACTCAGGCGCACACACACGTTAATGAAAGGACACTGTGAAGGTCTCTGACAAAGCATAACAAGCCAGATTACCTGGCTGTTATATGACATCAGGCTCTGATGTCATTGTGTACTTGGAAGAAACTGCAGAGGACTGAGAGGAGAAGGGGTGAGGGGGGTTCATTGTAATCCAGCATGTTTAGGCGTGAGTGCAGACTACAAGAAAGGTTACTATTAAGCAAATTCACTGACATGCACTATACTAAGTACATAAAAGTGAAACATAAACAAACTTAAGAGAAACTGTGAAAAGTTGAATGTGCAACAATCTGCATTACAAAGGCAATAATGCTACAACAGCAAAACAGTCCTCAGTCTATTAAGGCTGTACACAGTGGTATAGACATTAAATCCAGGCCGACAGAACCAACTGTGCATCGGCTATACAGTGCAAGGCACTACTCCTACTGTTGATTAATCATTTTACTGTGTACAATCGCATTGCCAGGACATTAAAAACCTTACTGACGTTTTAATGGCAGCTGACGTGGGCAGGCTTTCTGCCAGTAGACAGACGGGTCAATGTGTTTGTGTGCGTGAGAGAGGGACAGCTGCACAGAGATGCAAAATAAGCATTGATGCTTCAGAAATTGCAAAGTGACAACCTATTACGCATAGAACCAAATCTCACACACCCGGTATCCCTAGTTCAGTCATTCATGCGCAAACAGAGTGTCTATGGGAATGTTTATTTATTATTAATTTTATCATTCATTTATTATAATACATATCCCTAGTAACTCAAATAAGTTATTTGTTCAAAGTTAGCAGGGTGGGCCAGTGAGTAATGTGGGTGGGTCGGTGCAGCTCTGGCCTATTACTGGCTACATATCTGCTGTGAAGGCGCATAGATAGATGGATACACAATTTGTGTTTATGTTTAGTCTCTCTGTGACTGATAGCACCTCGCACAACTATGGTACTGTGCACAATCTATGCCTGAACGCATCCTCTCTGAGCTGTCACTGCCTACAATAAACAAACAATGCTCTTGTATTCCTCTTCTGACACATACACACACACTGAATGTTGTATCCACAGTTTGCACACAATATAGCTGATTAACAAAACACTTGGTTTAAAGATCCTTTTTAGGGCCCCCATCTGGGTTTCGTGAGGAAAGAGTGAGCAGGCCTGGGGCAACAGAAATGAGGATTAAAAAAATATATATATATATATATATATTGCTTTATGTAGACCAACTAAAAGTGGGATCCATTCATATTTTCCCTTTAGCAAATAAGCAACGAAACAGTAAGATTACATGCTTTCACAGACATTCTGCGTTGTAAATTGTTTCCCCTTACCAAAGAAAAAAACTGTCACACAAAATAAACCTGACCAGCATTTTATGAAATAAAATTAGCTTGTTTTATCACACATCCCCCTCCTGATCTCGCTGATGTGTCACACCCTCCCTCTTCTCCTCCTCCATCTGTGTGTGTCTGTGTGTGTGTGTGCATCTTGCCCCCGGGGGCCTTTCAGCCCAAACATCAAGGCCAACTACTCCGTTAATCTGTAGCTGCTAACCTCCCTGTTGTTCTAGTAGCTTGTGCTCTCATGTTCAGTCATTGACACGTGGACTTCATTCGTCTCCTGTACCCACTGTCCATGTGACGTCTGCAGGACTCCACACTGCTCAATGAATCCCATTGTAATGAAGGAATTTATTTTTTTCATGATATTGCTGCTCAAAGCTCCCTCACTGTTTGTAAAAACCATAACTGAAGTGAGAATGACTCTATTAGCTAAAACCAATGCACTGATGCTCACATATTGACATCTGAAACACACTCCACATTAAGAGAAGAGGGGCAATGGATTGTTAAGTAGACCAATCAATATGTGTATGTCTGTCTGACAGTACTTATAATACATTTACTCATGTATTGTGCTTAGAGATGGGTCTTAATGCCTTGAGTTTAGTTGAATATTTCCATTTTATGCTACTTAATATTTGCACACCAGAATAACATTTTACATATAAAGTATGGTACACTTAAATCACACATCAGATCTTAATGAAAAAATGATACAAGTTGAAAATCTTTACTGATATACATTGTATGATAAGTTGAGAACAAGCTGATGTAACAACGGTCAATGGAAACAAAAATCATCAACGCATTTACGGCTGGATTCAAAACCACACCGAAGTAAAAAATTGAATACACAGGCTGATCCAACTTGCGTGAATTTCATCACGGCAACTCATAATGTGACTCAGTAGTGTTTATGGCCTCCACGTGCCTGCATGCACTCCCGACAACAGCTGGGCATGCTGCTGATGAGTCGGACGATGGTGTCCTGGGGATCTCCTCCTAAACCAGGATCTGGGTATCAGTAAGTTCCTGGACAGTCTGTGGCGGTACTAGGCAGCGATGGGCACACGATAGATAACGTCCCATAGATGTTCAACTGGATTTAGGTCAGGGGAACATGAGGGGCTGTCAATGGCATCAATACCTTTGCTATATAGGAACTGCTTACACACTTCGTCCACATGAGGCCAAGCATTGTCCTGCACCGGGAAGAACCCAAAGCCCACTGCAACAGCGAAAGTTCTGACAAATGCTCTGAGGATTTCATCCCCGTACCTAACAGCCGTCAGGGTACAGCTAGCAATGACATGGAGGTCTGTGCTACCCTCTAAAGACCATCACTGACACACCGCCAAACTGGTCATGCTGGATGATGTTACAGGCTGCATAATGTTCAACACGGCATCTCCAGACTCTTTCACGCCTGTCACATGTGCTCAATAAGAACCTGCTCTCATCTGTGAAGAGAACAGGGCGCCAGTGGCGGGCCTGCCAATTCTTCTGTTCTCTGGTGATTGCCAATTGAGCTGCTTAGTTCTGGGATGTATGCACGGGTCCAAGAGGAAGTAGGGCCCTCATGCCACTCTCACAGAGTCTGTTTCTGACCATTTGGTCAGAAGCACGCACACCATTAGCCTGCTGGAGGTTCTTTTGTGGTCCTCCTCACACAAAGGAGCAGATACCAGTGCTGCTGCTGGGTTGATCCCTTCTATGGCCCTGTCCAGCTCTCCTCGTGTAACAGGGAGTCTCCTGGTATCTCTCTTGAGACGGTGTAGGGAGACACAGCACTCTTGCGACCACACGTATGGATGTGTCATCCTGGAGGAGCTGGACTACCTGTGCAACCTGATTGGGCTGCAGGTACAACCTCTTGCTACCAGTAGTGACAAGGACATGCTTCTCCACTTTGCTTCTCTATTGCACCTGTTGTCCCTTTCATTTGCACCAAAGGAGTCACCTCAATAATTGATTCATAATCACTTGTGCTTCCTACATAGACAGATTGATATACCTGAAGTTTAACTGACTTGACGATTAAGTGTTCCCTTAATTTGTTTTAAGCAGAGTAGTAACAAACACTACTTAAATTTTGATGCATCATTAACAATGGTAATCCAATGAGATTATAACCCGATATTAAAAGGGATCAGTCAGCATAATGATGAGTACTGTAACTTTACTTTTCATACTTTTGCATTTTAATCCAATTACTATTGTGGTAGCACTTTTATTTGTAATGTGGTATTTTTATGTTGTGGCATTGGATCGTACGCTTAAGTAAATTATTTGTGTAGTTTACCACTGCTGCTCAGGTTATTCTTCAGTGCGCACTGACAGCACCATGGATTATGATCTAGTCTCTGTGTACCAGGAATGGTTACTTATCAACCTGGACAACAACGTTTCAGCATCTTCATTACAGTAACGACAGTCTGTTCTACAAACGAGCCACATGCACAGGCTGCACTGCTTAAATTATTGAGATGTAATTACCAAAATTTTTGCCCTGCAGCAGATGTTTTCTGGGATTTGTCAAATAAGAATTTAGTGTGACATTGAGCCTGAATGAGGAAGAGACACATTCGGAGCAAGTGAATCGACACTGCTGATAAATATTTTCCCTTAAACCTACTGGCCCCTTTGTGTGACTAATGCTTTCCTGCTCTAAATTTAGTTAGTATTCCTCTCCAGTTGAGTGTCACTGTGAAAGGAAATTGTCTTGAAATAGCCATCACCACAACCCATCAATTATTTTCCAGAGCATGCAACGATGTCGCTCTGTTCTCTATCACTAAATAGTCTGTGCATTTCAACCAGTTCTGGTTAGATTACTTAATATCTTGCAACTGAAACAAATCTGAGTGCTGCCACAGGCACACAGCCATGGTTGAATGTGATGCTAAAGCATTAGTTTTTCTGCTGCATTCATTATATCACGTTTTAATTTCATAGGTTCACAGCAGCACCGTCACAAACTGCAATCAGTAGCTGAGCTGCTGTCTAATCACTTGCTCTGATTGTAAACATCTGTTGTTCGCCTTAATAGCTCAGAGGGAACAGCTATTCCACGAACATCTCAAAAAAGAAATGATTTCTATTTTATTTTTATCTTTTACAGGCTTAGTTTCTTGTATTTCATAACTTCTTCAAGCCTGCTGGAAAAAATGGGTAAAACATTCAAACTGTTATGATAGTAAGATGATCTAGGCAGGTGTTCGGGATTTTCTATAACTCCAGTGGCTTAGAACAGCTTCAATTTGAATCGAGGAAAATCAAAAGTTCTAAAACATGATTTGCTGCGTTCCTTTCTTCAGGCATCTATGGAGAAGAAAGTATGGCTTATTTGTATATAAACCAGACGTACTATATTTAAATTCTACATAATCTGACCTACAGAAACTTTTCAATGTCTAGATTATTCACCACTGAGCAGAGGCTAATGGGCCGTTAGCTCAGAGGATAAATCGTATCACAGGTTCATCGTCTAAAGGAATCGTCATCAACACCCTGTGTGATGACACAGCCTCTCACAAAGTGAAACGTCTGTGTTGTCAATCATCCGTCCATAGATTCTCCCTGGAGTAAATCATTCACTCACTTTCACATTGTAAACAACGACGACAACCTGACTGCGTTGATGAAATGATCTTCACAGTACCGAGAGGAGCATGTGGCAGAAAACACAGAAATCCTAATTATGACTCCTGCATTTCATCATATGATGAAATATTCATCCTGGATGGTGAGTATAGTCAGTTTGCCTACGGTAAGAATGTCAGGCGCAGAGAATTATTCAATTACCTTTCAAACAGGTGAATAAATGGATAGGAAGGGAATATTCTGAGTAGAGCTCATGTGATTTCAAAATGGATTCAAACGAGTTCCTTTGAAACATTTATGATTGTATAATGTATATTTCTGGCTCATTATTTGAACATAATTTGCATGTTATGTATAAAAATCCAACATGCAGCAGTCTGATAATGATATCATAATTATGTCAGTGTAAGATCTGCAGATCCAGTTAGGTAGAGAGAGGAGAGCTGTGGAGGAGCTTGAACCGTAGTGGTTAAGTTATCAAGCTGCTCCCTGTTTCCATGTGTCAGCAAAGAAGACGAAGTGCAGTGCCGTGCACGGGCCAGGCCAGCACCAAAACAGTCCACCAGCAAAGCCAGTCTGGGGGACGAACACAGGCTGGGGCTGAGGATATTTAGGCCATAATATCCATTTAAGATTTTGTTTTAAAAATAACCAACTCTTGTGTGGATGATGAAGATAAAATGGGAAAGAAAAAAACAAATTAACATTTACTATTTTTTAGCAGATACATTTATTGTAATTTTTGTTGACAAATAATGTATAGAATTAGTAATATTGTAATCTGCAGATCAATCACTGATGGCAGTTGTAGGTCTTTGTTATTTTTCATAATTTTGGACTTCGTCAAGGGGACCTATGTGTCTTTCATAGACCTGAGTCAAACAGTGAGACACCACGACATCAACCTCATCACTTAATAAAGCTTAGAGTAACATTACAAGGCAAAGTTAAACCTGAGACTGTCAGACACTGGAAGAAGAAAAGCATCTGAGGACTTAGTCGATTAATAGACTAGTTAATTGACAGAAAATAAACTGACAACAATTTTGATAGCTGCTAATCATTATCAATTCTCTTCCAGCTCCTCAACTATGTATATTTGCTTTTTCTTTGTGCTAAATAATAATATAAAAGATCACACATTGGATTAAAGGGAATTACACTTTACAATATACTTTTTTAACTAGAATTAATTGAGAAAATAATCAAGATATTAATCTACAATGAAAATAATCATTAGTTACACCATTACAGCCAACAATGTGTATAAAATGAACCTGGACAGCAGACATTACAACCGAACAGAATAGGAAGAAGCCTGCGAGATAATATCCCTCCTCATGGTCTTGCTGAAGGCTGCACACATGCATGCATATTCAAATGGTCGAAACTTACACACACAAGCTTACCAGCTACTCAGAGACCGTTAATCTTGACGACATTGTCCGGAGCCCATTAGATTACAATGTCTCACACAGATGAATAAAGTGGTGGCAGCAGCAGTAGGTGAGTGCGTTACAAAAGGTGAGCTGGGAAAAGGTGAGGTGTTTACGCACGTCACAGTGTGCCGTACTGTGTGTGTGTGTGTGTGTGTGTGTGATAATGGGATCAGATTAAACAGTTTTTGAAGCTAAGCCACCTTAAAACAAGGTCACCAGGATGTGAGAATCAGATACCTGCTTCCTTGATGGTGAAATCTGCGAGAAGTGTTTTGCATGGTGAGTGGTTTTCATAGATAAGCTTGTGTGTCTCATAGGGGGATTTGATGAACCAATTACTCATGGGTACATGTCTTTAGTCATGTGGTATTTAAGCCCTAATTACAATCAACACAGTGAGATAATTAAATCTTTGTTTACCCCCCCCCCCCCCCCCCCAACCTGGAGAAAAGGTTGGGGGGGCTTTTATTTTGGCTTTTGGCTTTTATTTTGTTACTAGTCAGCGGTATCCCTCATCCTTTTTCATCATAGTCCAAAAACTATGACAGTCCTCTACTTTTTATCTGACCTGGGAGGTAGAAATGATACATGCCTGGCCCAGATTTAAAGCACAGAGTCATTTCACTCAGTGGTTTTCAGTCCTGGTCCTCTGGGGTTTAGAGTATAATCGTTTTCTGTCTTAAAAGCTAGTCACGCATGTTCAAAAAGGATTCACCTGCAAATCGCTCTCTCATTGGATGGATGGTAGCCTATACAACAAAAACAGTTGGATATTGGCTCTATACAAAACGGACCTTAACTTAAATTACAGTTTTAAACTGAGGTGACTAATGGATGGGCAAACATTTGGACACACAAACGATAGAACCCACTCTACTGTCCATCCACTGTTGTTCCAGTTGGCACAGCTAACCTTTTAGGACTTTGTATGATTGACAGCCTAACCAAAACCTTAACCATGACCAATTTATACCACATCATTTACCTTAATTTCAACACAATTTATATCTTATGCCTATCCTTAACCAGGACCTCAGAAACCTGACGGAGCACACACACACACACAAACAAACAAACAAGGGAACTGCATTGACTTACATTTATTGGACCTGGGCCTCAGAAATCATGATTTGGTCCCCATGAGGTCTATTGATGTTGACAAGGTCAGGATTTATAATGGGAATCGTCCAACAAAAACGAGCACAGACACACAATTTTAAACTAAGGTGACTAATGGATATGCAGGACACACACACACACACACACACAAACAGGTCCACAGAACATAGCAGCCACTCTACCGTCCATCCACCGTTGTTTCCGAAAAATACGAGCTATTTACGAAAGATGAGTGAGTCCAGTAATCCTCTGTCCTTTACTCCCATTACTTACGACGGCTTTAATCCTATTGACTGTGTTGTTTGGACATGACAGCTCATTATCTCGGTCAGACATCCTCCTCCAACAGCAGCAACAGCAGCAGGAGGAGGAGGAGGAGGAGAGGGAGGAGGAGGAGGAGGAGAGGGATGCCTGAACAACAGGCCTACATGCTCTGCAGTCGACTCATGGCTCGGCTGGCTCAACATCTGTGGCCATAAAACAGTGACACATCATCCCTGTCTGTCCCGGCTTCCAGCGGTTGTGTAAGGACATTAAAAAAAGGGGGCAAAGCGGCAGCAGCACGCTATTCCACAGCGAGACTGTTTCCAGGCTAATGAATGGGCCGTGTCTCCGCTGGTATGCTGCACAGTGGAATTTTACACTGAGGTGAACGGAGCAGGCGGAGGAGGCTGCTGTTGATGGGGCTTCACCGCGAGGGCCTGTTAGAATACACACTCCCTCCATGCACCGAGGTTCCATTTGACAACACACACATGAAGCCCGGGACACTTACCTCCGGTCCCGTAGCCCGAGCGCCGCAGTCTCCGTCGTTAGCTTCGAGCTAGCAGCTAATTCTAAAAAGAACCGTTACCGGAGCCCCGCGGAGGAGCACGGAGACACGGTCCGGCGCAGAGCCATCCTCCTGCCTCCTCCTGCCGCCGCGGAGCACCGCACTGCTGCTGGCGGGCCCCGGCGGAGGCGAGAGCGCCTGAACCGGGAGTTACCGGAGCGGGGGAACGTCGGTGGAGATGACCGTCAGAGTAACCATGACAGCACCGGGAGAGGCAGCCTGCGGTTCGACCGGTACACGGCTGGAGACGGCTGCATCAATCACTAGGAGGGCATCACACAGAATGGCTGGCGTTCCGTGCACTAGGCTGGACGAGGCTGGACGAGCCAATCATGTTGCGGGATGAGAGGTGATTGGCACGTCGTCGACCAATGGCCTGCCAGGACTACGGGATTTCTATGGAAGGACAGCAGGGACAGCCAATTATCTTAGAGCTTTATTCTGTGAGGAGGCGGGACCTGCAGGTGTGATACAGCGGCGTAGGCTAAAACGGATTTGTCTATTAATGACAACTAAATTATTAATAGTTTGATAAAAAAGGTTCTATATATATTCTCCTTTTTTTATGTTGTCATTTAATTTTTATTTTACATATAGTTAACGTATATATAATATATATTGTATATAAATAGGTATTATTTGACATATATTAAATATAACATAAAATTGTGTCTATCAATTTTTTTATTCATACGTTTATTTCCTTCATCGACCAAACAAATAATTTAAATGCAAACACAAATGTCATATCTTGAATGAAAAGGAGCAGAATAAATAATAATTTTATATAATTTGCTCCTCTTTCACAAGATATTCATTAACAAAGCAAATAATTGTTTGTAATTGTTATGATACATATCATATGTATACAAAAATACATATCATATATACAATATATATTGAGAGAGACCGATTATACCCTGACAGCTGTAGTTTTGATGAGTTTGTGGTATTAAATTGGCCTATCAGTTCCAGGTCAATGTGTTCGTATTTCACATTATATCATAGTTTTAAATCTGATATCTGTGGCAACATTCCTGCCTCTGGCCCACTGGTAGCAACATGTTTAATATCAACCAGCAAGCGTGCCAGAGCTGAAGAGGGGAGCAGCCATGGTGACTGAGACACAGTTGGCTATAACAACAAGTGAGGGGAAGCCTGTGGTGAGGAAAAAACAGAAAGTGTCCAGGAAAAGCGTGTTATGCTTCAGATAAAAAAATCAATTTAGTATTCATAGGAAGGATTAGAGTTTGACTTTTCGTTGTTGGAGAGGACCGTTTGTGTGATTGCTCTCGCTGCCGGAAGGGGGAGACAAAAGTTCCACACTGCAGGTTTATTTGGAAACAATTTTGGTAATTGACTCTTCATATTACCTCAACTAAAAAAACAAAACAAATCAGACTTCTTTAAATGTCTTCTCCTCGACTGAATTTAAAAAAAAATATCTTGAACAGATGGTCACTTCAGGACTACGGGACACAACATTTTCAACAGCAGGAAAGTCAATAAAACACTTAGATACTGCTCTTTAGGAAAAACTTAAATCTGCCAACCTCAGCTCCCAGCACTTGTTCTTGACAGAGCACACAGGGACATACATACATACATACATACATACATACATACATGCATACAATAATATGGTCGTCATGTTGTCTCTCTTTAAAACAGCAGAAACAATCATATCACTGTGAACGTTTTCACATTAATAGACATAAAAGGGTAATAGGGTATAATTAATTTTCATTGAATATCGCACTTAACCTCGGCGACTGTCCAATCACAGCTGCAGAACACAGGACGCTGTGGTTTCAGGCTCTGCTGTGCTGCGACTGATGCATTCACGTACCATTTCCCCATGTTGTAATTAGAATACACAGAATTTGGACCGGACTATTTAGACACCTGTAGGAATAGGTTTTAGGAAATTAAAGGTAATTTATCAGAGTCTCACTCATGGGTACATTTGAAATGGAAAACATCGGAAGCCCTTATCTTAAAAAAACGAATTAACCATGTATGACTACATTTAATCATTTGTAAAACGAATTACAGCTCATACCTCCCTAATTTCTTGACATGCTGTAAAAAACTAAAACAGCAGCACCCTGATATTTTTCTGCGTGGTTAATTTTGTTATTATTGTGCAAAAAACGTCCTGGTTTTAAAACCACTAGTCCACCGCGCAGTGAACGCTGGTGATTGGTCCAAAGTGTCCATGAAGGCAGCATCCATGTGTGCTCCTTCGCTGTGGACACTCGCCAGTTCTTGCTAGTTCTCTGCTGCTGCGCACACAGACGTCGACAGGAAAAAAAATACGTCACATCAAGGTAACGTTTTGACGCATTTGTGCTTTTCACAGCAAACCCACTTCCCACTAAGCGCTTCGTTGTTATCAGCGATGAAACGGTTTGAATGCTCTGTCGCTGGAGCCAAAGTTGTGCGATTGGAAATTCGCTTTGGTAGCTAACACGCTAGCCGCAACATCGCTAGCTTAATTTTTAAAAAAGCCCGTTTTTCATTTGAGTTGGTCAGGTAGCTCCAGCTGCTCACCAGTGGTCATTAACCACCTTCTCCTTTTCACCGAAGATACCGAATGCAGCGGTGCGATGTTGGAAAGTAGCGTGTGAGTCCCGGTCAGCGGTTAGCCATTAGCTTGCTTACTAGCCGGTTTGAATGAAGGAGAACCCGGAGAAATCTATTGTCGATGAGTGCGCTGCCTCCGCCGGGTCCCCCACCGGCCCGCTGGGCATGAGTCAGCGCAGTTTAAATCGCTCAACGTCCCCATATAATTCAGTTTAATTAAAGATCAAATTGTTATAATAATTAATTCATTTTGATGTGAACCACCGCTGCGGCCTTCTAGTATTTTGGACCTTGCAGCCAACAGGCAGACTCAGGTTCCTGCTCATTGTAAAGTGAAGCTAGTGCCTAAACTTTGTTCTGTTCGTTCTTTAAACAGTGAATCACTAACACAGCCCTTAAATTAACGGTTGTACAGTATCACGTAAGTGCTGGGGGAAGTGTGAACAATAACATCGCATGAAGAGATAACGTAAGATAAATATGGCATCGCTAAGTAATAAGTACCATGCAACACGGAACTGGTATGATAATAATACTTAAGTGTAAGGAATATCAAAAATAGAAAAGTATAAATGGAATCTAACAAATATATACAGTGTATAAACAGGGACGATATGTGCAGTGTGAGAATATACTTTTTGCAATCAATAAAGAGTCATTCATAATATTCTTATATTTCTTGTACATATAAATCAGCCTATTTTTGGCACATTCTGAGTAAATTTATGAGATCCTCCCAATTTACATGTAATACAAACAGATGGCTGAGAACGACGTTGATAATGAACTTCTGGACTATGAGGAGGATGAGGAGCCGCAGGGAGTCCCCGAGAGTGGCACCCCAGCCAACAAGAAGGAGGTGAAGGGGTCCTACGTCTCCATCCACAGCTCCGGCTTCAGAGACTTCCTCCTCAAACCAGAGCTTCTCCGTGCCATTGTTGACTGTGGTTTTGAGCATCCCTCAGAAGGTGAGTGTTGAGTTGTTCAAAAGATCAAAATGGCTTGGATACAATTCTCATTTTAAAACAACAGTTTGACACTTTAAATCGGGACTTGCTCCTCCACAGAAACAATATCATATTAAATTAAATTAATAGTGTTTTTGACATTTTCACTTGTTGACAATTGCCATTTGTTCTATTTACAGTCCAACATGAGTGTATTCCTCAAGCAATCCTGGGCATGGACATCCTGTGTCAGGCAAAGTCTGGTATGGGAAAGACAGCTGTGTTTGTACTTGCCACCCTGCAGCAGATCGAGCCTGTGGATGGGCAGGTGAGTTGTTTGAACAAGCTAATACATCCTCCATATGTTTTCATACTTTGTGTTTCAAGCTGATTAGATTTCAGATGTTGGGCTGTTCTCAGTCTTGTGACCTCTTCTGTTAAATAAGTTAAACAAATATGTTTGCCGTGTTCCTGCTCAAAAATTAGTATGTTGGAAAACAAAATGGGAGAGTTGGACTTGAGGACAAGTACAGCCCAGAAGTAAAACTAATGTCCTTATTCCCTGCACTCCAGGTGTCTGTCCTTGTGATGTGCCACACGCGAGAGTTGGCCTTCCAGATCAGCAAAGAGTACGAGCGCTTCTCCAAGTACATGCCCACTGTCAAGGTCTCGGTGTTCTTTGGCGGCATGGCCATCAAGAAGGACGAGGATGTCCTGAAGAAAAATTGTCCTCACATTGTCGTGGGAACTCCAGGACGTACCCTGGCCCTCATCCGCAACAAGACCCTCAGTGTGAAGAACATCAAACACTTTGTGCTCGACGAGTGTGATAAGATGCTGGAGCAGCTCGGTGAGTGAGAGGAACAAATATGTCTTACAGAAGATGGGTGAGAAACTTGATTCCAAATCTGCCTTTTGGTTGCATGTCATCTGCTTCTTTGGGACATTACCCACCTATCATGGGGCATTTATTGTGAAAATGTTTTGTCGATGAAATTATCGCACAGTCTTCTATTAGTACTTGTATATTGTAATATACAGTTTTCAAATTAAACGTTAGCTAGTGAAAGTGCTGCCTTAAATCTGGTAGAAGATAAAGAGCATGTTAATAGTAGTTTCTATTTTTCAATAATAGATGTGTGCTATTTGTTTTTTTGCTGCAGACATGAGGCGTGATGTCCAGGAAATCTTCAGGCTGACACCCCATGAGAAGCAAGTTATGATGTTCAGTGCAACATTGAGCAAGGAGATCCGCCCCGTTTGCCGCAAGTTCATGCAGGATGTGAGTTATCATTGACCTTTGTCTCGAATTGAACTTGCTGCTGCTCCAAGCTGAGAAAGTATACATTGAATTTCATAAGATGTATATATATTTTTTCGCCGGTTTTCTTAGTCTTTCTACTTTTATTCAATCTGATCGATCAAAGAGGTGTAAATAATTTCCAAGTAGCTCAGGTGTGCTGGAGCTTCTTTCAATTTGTATTCTTGCTCTGTTGCATAACCTTCCCTCCTTTTTATGCAAATAGACGTTACTACAAACATTGCTTCAGTGGCATGAAAGTTAGAAGTGAGCTTTCCTTTTTTTATATACATTATTACATCCATGTCATCTCAGGGCTATTCCAGTTTTGTGTTTGTATCGAAACCCCTCATTGCTTTGCCCACTTGTAGCTGTCAGTGTCATAAGTGGCCATATGAGAGGGGGAAAGTGATCCTCCTTAACAGATTTGACTCGGTCAGGACATCCACCCCTTCTGGCTCTGCTGCAAGGAGAACAAGTTCCATAAAAACTTGGTGCAAGCTCATTATGGAGTGGTCATACGTAGAGCTCAGAAAAACATGAACCAAGGGGAACTACAGAAAAAAGTTTTCAGACTTATTTATAATAAAGTTTTCCCCTCATGTAATCCTCCTTACTTTCTTCATGCATGCTTCAAGGCCTCCTCTGTATTATGACATTTCTGATGTGGTCTGTAGAGATGGTTTATGTGTGTTAATTGGTTTGTGAGAGAGACACCCAACATTTTCCTCCTGTTTTTGTTGTGTAGCCCATGGAAGTGTTTGTGGATGATGAGACCAAGCTGACACTGCATGGCTTACAGCAGTATTACTGCAAGTTGAAGGACAGTGAGAAGAACCGAAAGCTGTTTGACCTGCTCGATGTGCTGGAGTTCAACCAGGTACAGTTTGTAATCATTTCAGATGATGACTCAGAATTAGTCATGTACACATTAAAACATTTTTAATCTTTCTGCAAAAAATGCACATTGATTTTTATTTTTGGTTAAACTTGTATCCCTTGTCCTGTAATTCCAGCCTATTTTGTTGTTTATGCCTTTCCCAGTAAAACAGGCAAGTGTCTTGTTTTGGCTCCTGCTAGGTGGTGATCTTTGTGAAGTCAGTTCATCGCTGCGTGGCTCTGTCTCAGCTGCTGGTGGAGCAGAACTTCCCGGCTATTGCCATCCACAGGGGCATGGCACAGGAGGAGAGGTAGATTTATCTTTTTTTGCAATGATTGTCTTTTTGCTTAATCTGTATTGGACGGGCACTTTGCTGATTTCACTATCTTCCGAATGCCAAAATGTAGGGAAACAAAATATGACTGTGCTGTAATTTGTCCCTGGTCAGCTAAAACGTTTTAATAATTAACTTTGCTTGACAACAACAGCATTGTAGTTAAACTGGTCCGCTGGGCAGTATGAACTCTAAAGTTGAATTTACAAGCAGTTTTATGTGGAAGATTAGATTGTATTACAGGTTTGCAGTAAATGTTCTTAGTCACCTTCGCTTGAACTGGAATAATATCTTGCTAATACTTTTCCTGTTGTTGCCCATTCCTCCCCCAGGTTATCCCGGTATCAGCAGTTTAAAGACTTCCAGCGGCGGATCTTGGTTGCAACCAACTTGTTCGGCCGAGGCATGGACATTGAGCGAGTCAACATCGTCTTCAACTACGACATGCCAGAAGATTCTGACACTTACCTTCACAGAGTCAGTACTATTATATAATTTGTCATGTATTTGAGAAATGTTAACATTTTAATTTCCAAAGCATACAAACCGAGGACTGAAGTTTGCACCAAATTTACGATAAAAATCCTGATTTGGTTAGAAATAACACTGTAAAAAGAACCAGCAACCTGTGTTAATTTGAAGGCTGTATTTAATGCTACACAATCAGAACATTTTGGTTTGAAATATGGAGTCGGAATGAAATCCAAACTTTTGTCCTGCTTCCTTTCGTATGGAAACTTGTGGCATTTTTGTTTCCTTTCAGCTGAGCCTCTTGTAAGCTCAACCTTTTTTCTCTGCCCCTCAGGTGGCCCGCGCTGGCAGGTTTGGGACAAAAGGTCTTGCCGTCACTTTTGTGTCAGATGAGACAGACGCCAAGACCCTGAATGAGGTCCAAGACCGCTTTGAGGTCAATGTGGCAGAGCTACCAGAGGAGATTGATATTTCCTCTTACAGTAAGTTCTCTTGTCTTTTACAGCCGTCTTACAATTGTCCTTTCAGTAAACAAGTATTTTATAAGCAACAGGTATACAGAACCTATTTTTTTTCTACATCATCTCACTATTCTTCAAGGCTTTTTGCTCGTGTCACTGGAGAGAAAATGTAGGGAAATAAAGAAGTGGTCTTGCAGCCAAAAAAGTCAAACAAGCACGTTGCTAGATATTAAAAAACTCTTAATTATGAATTTGCTGAACATTTGGTTTCTTGGCCTTGTGTAATAATAACTTATTTTTTTCCTTTTTCCTCTTTTCAGTTGAACAGTCCAGATGAGCCTGAAGTCGTTCCAATGAAGATTGTGTTTGAACCTTGGTATTGCTGTATTTTGATGGAGACAAATAAGCTCAATGTTTAATTTTAAAGTCCCCCCTCCCTCCATATTTGTTTGCAAGTTCATGAAGGTAAACCATTTCTTTTTATTTTATGTGTTTACGGGGTACTTGTTTTAGTGTTTTTTTCTTGTTCTACCATGGATATATTGTTTTGGTTAAAGAAATAAAGTTTTTATACCTCGTGTGATGTTGTTAGATTTAATTTGCGCTTGTAAGTATGCCAGATGTTGCATTAAAGAAAAAGACACAAACAAAATCATCAAACACAATCTGTGTCGTCACTTTTGAATGTAGGTAATTCTTCTCATAAGCAGAGGGTGCTGTTGTAGCAGTTTTAAATACACAGTCACTGTTTCCCCAACACTTGACTCTGAAGTGACTGCCAGGTAGGATCATTTGAAACTGAACAAGTTGAGTTAAATAAAACCTCATGAAACCTGAGTCCAGCAGCCATTTTTATCCTATGGATGGACCAACACAATTTTGTGACGGCTACACAGTTGTCTTAATGACCCTTATAAAACCTTTGCACAAAATAAAGAAAATGCATTAACAGTCATTGTGATCCAAAATGCAATAATTAAAAAAAAATATGCATGATATGCATTTAATGCACAAACAAGAAATCCAATGTCTAGGAAAAGTGTTGGCATTGTTCCAGTCCCTGCTGACATTTGTTTCAGTTCCAGGTAATGTTCCTTATCTTTGATAAGGCAGCGTCACGAGGAATCAGCGTCATAGCTTGCTGTGTGTAAATAAAGTTCTAGATGGCTTAATGTGCCAGCATGTCAAAAACAGCACAGTTGATGCAGCCTGTCTTAATGTTCATAATATGCCTAGTCCACCTTTTGCATTATACTCAAGAGTTTTCTACAGGAGAAACTGCAGAAGTTATTCTTTTGTTGCTTGTACTGAGCAACGCGTCTTGGGATATGAAGACATTACCATCTCAGTATTTGAGGTTATCGATGCAGGTGAAGGGATCCTTTTACCCCTGCCGTCAAACGTTATAGTTCAGTAAGTTTCAGTGCTAAACAAAGTGCGCTGTTGCTCTGGTAGTGTTTCACTTCTCAGGCTGATCTGAGTCGTAATAAAATATCCCCAACATCTGAACCAGCAATCGGACCAGAGTGGAGAAGGTCGAGGGGCGCTTCAGGGCTCTAGTTTAGGTCCCTCGTCTGTTGGAACTGAAGTGGGTAAGTGTACAATCCACTCTGGTCACACACACATTACATTAAAGGTTGCCTTCATGATTGTGAATTAAACCGGGGCGGCTCTTCCCGCCTGCAGTCTCTGTCGTCAGGATCCTGTGGTATTCACTCACTTGGAGCCAGATTAGAAAAATGACCCCTCGTCTTGAAGCGTCTTCCTTTATCAAGAAGGTCGACCTGGTCACATTCAAAAAAAACAAAAGTCCTCCTCAGTACTAGTCTATGAACTTATGTGTGTCTCCGTACATCCAGTGCTGTGGAGGAAGGGCCACTTCGTTGAGGTGGCTACAGTCATCGCTGCATTTACATGACTGGATGAACATGGCCGACCTCCGGAAACGCTCTCCGTCCGGGCAGACAAAGGTCACAGGTACAGTGCGCGTTTGGCGTGGGGAGCAGCACCTTCCGTTCGTGCACGTACCACAGTAGTTGGGTCGGTACAGTCGGACACTCACACATTCTCCATAGGACAGCCGGACAGGCTCGGGGGCTTTCTGGGTTGGGGAGCACTTCTTCCCTTTCTGTGTTTGGATGATAAAAATCGAACAGATGAGTGATACAGTGCGGATTATATTGAGTGTATATCAAGAGAAATTGACCAAAACGAGTTATGTGAATATTTTTATTTTAGAAACTCTAAAAGCTTTGCCTCTTATCTGCCCTGTCCTTTTACACAGAAGCAGATTTAAGCGGCTTTGCACTCAAACTCATTAGTTTCACATTACGAGAACCAGACTTCATCTTGTTGTGCCAAAACGGGGATTGAGCGAGGGATTATATTTACATTTAAGTGATTAATTTTAAGATTAAACCTGGATTTACCATTTTAGTGTCTTTCTCTGTTAAACACACGGACACCTGTCTGGCCACCAGAGCTTTTACTCAGCAGAGCATCAAAAGAGCTGTCGGTGTGTGTCCAACATGGAGGATTAATATAGACACACCACTTCCCTGGACTCTGAGTACACAGATGGGGCCTAGCTGTGGACAGTTGCTTGGCAGGAATGCCGGGGGTGGGGGACTATATTTAAAAAGGCGCCTGCCTGTCACCAAAACACAGCTGAGTAAATCAGCACTGCCCAGTTCCCACTGGATGTGGAGCTTCCAGAAAGTACCGCTACGATAATCTCTGTTCTTAAGCTTGGGATAAAGATGGTTTTAGCACTCAAAGCGTATTTACTCAAGGACACAACATCTAATTTTTTTCATTTTTTACTGCGCAGATTAGATTTTTTTCAGTCTCAGCTCTTTTTTTTAGTTGAGAGAGGGAAACAAGAAGGCAAAGCAAAAATGAGCAGGTATAGTTTCTCTCCATTTTCAGCAGTGGCTCGATAAAAGGTGAAATAATTCCACTCTTGATAAGTGTTATCACAAGGCGTCCAGGTTTTACCAGCAGAGACAAGTTGTTGTGATAAGAAGTTATCTTTGCAGTAATGTGGATATTTGACCTTTGCTCTCCCTCTCCTTTAGTTCAGTCTACTTCACCTTGGCTGCGACGCGCAGGCCCTGGCACGGCCGTACGGTGCAGATCCTCGTCTCCCGCTCCAGCTTACACTCAGGGTTCTTGTTGGTGATTCGGGATGAGACGCCCATCCCGCAGCTGCGAGAGCACTGGGACCAGTCTGTGGTCTGCACTGGACACTTCTTTTCCTTCAGATGGTTCCACACTGAGGAGTGTGAAAAGGTGGCAGGCAGGGAGAAAAAGAGAAACAATACACAAAGGTTAGAACAGTGGTTCCCAACCTGGGGGTCAGAACCCCATCAATAGGGTCAACAGAAAAACTGTATTCCATAGTTTCTTGTAATTACTGTTGTTTTAATTGCATCACAAAATCAAATATTTCCATCAACAAAAACTCAGACACTAACAGAACAAACTGTTATGATACATTCTAAAGCTTTTCCTGTTCTCTCACCGGGCAGGTGTTTGTAGCCATGTTCACTCTGCCAACCGCTGGACTTCACATCTGTGAGCTCGTTGGCCAGAGCCTGATCCGGTCTGGGCAGGTGGTGTTGTGGTGGAGGCACCTGTGATAAGAGATAACACAAGACTATGATGTTTGTTGGGGATTCATCTGGGCCGCAGCCACGTCTGTCTTTTGTTTACTCTTCACAATGTTGTCACCACAATGACCTGATACCAAGGGGTTACTTTCGGCGAAAGAGAAACTTCACTCTGTAACAGGAGGAAGTATCTACCAGCGACAGTATCTGTAAACAGTTTGTGACGGGAATCAGTTTGGTCTATAGGAAAGAGGAGGATTTAAAAAAATGAACACATTGTGTGGAAATAATGTGATGTCCCATTGAACTTGACCTTTTAACATCTAACCACTTTTTCCATGTGTCCAGGAAAGCAGTTCCGCCACATATGATGCAATTGCCGGAAGGTGTTCCTGAGTTATTGCGTTCACAAGGACAAAAGTTAGATTTTTAAGGTCACAGTGAACTTGACCTTTGAACCTTAAGCACCAAAATCTAATCAGTTCATCCTTGAGTCCAAAGGGAACCTTTGAACCACATTTGAAGACTCAGCGTTCCTGAGCCATCATGTTCTCGACAGATGGTTGGATGGTAGATCAACATGAAAACATTACGTCTACAACCACAGCTGAGCTCCTCTCATTTCCTTGCTCTCTGTTTCTACATGTTGAGCACTGCATGAACTGCTATTAACTGCATCCCAAGCCCCTTAACACAGAATTTAAGAATAGATAAACAGAATAATATTATGGAAGACAAGGAGGTTTTGTTTTCATCTGCATTTGTTCATTAATTAGCAGGATTATATAAAAACTACTTGTTGAAAGGATGAGGTCTGGGTTGGTTGCATTGCGATGTATTCTTTTTGTTTTACATTTCTATGGATTTCGCAGAGAATAATTCATGATGAAAAAGATCAGGCATGTTCAGGGGACCGGTATGACTGCACTTGGCAGAGGTATGGGCTCCATACTGAGTGCAATTCTAATTATGAATGCAAAAGGTTTAATCAATAAATTACTGCCAGATTTATTTTGTCAAAATGTGTCTTTCATCCTCACCTCCCTTGTTTACTATCCAGAGGTTATAACAGTGGCAGCTGATGAATTGTGATTAATTCAAACACACACCTGATGCTTAGGTGGCAGGCGCCAGGTGCCCTTGTGGCAGTCCACGCTGAAGCAGCACTGCCCGGGAATCCTGACCAGCCGTGGGTAGGGGCAGGATGGCGAAGCCGGTGGCAGTTTGTTGTTGCAGAGAGGAGCGCAGCCAACGGCGCCATCGATGCAGGTACACTGGTGTTTACAGCCGGCACGGAAACCCTCGCCGTTCTGGTAGATCCTGCTGTTGTACTCGCATGACCGTCCCTCAGATTTAGCTGGAAACACACACATTATTACTCAGCTGACACCAAACATTCAATGACATGCAAATCAGCCTTGGTAAGATGTGCACAAACTGGCTGTAGTTTTGCACAAACCATAAAGCAACAAAGTTATTCTAGGCACAAACCACAGGTTAGGTATTTCAGAGATGCATCTCTTTGTGCAGGACAGGACATGCTTTTAAGGGACCAATGAAAGAGCCTCAGCCTGCATCAGGTATGTTTAGAAGTATTATCTTATTGCAACACCTTGAATTAACCCTGTTGGGCAAAGCTTCCCTTTGCCAAAACAAACACAACACACACAAAGTCAAACAGACGAGGGCTAAGATGGAAAGGTCAGTTGAAATAAGGACAGGAAGTGTGAGACTCCTTGTCTCCTTAGCATTGGAAGAACCAGCTATTCATAGTTTGTGGGGCAGCACAGGCATGGTACAGATGGGGGGGGGGGGTGTATTTTTATCTCTGAAACCCCCCTGACATCGTCATAAAACATCTACTACTCATTAAAATATCCCATGTCCTGTTCCAGGATGTGTAGCGTGACACCTTCCTTGATCCCCAAATTGCGATGCCTTTGACTTAATGGAAAGGAGGCTAAATTAATATCCTTATTCTTGACGTCTTTTCTATGTTGCTAGACAAGTTTCATGGCCTTTTAACTTTTATATAAAGTATCACTTTCACCATATTCATTTTAAATATAGTACACCTTACACCAAATACAATATTTCCCCATACTAGGCAACTATGAAGTCAGGTATGATCTCAGTGAAATTCCTCCCGTGCCAACTTTACATTGTTCCTTCCTCCCTCACCTCGACAGATGCCCCAGTCCATGGCAACATCATTGCCGTAATTACACTCCAGCCCTTTGTGATGGTCACAAGGCCTTATGGGGCTGCAGTCCTGGTTGAGCTGTGCGGCACACACCTTGCAGCACCCACATCCATCGGGCACAGCGCTTACCCCGGGAGGGCAAACCAGAGGCTCTGCAGGGCAGTCACACACTGCAGGGCAGGTAGCAGTCACCTGGAGCGATGAGGGGGGAGAGGAAGCAGAGAGGGAGGTCACGTCATCAGAGAAAGACCCACATGATTCAGTGTCAAGGTCATGTTATGTTTCAACTAATATGGAGAGAAAAAGACTGCACAGTGAAGCACATACATGCTCATCCAACACCTGTAGTTCTTTGCCAAAATTTTGAACGTCTTGCAACGCCAACACCCACTTGATTAAAGAAAAACCACACACAATAACTGGAGAGTTTTAATCCTCAGCAGGGGTGTTCAGTGCACCACTTTGAGCTTTTCTTCCAACATCAAAGTGTTTGGCGGAGCTCTGGCCCATTTAGCCTCCTCAGGGTTTTCTCATTTTGAATCCGTCCACAGACAAAGCAGTGCGGTGCAGTAAAAGTTAAGTTACTGCTGGCCACTCGTCCCTGAGTGTCTAGACAGCTGCAGGGTTTGTACCCAGTCGACTGCTGCCTCACGATTTGAGTCATCGCAGCGGCACTAGAGCCAACTTGTTCCACTCCGTAGGAATCAACATGTCACTGTGGCTGCAAAAGTAAGACATGAGTAGACACGCTTATTACCAGGAAGGACAGGCAACTTCAGAGGAACTGGGTTCGTTATTATTACAAAACACAGATGAGGATAAAGGATACAACCCCACCCAAGACTTTTTATTTGTTTTAAGACTAAGCCTCTTTGAAAAACGGGTTAACACCAATAAGTCTAAGATCTAAGACTAAGATCTTCAGCAGTTCTTATGAGGAAGATGCCATTAAGAGACGATACAAGGCTGAAACCTTTGATATAAATACTTTTCATAAGGAGATGTTTGTGCTGGAGGTCAAAGAATATTTTAAACATTTTTAACAACAAAAATAACAACATGACATGACAATCTTACCTGTGTGATGATGACGGCTGTTGTCAGTACAGTCAGGTAGATCAGTGATGCCATAATTATCCTATGAAGATGTTCATCAAAAATTATAAATAAATATAAAACCTGTAGATTAAACTACTGTCGTCTTAATGTCAGTCTCAGGTAGTTGTTGTCTAACTATCTGTCTCTATTCGGACCTTGGTCCTTGTCCTTCTACCGGAATAAACTCTCTTAAACTCTTTATACCCACTGTGAGCCTCGGTGACACCACGCCCACAACTACAATTCTGACCAATCAGCGCGCAGGAAAACAGCCCGGGACCGTCTACACGTGGGCGGGTCCCTATCGCCAGGGTCGCTTTCTGATTGGTGGGCGTGTTTTTTTGGATGTGAATGCAGCCATTCATAAAAATCTGCAGGACCCGCTCTGTATTTATTTTATGGGTTGAAAATTAAAATGTAGCAGCCGCTTTCAAGTCACACTTAGGCACATTCCTGCTTTTGTGGCCTCCACTCTCCAAACACTAAGTAAATATATTCAGCTGGGGTTAAGACCTCCACCTATGGGGTGAAAAAAGGAGAGAAAGAAAGAAAGAAGGAAAGACAGAGAAGGGGGGAGGAAGTCCTTCTGTTTTTCCAGACTAATGTAGGTGCCAGGGCAGAAAATTAAAGTGGAGTGCATTAAGAAAATAGTAAGATAATAGCCGTTGTCAGAGACAGAGAGAACTTTGTCGGTTTCCATCACAGACTGAGAAAATGTGTTTTCCATACTTTCTATATGTAGGTATTGATTGTTTTGCTTTCTGACTATTATTTCTAACCACATGGTGCTGACATGGGAATGATGAGGATACGATCACTCGGAAAAGAACGGTCGGTGGAGTCGAGGGTGAAAGAAGGATTATTGTTTTAAGGGCAGCTCGCATGAGGGCTGGCCTCCTCCTCCTCCTCCACCTCCACCTCCTCGCTGTCTTCCTCCTCAACCACAGGTTTATGGTTTTCAGCCACACCTGCCCCAACACAGAGAACTCCTTTGATGAAAGAAATGCGATATGCAGAGGGTTGGAAGTCAGCTTCCTGCTATGAATGTCCATACTTGCACATTTCTGGCTTGGACTTAAAAAGGCCAAACATCTAACATGGTTTCTCACATGGGCTGTGATTATGTGAGCTGCTGGGAACTCTCTGCTCCGGTGAATAGTTAAACCTAATTCTCAGCCAGGAGGTAATGATCAACACCCCATATTCAGTTTCGGGCTTAAAAAGGTAAACATGCATCACTGTTGGCTCTCAGCAAGTTGTGTCAGATAAATACTAGCTTCTTGATAGCTTGAGCAAAAGTACACAGTATTATGCACTTTGCCTGGTAAATAAACAAATATTTCTCAATATTTATGCCGTGTCCAGATTCACATTTAACCCGTATTCTACCTCTTTCTACACTGTACGTTACTTTCGCTCAAATCATATTTTTTTTGGTCTGAATGTGCTTTTTATAATGTTCCTATTTAAAATGTATTTACCTTTCTGTTGATGTCTTTTGAGAGGGCATACACTGTATTTAACTCCACCAAGGAGTTTATGTTTCAGTCTGCATCTGTTGTTATTAAACAGGAATACCCAGAAAAACTGAGGAGTGGAGCATGATCCAAAGAAGAGCCCATTAAATTTTTGAGTTAATCCATGTTAGTGGGTAGATCCAGATAAGTTTATTATTTTCATTTTCTTTAACATTGTTTGATGTTTTCATTAATGTTGATTTCTCAAGGAGTAAAGCAGGACTGATATTTATGAGTATGTGCATTTGGTGCATATCCAAATAAAAGTCCTGATCTAGTGAAATCTAATGCTGTTTCATGAGGGGAATGCTCGGCCTTAGTGGAGGTATACGCTCAACCAAAAGTGCTGTTGTAGTTTACAATGTACTGCAAACTGTGTGACAGGAATAAGGTTTGCTACAGATGGATGACCCTCTTCTTCACCTAAGACCCTTTAGACTGTGCCATGTGACAGATGATGGGTGTTTAAATGGTTGTTGCCAAGTGATGCTCTTGCAGTTTGATGGTGATTTGACAGGTCTTATCTTTGTCCTCCTGCAGCTGCTACAACATGACTAGCTCCCAACAAGGGAGAGACAGAGGACTATGAGTTAATTACGCAGCGAACATCCACAGATGTTCATCTTTTCTGTTCCTCTCCTGAAATAATCTTTACCAGCTTTTGGCAGATTTGAGAATTTTGTGTCGCCAGCTGATTTAAATCCTTGTAAAACCATGTGTCCCTTACCAGATTAAATAGCTTGGCAGTTACAGTGATTTCAAAATCAATCTCTATCATGGATAAAGAAGGACAGAGATGGCGCTAGAGTGACTGACAAGTGCTACCTGGAGTTAATTATTAGCTGGCTAGCCACCTTTTGGACAGCATGTCTTCACAGCAGTTGAAAGGCAGCCATTCATAACAGTCGATGCCCCAGACAAAGAAAAATGAAAGCATATGATTCTGAAAATCTATATATTTTACACTTTGTTTGGTAATGATAAGATATAATGTGCTAATAAGTGAGCTTTACAGGTGCTGGTTGACAGGTGGTATCACCTTTGGACAGAACCAGGCTGTGGTTTCACTGAAAAACACAGCAGAGGTTGTGGCCTGGAGTCATGACTCTCAATGTAAAAAAGGAAACCACCTCAGGAAGCTGTCAGTCACCACTCTAATGGTGTGACCTTACAGACAAAGTCACGGCCCATCTATTTTAATCCACTGGTGGTCTGGGTGCAGGCCGCGTTCTGAAAAGTCCTGTGTCTGCTTCTGTTTTCAGCTTCTTCACTGATGCTGAACAAAAGAGGAAGCATCGCAGGAGCCCCGGTTTGACGGAGATGTAAAACTAGTCTTCTGTGATGAAGTAGACCTGTCACTTTAAGATAGGGGAACGATTTACTGTAGGCAAGCACTTGTCTGCGAGAATTTGTATGGTTATTTCTCTTGAGTCTTCATCGTTTTAGTAACAGACATCTACAAATGCTCTTGCACAGCCCAGGCTTTTTAGGGAAACATTTCTGAAGAGAAAGAAAAACTATGTCTAAATTGTAGTTGGGTATTCTTAAACGTACGGAGCTGTTAACTTCACCGGATATAAATACCTTTTAATTAACATGTTTGCCGTTGGCTGTTCGATTGAGTTGAGGCGGCTTGTCACTTTCCGGCCGCACGACGTCTTTGATAAACTGATTAACACCAATAAGTCTTAGGTTTGGTTGGGACAGAAAGAATGGGCCCTTTGGAACTTTTGTTTCTCTGGGATGATGGGAAGCAATTGTGTGAGCATTTGAAGAAGCCTCTGACATAGGACGGAATAGTCATGTCAGTCTTCAAATGCAGCCTCCGAAAGATAAAGCCTCTGGATTGAGACACACATATTGACTGGCCAACTGTCAAACTGGCTACTAGTCTGTTTTTCCTTTGCCATCTATGTTTGTCCTGAAAGTTAGAGAGGCAAAACCACAAGTACAGGAGATATGACGAAAGGAAACATTGAATGAACCTGTTACCTGGAATTACATTGTGGATTTCTTTGGGTTTGAGCATCAACATTTAGGATAAAGTAATTTTAAACAAGTCAACATAGCCTACAACATAGGTCTAATTGTTTTAAGACATTTTAATGAAGAAGTCTTCTATATATCTTTCAGGTCTAAGGAATGAACAGTGAATAAAAGAAGGTAAGAGGGTGGTGTGAGAGAGAGAAAGAAGAAAGAAGCGAAGGCAAAGGGGGAGTAGAAGTGTGGAGAAGGAGGGGGTGACAGGTGTTTCATGGTAAGAGAGTTTGTTGTTTCAAGGGGAGGAGTGCACAAGTTTCCCGCTGCCTGGTCTGGTCTGCCCTGATGGGGTCTGGCAGTCTGGCTGTATGGTATTTCACACAAAAACACACTGCTGGTATTTCAACCCGCACCACTTTTAAGGTCACATGAACCAAATTACAAGATACTAAGGTCATATATTTAGAAAAAATACATAAGTACGCTCAGACAGACATATAGAAATACACGTTACATAATATAATTCCAATGCAATTATCCAAATGGTAGCATGAAATTGAGCCTTGTGGAGAAAGGGAGAGAGAAAAGGGAGGAAGAAAGAGTGCGAGTGGTGGTGACAGGGTCCTTTAACGGCACGGGTTATCCTGCAGTGGAAAGAAAGTTAAGCATATGGGAACCTCATTCATGTGTGAGTTTTAAGGGGTGACACAAATGAGTGTGTTTGTGTGTCATTTTAAACAGGCAAACAATAGCGCAATTATGTATTATGGTTTTCCCTTTCAGACACATAAAGGCCTGGGAAAGCTACGGGTGAGACTGGGTTTGTGTGCATAAGCCACACGCCACACTCCTTCTATAATATCATAATGTGTAATGGGATATGGGCTAAATCTGGCAACAACATGTGGTTCCTGTGTTAATGAACTGTGAAGTTCAAATTCACAAAGTATCATAAAGTTATGTAAGAGAGGAGAGCAGGACTGGCAGTAGAAAAGGCCTGGCTGAGTCAAAAACAAATTCTTGAGAGGAATTTCTCCCCCTGGTGGAAGTTGTGGAACAAAAATAATGAATGACATACTTATATTCTCCTACGAGAATGGTTTCTAAGAACGTAACTGTCTTTGATTAACCCTCTAATTACCTATACGCCAGTTAAAGTAATTTTTTCTTCTGCATTTGTCTCTCATTTAGCATGGTTTTGCAAAAACTGCGGGACAGATTACGACAAAACCTGGTGGATGGAGGAGCAAAATCACCAAATTTAGGTGCAGATCCAGATCAGAGGTTGGATCCAAGACAGTTTTTTGTTAACTTTTTTTAACATTGTGAGATATATATTTTTCAATATCTTCATTGATTACTCAGTGAATCTTGTTGAAAAAATCAAGCATGTTTAGGGGTTAGATATTTATGAGTGTGTGCAATTTGGTGCAGATCCAATAAAATCTGGATCTATGTGAATCTAAAGGTGGTTTCATAAGGGAGCTGTTGAGCCTTAGTGCTGAGTGTCATTCTAGCTCTGGGTTTTAATAGTTTTCAACATCTTGTGTCTATCCACTTTTCAAAATAATTCCTCCCCATTAACCTGAATGATTTTCCTCAAATCTCCACAAGATGGAGCCAAACACCACAGGGTACAAAAAAGATTTATATTTGATTAAATCCTTGGCAAGAGGTGCAGACACAGGAAAGCCCAACAGACCGTGAAACCCATGAACCCAAAGGATATCATTCCCACCTGTTCTTGGGTTACAGGTCTGCACGATCATATCTATTTCAGATAATCTCATGTGAGCACCCACGGCTACATCACTGTCCAAATTTTTGTTGCTTCATCCTCCCTCCTTCACTCGCTCAGCATGCCTGATCTTTAATTAAACTCTTATCAACAGACTGTGAGTAGGCGGCATAGCTAATGAGGGATACTCATCTCTCCACATCCACCTGGTCCTCTCCGCCAACCCTATTTGCCCCCCCCCCACTTCATTTCCTATACTAAACCTCTCAGACTCACCTTACCTATATTCTTCACCTCTTCCCCCCTCTCACTTGTCTGTACTGCAACAGAGTTGTGGCATTTGTGAACCCGGTTTTATTCGCTGCAGGCTCTTCTCTCCCATCACCCATGGTCTCCTGATTAGACTGCACCCCCAACCCCACCACCCCAGCAGTTTACTGGAGCTCACAGCAGCCGACTGACAGCGAAGGAAAAAGCTTTTCCCAGGTAGAGGAGCAGCATGCTGGAAGACTTGTAAACCTAAATTATCCTGCTCCTCTGGGAGGTGGGGGATTACCCTTTGGCCAGCTGCTTGATCCTTCGTTTCCCACAAGGGAATATTGGATTTTAAGAGCATAAATATGGAAGCTTGCATCACAAGTACCGCCGTGTGGGGAGGATGTATAGTGTATGTTTGTATTATGTTTATTTTAGCCCTAAGTAATAAATATCTAGCTACATTCAAATTTACACTGAAAAACAAATGATCTAATGTCGGCTGGAGACATATACTGGCCTGCTGGCAAATGTGCTGCTCAGACCATGCACAAAAATCTGTTCATAGTTTCTCAGTTCCCTTAAAGCAGTGATTAGCCATGCATTTACCTGCCTCAAATATTCACCATAGTGTTGTGCTGGAGCACAGTGCAACAAGAACAAATTACTTTTGATGGATGACTCCTTCAGGAAATCTCACCTCTTGCACCAAAAACCTTTACATACAACATTTCTTCTAAGCTGATGGTCAGCGTAAAATAAATGTTGTATAGCACTCTTTGCTTATTAACCTCCCCCCCCCATCTTAACCTTGAGCACAGGCAGGAGCTCCTCATTGGCGTGTGCTGGGGCCCCCTTCTTTTCTTATTTTGCTTTGGTATGACTGTGTGCTAGTTTCCAAAACTAGCCATCATTATGTTTCAGATGACACCACAGGGCTGATGGGATGAGCCTTAGAACAGCCTCGATGCCAGTGAGACCAAAGACATTTCAGGAAGTCTTAAAGCTGCAGACACACACCTACTCACATGGATGACACTGCCGTGGACCCAGCCTAACTTAAACTTGTGTGTTTACATTTCAAGGGTAAATATTATCCCTGCTTAAAGAAATATCAGCTTATCAGCATTTTAGCATTATTATGAACATGTTAGCTTGCTCACATTAGCTTTTAGCTAAAATTACACCTGTGCCCAGCCTCAGACAGTCACTACGATGCTGTTGTTACACACGTAATAGGTACATATTTTGTTAAGTGTAAACATTACGGCACTCAAATAATTTTGCCTTGTCAAAATAATTGTTTCCATATTTTATACTCGTCTTTCAGTGTATTCTTAGATTTACATTATCTTAATTGTCTGCTAATGTAATGACAACAATGCGGTGCTGATTTACTTTTCATCCACTCCTTAGCCGTCCCCCTTTGTTATTCCTAAGCCCCCTCCTCTCTCTCCCTCTATCGTCCCAGCTGTGCATCTAACCCTCTCTTGCTACGTCTCTCCTTTTCCCCTTCCTCATCTATCAAATCTTTTAATTTCTCACATTCCCACATCCTTTACTCCTCAAGCGTCATGGAGATGCTCTGCAAACTGACAACAAACCCAACCTTCCTTCAGCAGTGGCAGACTAGCACAAATATCTCAGTCTGAAACATTTACAGATAACCCACATCATCCTGTTTCCCTCCTCTCCCTCCATCCTTGATTTCCCTCTCGTCTGTTTCCTCTTCCCTGCACCCTCTACCCTGGCGGAATGAGGGTCTTATGAAGATAAATGTAGCCTCTCAGCTTCCTACTCCCATCTGCTTCCTTCGCTGTTGTGGTGGAGGAATTCCCTTGGAATGCTCTCATTCTGCCGAGTGTCTTGGCTGACAGGTTCACAGCATCATTTTTTTGTCGACGTGGAGCAGAGAAAAGGCCCACACATGGTTGGCTGGAGTAGCTGAACACATTAGGCTGCCGTGATAGCGACTCAGAGGCTTGAAGCTCATCAAATTTCAATTACGGAGGAAATGAAGTGAAAATCTAAAGAGGCTATTTGATCATCTAGGTTGCTGAATGCTTTATTTTTTTGGGCACTACACGTCTGATACGACTTTGCACATGGAGGGACAATGCAGTTCAAATTCACCTTTGGTATTCGAGGGGACACATAAAGAACAGTTTGGCCCTATATGGTGAATTTAAATTTAGCGTAAGCTGCTGCTTTATTTACCTTAGCACAAGCCGGGAAACAACTAGCCTAGCCAGCAACACTAAATCTCTCTGGTCTTTATGCTATGAGAAAGGTATTAATCTTCTCATTTATCCATCTTCTCCATCCCCTTAATGTTTTTTATGAGCTAGATTTCACAAGTCTATCATTGAGTGCCAGCTACCGATCACCCAATAAAGTAGGATATCTCGGCCAACGTCGGACACTGTCCTTAAATTCATCAAGCTGGTCCATTTACACACTCATAGATATCAGTTTCAAAAATGTACCTTGAAATTTTTTAAACTGCCCAAACACAAAATGTTAAATGAAGTGAAAGAAATTTGTAGAAGATGATTTGATCAGCTTGGGCCACAGAGTAATGACCATGGATAAAACCATCCTCATTATTTTTCTTTGTATTGCTGTTGAGGCTGAAATAGGAAAACACACATATATAAAGCAGAAGAAGAAATGGACAAAAGCTCAAGATCATTGTAGAGAACAATGTGTGTGTGATTGTGAGATTGTGTACACACACACACACACACACACACACACACACACACACACACACACACACACACACACACACACACACACACACACACACACTGGGTTAATTGAAGTGCTGTGGTAGAGGGGCTTCTTTATCATGGATGCAATGATAAACACAATTTCCAAAATCTGAGGTTAAAAAGTGATTGTGGTCATGCTGAAAACAGAAAACAACAGTCTGCAGTGTTAAAGTTTGACATTTGTTTGACCCATCCATCCTCCTTGTGCATCACTTCACTTCCTCCTTTGCTACCGCTAAGATTCCTACAACACCTTACAGGACTTATCCCTCAGCAGGGGAAACATTTTTGGATTTGAGGCAATTGCTTGTTTATGTATTTCACATTATACCTTCAGTATGTACTGTACCTGTATTGAGTTGCACTGTGAATTTAATATCTGAGCGAAGCGCTGAGACAAAAATTTTGAGCAGAAGGGCATGAATAAATCAGTCAACGAACAAACTTCTTACGAGACACCGGGGCTGGTGTGCATGTGAGGGGCATGTAAGCAAATTTATGAGCTGGAGAGGGGCTGTTTAATTTAAAATGAAGACAGAGAACCGCCTCTGAGAAAAACAGGCTATTCCACTCACCCTGACACCTTGAGCTACTTGCAGAAGCAGCAACCCTGAGAGGCCAGAAATGTATCAAGGACAATGCAGCAGTCTTTTATAAAAAATTATGATACAAGCACACCACTTTGTCACAGGTTCGCAAGCATGTATATGAACCGGTGTGATCCGTGAATGTAAAGGGTTAACTGGCATGATGATTACAAAGCTTTTCTGTGTCATAGATTGATAAAGATTGGATTTTTGCAATGGTGTATCAGTAGGATACAGAAACAGAACGCCATCTCTCAGTTTCATTAGCCGTTTTCATGAATGACTTCACCTTTCATATATGAAGAACGCAGAAGGAGATTGTTTGGGTAAGACGAGTTCACAAAAGAATTTCCAGAACATTCAGGCGAGGGGTGGCGTCTGGGTAGGAGGCACGACATGCCGATAAATTCTGCAGTGGAAATAACCTGTTTTTTTTCAGAGCACATGGACAATGGCGTCATTAAAAGCTCTCAGACCTTGTTGTCTCTCCAAGTTGAGAGTTATTCATCTTTGTTATTACAGTTTTTTCCTATCGTTTTCGGTCATGTACCCATACTATGGTCACTTTTCCCTATCACTTAACACAGTGGGCTTTAGAGACACACACCTCTGCATATCTGTTAACCTTTGGTGCAAAATGCACTACAACAACCACACCACAAACAATGCTGCCATAACTTAACACATGTTTCCTCTCAGAACACTATGACCTAAAAAACACTAACATCTTGAAGCATTGCCAATTGCATATATAAAATGTTGCTGTGTCCTCCAGTTTGGCATAGATTTCCTGTAGTGTTGCATTGAAAAAAAGAGAAAAAACACAGACAAACACTTCTTTGGACTACAGTAATAAAGTTTGTAATATTACAGTATGACAATCCAAGCCAAGTATCTGCTGACAGTGTTCATATGTCGGTTTACCTCCCACAAAAGATGTCACAATTGAGTGTGGTAAATGTACTGTAATTGTAAATACAGTAAATACTGTAAGTGTTTTATGAGAAACTGAGAATAACAATTTTCAGTTTTTGTAATGCAAATTACATACAGTAAGTACGTAATATATGATCCAGAAACAAATCACAAACACAACAGTTTTTTTCACTGTGCTTTACTTTTTGGAGATTTTGTCACAGTGCAAGTGTTACACAAAACAGAAAATACATTACAAAGTCAAAAAATGTGTTCTAACAAAAAATGCAATGCACAAAACCTGCACATACTGTATATTACAGTAGCCCAACAGTGGCGCAGAATTGGGCTAATCCCTCCTATCCTCCGCATTTGGCCACAAATTTTCATCTACGTCGCAACGTATGGTTTCTCTTGCCATACAACGTGGATAAAATCTTTTGGAATGCCTTATCCAGGCCTGGATATCTTCTGGGGCTATGTCCATACACCCAGCAGCCATTGCCTGTAATAGGGACATCTGGTCCTGAGGGCGGTGGTCATAGACCTTCCATCTCCACGCCGAAAAGAATTCCTCGATGGGGTTGAGGAAAGGAGAGTAAGGCGGAAGGAAAAGTGACATCATCCTAGGATGCGCCGCAAACCACCCTGTGACTTGCCGGGAGTGGTGAAAGGCCACATTGTCCCATACAATTACATACGTTGGTAGATTCTGCCTGTCTACCTCTCTTGCTGTGAGCCTTTCGTAAAGCTCATCTATGAAGGCAATTAGGCGTTCGGTGTTGTATGGGCCTATGCCGGCCTTCTGCAGCTGCAGTCCATCGTTCGAAATTGCTGCGCACATGGTGATGTTCGCACCCCTCTGGCCTGGAACATCTATCGTGGCCCTTTTCCCAATCAGGTTCCTTCCACGGCGACGTGTTTTTGCCAGGTTGAAGCCAGCCTCATCCACAAAGATGAACGCATGTTCATTCTCACTGGCTTCAAGTTCCATGGCTCTCTTCAGGAAATTAGAGAATACACAAGATACCATAAGACAAAATTGGCATAGCTTACAGTTTTGTGCAAAATCACAATCAACATGACAGTGTGTCCTGTGTTCAGTCTTACCTGGACGTATTGGTACCGGAGTTCCTTTATCCGCTCAGAGTTCCTCTCGAAGGGGACAGTGTAAGGCTGCTTCATTCGAATTTGGTGCTTTTTCAGCACTCTGGCGATGGTCGTGGTGCCAACATTCTCAATGTTGGCAAATACACCAATGTCTGCGATGATGTTTGCACAAATTTCTCTTAGCCTTAAACTATTGTTAGCAATAACCATTTGCACTATTGCATTTTCTTGTGGCAAAGTGAATTTTCTTCCCCTTCCACCTGAGTGGGGCAACCGTTGGGTCCTACAATAGTGAGTCAGACACAAATGCACTGATACGTCAGGAGAGTTTTGGAGACTTCTCACATCACATTACTACTGTTACAAACACATCAGTCAGAATGCTGTAAATACTGTATAGTACCTGTTAGTTTGTGTGAAAACCCTCACGATTGATGCCACCGTTGATCTTGGCAAGTTCGGCTGAACCCTCAGACCAGCTTCCCTCATGGACAGATCATGATTGATTACATGGTCGATGACAGTTGCTCTGATTTCATCAGATACAACTGTCCTTGCTGCTGCTGCTCCTCTCCCTCTCCCTCTTCCTCTACCTCTCCCTCTTCCTCTACCTCTTCCTCTTCCTCTACCTCTTCCTCTTCCTCCTACTCCACCTTCACCTCCACCTCCACCTCCACCTCCACCTTCACCTTCACCTCCACCTCTTCCTCTTCCTCTTCCTCTACCTCTTCCTCTTCCTCCTACTCCACCTTCACCTCCACCTTCACCTTCACCTCTTCCTCTTCCTCTTCCTCTTCCTCTACCTCTTCCTCTTCCTCCTACTCCACCTTCACCTCCACCTCCACCTTCACCTCCACCTTCACCTTCACCTCTTCCTCTTCCTCTTCCTCTACCTCTTCCTCTTCCTCCTACTCCACCTTCACCTCCACCTCCACCTTCACCTCCACCTTCACCTTCACCTCCACCTCCACCTTCACCTCCACCTCTTCCTCTTCCTCTGCCTCTTCCTCTGCCTCTGCCTCTTGCTCTTGCTCTTGCTCTTGCTGCATCCATTTTCCTATACCAACTACGTAAAGAAGTCCAAAGCAAATGCCAAAGAAGGCCCTTTTTCAAATTACATGTAAAACACCTGAATAGGTCTTTAGCTGAGTAGGTCATTAGCTGAAATGACCACCAGGTGTTTTGCATTGCAAAACTTATCCTCTGTGTTTTGTACAGATCATTGTATGTAGTGTTGCTTTTACGTAAAAAAAGTAATTCCATGCCAATTCACCAAGAACTATGGTGCACAGGTAGCCTGGGTGCCAGACGAACTTAGCCCCGCCCACAACATTTGTTGTTCGGGAAGTTCGGTCTGGCATCGCTCCGTTGGGGAGAAACTATGCTCGTACAGAAGCTGTACGGACCAATCAGATCGTCAGGGCGGGCTTTATACGATGATTGACAGATGATCTACAGTGACGTAATCAACCACGTCACCAGAGAGCGCTGCCTGCAGAGCTGAGATGTGTCGATGCTGCCATCGAGTCTGTTCCAGCAGACATCGACAGCGCATTCATTTTGAAAGAGGATCGAACAGATGTTTTTGCCGTCCTCCTACGGGATTCATAAAAAGTTTAATTTATCAGCTGGCCCCGATGCTGCAGCCACACAAGCAGTCATATAAATAAAAAGAGAGTGGGGGGGGGGCGCTACGCTCCTCAGCACATATGAGACAAAAAAGACACAAGTTGGGACACTGTTGTAGTTAATGTTGGAGCAACAAGGAAGTGTAAAACGATTAGCTGCCGTTTCTCCTCCTCGCTGGCTCCTGCAGAACCATGACAGACGGATCTCTCTCAGAGCCCTGGTCCCGGGCCGGTCGCGGTCCCGGTCCCGGGCCGGTCGCGGTCCCGGTCCGGTCGCGAGGCTCTGAGAGAGATCCGTAGCGGGCTTCTTCACGCCGCCGCCGGCCGGGGCTCTCACAAGCAGCCCTGGTCACCAGCTGCTTCCTGGGGGCTTTGCCTCCGGTGGATATACGAGCGGCATTAGCAGCATTTCCATTGATTTATTTAGAGAGTAAATAAACTCGTGAAACAGACAACTCACAACAACTATGCGTCGCTTGACATACGTCACATACTACGTTGCTCTGATTGGTTGTAGGTCTATCCAATTGAGCGAAGAGGCATTTTGTTTCCTGGTTCTGTTGAAACACGCCCCATAATCACAGCCCAATGGAGCGGTCTCAGACTCATATTCTGACTAGAATAATGAGTATGACAACGTCAGGCTAGTGCACAGGGGAAAAAAAATCTAAATTACTGTAAAATAAAATAAATAAACTATAAACTAAATATTTTTTCTTATTCAAACATGTAACTTCATTTGTCTGTCCAAATGCAGCATCTTTCCATCTACAGTGATCTAAATTACTGATAAGTTAGGTTTTGAACAGAAAGTTCACGGTTTTGAACAGAGTATCTAAACATTGGTAAAATATGCTGTAGTTCCACAGCGTTTTGCCGGTAGTGAACATTGACTGGGGCAGGTATCCATGAAATTTGGAAGAAGGCGTCATTGCCAGCATTTGTATCTTAGCATAGGGGCAAGTAACCACAGTTTGGTTCACATGGTCTACTGGTATGCTCACTGTGTGAAGTGTTTAGGGAATGTGAACATGGTTTAGGTAAATTGCCTAAAACGATAGGAAAAAACTGTAATGTCTACTCTTTTTCACCCTGAGATGTTTGCATTCTTTTTTTTCAGACATTTCACTAGATTGGAAAACTTAAAACTTAAACTTAACGGATATTAGTTTGTTTTACAAACAGAAGCTCCACAATTTAATGCATGGACTTCAGTGCATGTCTGAAAGTAGTAACCAACCACATCCCTCGATTCATGTGCTGAGTCTGAACGAGGATTTCTGATTCCCAAGGACACTAAATATTATTGACTCCGTTAAGATTTTTATACCTACACATCACATTTCGAGCGAGGACACTGTTTCAAGGCCATATCGACTCATGTGGTTCATGTGGTATCAAACCCTATTGTCATTTGTGTTTGACTTTAAACCTTTAATTGCTTTACCCCCATTTTTGTATAATTCTTCATATGTCATTCTTTGGGAAATGCTTTCAATTGATTTGTTTGCTTTTGTGGTACATTTTTCCTCCGTACATAACATTAAAGGAAATTGTATGAATGAATATTTTTCATAAAAATCCATGAATTATTACCTGAGAAATCTGAAAAATGTATCCATCCCCAGATCCTGATTGTTTTCTTTTAATGCACAATCCTTCTAACTAAGTGACACAAACACATGCCTATGAAAAGTGAACCTCCTTGGTGGAGGTAATTATGACTTAATTCGCTCAATGTCAGCTAAGTGTCTCCTGCTCACCCTGCTACCCTTAGAGGAAGCGCAGCAAAGATGACGGATGGATGGAAAACTCACAGGGGTTGAACCACATTGAGATCATTAGTCTGGAGTTGATCTTAATTGTCCTCCTCATTAACTTTCAACAGTAGAGGGAAAATGAGCTCAGGGAAAAACAAAGAGTGACTTTGGGTTGTTAAACTTTTACATTTTCTATATATACTAATGAATGAGTGAGTAAATAAAATAAGTATGGGGAGCATCTTAAAGAGCTGCAAACTGCCTTGGGAAGCAGAAATTGCTTTCATATTGGTTGAGGCCTTGCACCAGTGATTAGTGCAGAAGTGGATTAGTTGGAGGGAAGGCATTGGTTAGTTACACCAATCGATGAACACCTTGAGATGTCCAATATATTGAATTTTCTCTTTGCAGAAATGGAATCATAGGGAACATACATAAAAATTAGAAGGAATTAATGAATTGAAGAGCTAGAAGTAGTCATTAACATAATGATTGGCCATTGTAGTTAAGTGTTGAATGTACTTGAATACTTTTGTGCTTTTTACAAAAAAGGTTTTAGGGTTTGAGTGTCTGTGGGTATAAGTAGAGGTTTAATGAAATGTAACGCTGTGTGATGACTGAGAGGCGTGTTTCATACAGTATTTATTTTGAGCGTGCACAAAGCAAACAATAGGAGACTTAAATAGCAGCTCTGCAGTATTTGATCTCTGTGTCAAGGCCTTCTTTGCCAGACAGAGAGAGAGAAGAGAGATATACAGTGCTGAAGGATTCTTGGCAGCTCTTCTCCTCCTTTTGCTCTGAGAACCGAAGAGCTGTAGGAGGCGGACCACAGGTGAAAGCACAAAAAAAACTAACCTAATAGTTGGGTGATGAAGAGCAGTGAGAGCAGGGATTTCCAGCCTCAGCAGCTGCCAGGGAGTTTTCTGTTCCATCTGATTACACATTTCTGAAATCAATGAAGATACATCTGTTGGTCTGTCAAAGGAACCTTTCCCCTTGATGTTACCTTTCCTCTCGTTTAGTGGCAACAATAGACAAGCGATTTATTCAATTTAATATTGTAAGAAGGAAAAACAAATGACAAAAACGAGGTGCGTTGAGTAGATAATGTATGAATCATTTTTTGAAAAGTAAAGTAAGTGATTCAGGTCAAATAAAGCTTGACTTTATTCAGACCTGGAATTAAAATTCGTCCTGAGTGATGTGATCACAAGTGGTCAACGCTAAGCTGTGAACGCACCCAAATGCGTCCTCATTGCGTCTCCTGATCTGATCACTCAAACCCCATTAGGAGGGGGTCTGCGATGGATGTGGCCACATGGTGTGAACCCAAATGCATCCTTGGCCTCATATGAAGGACCGCAGACTCAACGTCCTCGGTCCCCCTAAAGTTATAACATCTTTTTACACTTCTCAGGGTCCACACAACGCTCTCACATAGTCTGTCTTTGCAGCTGCGCACATTCATTCATTCAGTCACTCTTGAATCTACTTGATTTCTGTCTCACAAGTGGCATCGCACACATCTGTCTCTGAAAAACATTTGGTCTGCGCACAGACAAAATGACGTTTGTGTTTATTTGCATATAAAGAGGATAACTGTGACCCAATCACAAGCAATCAAGGGAGACACAATCAGGACACATTTTAATGCTTCTAGTAAACAGACGAACTTAACGCTGTCCACTTGTCATCAGATCTCTGGACAGGGCCTCCGAATCAAATATAGTGAATATCTCTGCTGGCTGTTAATGGTAATGGACTTCATTTATAATGCATGTCTGGTCTTAACGACCCCTTAAAGTGCTTTTCTCTGCAAGTTGCATTCACACACAACATTCACACTCTGACAGTTTAGGGTTCAGTGTCTGGCCCAAGGACACTTCGGCCTGCAGACTGGAGGAGCCGGTGATCAAACCACTGACCTGCTGGTTGGTGGATGACCCGCTCTCCCCCTCCTGAGCTACAGCTGTCGGTTTTGAGTGTGTGTGAAAAAACATCCAGTGTTCCTCCACAAAAAAGTAGCTGGGACCAAGCTATTTAGCACTTTTCCAGCCAGTCAACAACAAGGGGCATTTGTCCTCGTGTGCAGGACAAACAAAAAAAGACGAGGGGTAATTGGGGGAAAGGGAGTAGTGGGAGTATGAGATGGTAAATGTAGCCACGCAGTTATATATAGTGCCAGTTTACAGATTATCATGGGATGGAAACGGAGGAATCTACCTCTTTGTTGCATGTGAAATTATGGATGGGATTGACATCAACTGCAGATGAGAGGTGAGTCAAATGCCTGGCAGGAACGTGCACTGGCAGCGGTGGGATGTTGGCGTGTTGTTAGCGTGTACACCAACATCAGCAAGAAGCAAAGATGACATGACATGATGACATTTCTGATTTGGATTCCTAATAATTATCTGTTCATGATGAATTCTGCTCACTGAGCAATGAAATTATTTTTAAGTGTCAAAACACGGGGCACCAAAGATTCACCAAACACTGGAGTTGATTTTTAACGTCATTACACAGGAGCACACCTTAGTGTTTGCATTTGATCTTTAGAAACAACCCAACGCTACATATACATACACAACTTTTACTTCTTCTTTTTTTATTCTCTATTCCCTAAATTACAAGTGTCCAGGTGCAGTCACCAGAAAACAAAATAAAAGCAGCACAACACATGAGCAATGACAAATTATTTGATGTCTTTAATATAACATCTTTAGACATTTAAATATTATCTGTATTTGTATTAACTACATTTTGTGTCTGTTGACAGCTACTGGCCTATATTTTATATGTTGCATTTTCTGAATGACAAGAATATTGAAGGTTTTATTTAACTTTAGGCTTATTTACCAGTTACAATATTGTGAATTTCTCAAACACAGATGAAGTGCAGTTTCTCCTGACAGTCCCACTTCTCCCACACGGCCGTCTTGGTTAAAGCGCCACAGCGTTTTTGCATTGGACACTGGTGGTCTTGAGCTTCTCCTTGGGGCCAATCCTCAAATGTCAGAGAGTCATTGTTAATCCATAGCCAGCGGTCAATCAGGTAACGTAGGCCGATCCACACAGGGTCAGTGATGTCATCATGCTGGATCGCACTCTGGGCCTGAACACGCTCCAATTCCGAGTTCAGGCTGGGAAGGTCGGTATCTGTCTCTCGGCAGTGCTCCAAAGCTTCCTCCCAGGACTTCTTTATTTTCACCACGGTAATTTTGATGCAGTAAAAATGCCTGGAATTGTGCATGCAATCGTCATTCCATTTCCCATCATCCATGATCATTACAGCGTTCTCTACTCCATTATAATTATCTGGTCGACCACTAAGCCAGTTTTCGTATGTGAGGCGTCCCCCTCCGGACCACTTCCAGCCGGTGATGTTGTCGAGCTCTCGGTGGAGACCGATCCATCCGGCACCGGGGTTTGAACCTGCAGCTTGTTTGAGCTCGTCTTGATCCATCTGGCTGCCAACAAAGGAAAGTTCAGTGTAATGATCTCTACAATGATCTTGAGCTTGTGTCCATTTCTTATTCTTCTTTACATATGTGTGTTTTCCTATTTCAGCCTCAACAGCAATACAAAGAAAAAGAATGAGGATGGTTCTATCCATGGTCATCGCTCTGTGGCACAAGCTGATAGTTCTGTTCCTTCTCTGAGATGGTATCACCTCAGTATCAGTGTTAAGTAGGAAATGTCTTTGCATGTGCTTTGGTTTGTCCAGTCAAGCAAAACATGTTCATGGTAGACTTAACAGCTAAAGAGAAAACCAAATCACTTAGACAAAAACATTGTTTGGTTGTGAAACCAAACATTGAACATGTGCTCATCAGTTGTTGACAATGGGAGGAGTTGTATCATGGCACAACAAGATCTTTTTTCACCAAGATCCACATTCGAATCCCTGTGAAAAGGATAACAAAACCTGGATCTTCCCCCTCATCCGGATCTGCACCAAAATTCCAGGAGTTGTTTCCTGACCCATACAGCATCCTTTCCTAACTTCTGTGGTATTCGCCCAGTTGTTTCTGTGTTATGGTGCAAACTAACAAGCAAAGAAAAGCTGATGATAAGATAATCTCCTTGATTTGATCTTCATGCCTTGGTTTGCGTAGCTTGTGTTGTCCACGGACCCCACTTCTGCCCTGTTTGTTTGTCTGAATTCCTATCGTAGACTGTAACAAGAAAAATGCATGTCTCCACTCCCTCCCTCTATCCATATATGAAGCAAAAATATCCTGGATATGAACTTTGCCGTCTGGTGCATTCGGAGAGTTGGCGCAGATTTGATCGTTATGGTAGCAAGGTCCTTCCAATTCAAGCGCTTGACCAATCATGAGCTCAGCTGTCCGTTATGATGTTTCAATTTGTTAACTAATCAAAACCAAACAGAAAAATAAACACTTGAACATATATCAGTGTGATAAGAACTACCTGAAATGACAAAGACCATCTTTGAGAAACAAATATTACCTTTAATTTGGGACCCATCCACGAACATAGAGAAGGCAGGATTTATCTATACTTGCAGACAGCCACCAGGAGGCGATCGGGACTAATTGGCTGGACTATTGCGGAGATGCCATTTCGTCAATCTTTATATACAGTCTGGGATTCCTAATAGTTTGCTGATAAGCTCTCAAGCACATCACCCAGTTTCCTGCAACAGTTCTCATACTACACTGGCTGTTGTTTCGGCTCTACCTGCTCACGCTCTCCTCTGCAGGTTTGGGTTCTTGTTGACATGCATCAATTTGTAATGTGGTTCACAATCCTGTAGCGAGGACAGGCTATGAAGGCTCTCACTTCCGGTGTGTGCACGCTGGCGCGTCTTGCTGCCGCTACTCACCGGCTGTTCTTATTGTTTTATTGTGTTTAGTAAGCTCATCTGGCTTCTCGGTTAAAAATGTTGTCCGCCAAGTTTATACTTTCGTCGGCACTCGCCTGGAATACATTGTCGATATTCCACCGACCCGTGGCTGGTCTTCTCCAGTACTCGGCTGCCGAGCTCCTCCGGCTCCGTTCCCACCTGTTTGAGCCTCCGCCTGCGGTGCTGCGCCCTCGGGATGTCATTCTCCTGCACCGCCAAAAATACATTCACCGTGGCTCCCGCCGGAACTTCCATACGGACAACTCCAAACCAATAAAATCCTTCTGGTCCTCCACTCGTCGCCCTCCGAGAAACACCAGCTGCCACCGGGTTGATCCCAGCTTGCTAGCCAGCCTACCCAGGTCGGCTAGCACTAC
This sequence comes from Limanda limanda, assembly GCF_963576545.1. NCBI lineage: Eukaryota > Metazoa > Chordata > Actinopteri > Pleuronectiformes > Pleuronectidae > Limanda > Limanda limanda. The sequence goes on along the minus strand of NC_083637.1, from coordinate 19,184,709 downwards.
TGTCCATAATGACAACTCCACCATCAACTTCGGGCTTCTGAACATCCGCTCACTCACGAGCAAAGGCCATATTGTCCAGGACTACTTCACCGACCGCAAGTATGACTTTTTCTGTTTGACAGAGACGTGGCAGCAGCCAAATGACTTTTCGCAACTCAACGACGCTACCCCTCCTGGGTTTGTTTACATCTCGCAACCCCGTGGCTCAGGTCGCGGCGGAGGTCTCGCGATAATTCACCGCGAGATTTGGAAAGTGATTCCCGTCTCTGTCCCTGCATCCAGCTCATTTGAGTGCATTGCCTGTAAACTACCTGGCCCTACTCCCACCATTGTGGCCACCGTTTACCGTCCACCTCGGCCCCACTCTGAGTTTTTAAATGACATTGCTGCTCTACTCGCCCATCTCTCCACTCTCTCCCCTAATGTGATTATGCTGGGCGATTTCAACATCCACCTGGACAACACCACTCTCCCCCTCACCTGTGACTTCTCATCCTGCCTTGAGAGCTCTGGTTACCGCATTTTCACTGATTTCCCTACCCACATCAAAGGTCACACACTGGACTTAATATGTTGCTCTGGTCTCACTCCCTCCAACTGCACAGCTGATCCACTCCCCATCACTGACCACTTCCTCCTTTCATTCAATGTCACACTCCGCCTCTCCATGACCAAGCCACCACGTCTCATCTCATTCCGTAATATCAAGGCCATAAATCTTCACACCCTATCCTCCACCATCGCTTCTATACCGGACCCGGACTACTCCTCCTCCCCTGATGAACTGGTTCTCCACTACAACTCCCTCGCTCCTGTTAAAACTCGGTCTGTCTCATTCTCCCATTCTGCCCCTTGGTTCACCCCTGAACTCCGTTCCATCAAGTCCAAAGGACGTCAACTTGAGCGTCTCCACAAAAAGACTGGTCTCACTGTCCACCATGACATGTACAAAAATCCTATCTTACAGTATAAGGACTCTATCGCTTCTGCCCAATCCACTTATTATTCCAGTCTTATTTGTTCCAACCATGGCAACTCCAAGGCACTCTTTTCACTCCTCAACAAAATCCTTCAACCCCCAGATCTCCTACCCCCCCACCTGTACTCTTCGGACACGTGTGACTCCCTTCTTCAGTTTTTTAATCAGAAAGTTAAAAAAATTCACCAGCACTTGAGCCCCACTCCCTCACTTGCCCCCTCCTCTGAACCTCTCCCCTACAGTCTGCCATTTTCCTCTTTCTATCTCCCTGATCCCTCTGCTATCTCTGATCTCATCTGTAAATCAAAACCATCCACATGCCAGTTAGATCCCCTACCTACTGCCCTGGTCATATCCTGCCTCCCCTCACTGCTCCCTCTTATTGCTGCTATCATCCACTCCTCTCTCACTACTGGTTCATTTCCCGCACCCCTCAAAACGGCTGCTGTCTCCCCAATCCTCAAAAAACCTGGTTCAGATCCCAACAACTTTAATAACCTCCGCCCCATCTCCAACCTATCTTTCATCTCCAAAATACTTGAGAAAATCGTTGCTTCTCAACTCCATTCCCATCTATCTCAAAACAGTTTATATGAACAGTTCCAATCTGGTTTCCGTCCCCGCCATAGCACTGAAACGGCCCTTCTGAAAATCACCAACGACCTCCTTATTGCAGCTGATTCCGGTTTACTATCCATCCTCATCCTCCTTGACCTGAGTGCGGCCTTCGACACAATCTCCCACACCATCCTCCTCAACAGATTATCCTCCATCGGCATCACTGGCATCCCCCTTGACTGGTTCCACTCCTATCTCTCAGACCGCACTCAGTTCATCCAACTCAAATCCTTCCGTTCCCAACCGTCCCCTGTCTCCTCTGGTGTCCCCCAGGGCTCTGTCCTGGGTCCCCTCCTTTTCATTACTTACCTCCTTCCCCTTGGCCTTATTTTCCGTAAATTCAATATTCTTTTTCACTGCTACGCGGATGACACCCAGCTCTAACTCTCCACCAAACCCAACTCCATTCTTCCTCCCTCATCCTTGACAGATTGCCTTTCTGCACTTCATACCTGGTTCACCTCAAACTTCCTCAAACATAACAGTGATAAAACCGAAATCCTTCTAGTCGGTACTAAATCCACTCTACTCAAAGTTGACAGTTTTTCCCTCCCCCCAGGTAAAGAGTCTGGGTGTCATCGTCGATGGCTCACTCTCCTTCAAATCTCATATCAACATCACCACCCGCACCGCCTACTTCCATCTCCGTAACATAAATCGCCTCCGTCCCTCCCTCACCCCCCATACCACCTCTATTCTTGTACATAGCCTTGTCACCTCCCGTATCGACTATTGTAATTCTCTCCTCTTTGGTCTCCCCCAGAAATCCCTCCATAAACTCCAACTGGTCCAGAACTCAGCTGCCCTTATCATCTCCCTCACCCCCTCGTTCCACCACATCACCCCCATCCTACAGCAACTCCACTGGCTTCCAATTCACTTCCGTATCAACTTTAAAATTCTTCTTCATACCTTTAAAGCCATCCACAACCTTGCCCCTCCCTACCTGTCTGACCTCCTTCACACTGCCACCTCCACCCGCTCCCTCAGATCCTCCTCTTCCATCCATCTAACTGTCCCCTCTGCCCGGCTTACCACCATGGGGAGCAGAGCTTTCAGCCGCTCTGCTCCCAAACTCTGGAACTCACTCCCACCTGACATCCGAAACATTGACTCCTTCCCTCAGTTCAAATCCTCTCTCAAAACCCACCTTTTCAGGATTGCATTCTCACTGTAGTTGCCATGCTGTTTTTACTTGCACTTTTAATTTTAATTGTTTTGTTATTTGTTTGCTCCTGTTTTAAATTGTAAAGCGTCCTTGAGTGACATGAAAGGCGCTGTGAAATAAAAAAAAAATGTATTATTATGAAATACACATTTGTGATTATCCCTAAAAAAGATTTGCATTGTTCCTGCCAGACAAGGGGTCTGAGTCACTCTGCAGCTTCAATTGGGCAGATACCAGATCAGTGAGTGGGTGTGAGCCATTAGATTAGTGTCACTTGTTTGGCGCGCATCAATTCCCACACTCTCACGTGCACATAGGAACAAAATAACTCATGCTGATATGATTGAGGTCATTCAGTCAACTCATGCCATCTCTACAAAATGAACACAAGTGGCTCTAGAGAGCGAGCCTCTCTGTGCTCATGGATGTGAGTCAGAGAGTAGTCGAGTGTCAGAACCCAGGAGTAGTAGGATTCAACGCTGCCTCCGCTGCAGCTGTGAACTCCTGCACCAGGACCGATAGTCATTTTGGAAATGCAACGCAGGAGATCAGACCTTACACTGTTTGCTTCATATGAATGAATGTATCAAATGTTGTTGTTAATGGTATGTTGTCTTTTAGAGTTATGGTCACCAATCAATCCACAGCCCTGTGTGAGGAGTGCAGAAACAGACGACGGTGAGGGCCCAAGTTTATTTGCCGTTGGGTACACTATGGCATTTATGACCACTAGTAATGCTATATAGCTCGATTTCTGTCATTGAGCCCCTTGCAGCACTTGCAACCTATGCTTGCAACGTATTTGTCAAAATGAACAGCCTGGATAATATGCAGGATATAAAACACTATTAAAACTTTATTTGACTTGTTTATGTGAGAGCCCCACAGGGAACTCACAGTATAACTTTAGCTAATTTGAGAAACACTTTCAGCTCCTGTGTTGTGGTAAATTTACAGTAGAACTTGTTGCATACAAAAATAAATAAACAGTCCACCATTTAGCTTTGGCCTCTGTGCTGATTCATTTACAATGACTGTGAGACCATAAATAAACGTTGGTTGTAAAGTTATCACCACAACATAATTAGCCTACACTGCGCTGAAAAGAACCCAAACACTTAATTATTTTTTAAATCTGCTATTACATTATCTCTGAGTTTACCCCATTACTTTTAAGTGTGCACCAGCACCAGTGCCATAAATATACATGTACAGGATGAAGGAACCGCTGCTTCAGGTCTCACAGTCTCGCTCTATTAATATGACAAGTAAATCACACCAGCACTTAAGAGACTCGTGCTTTGCTCTGGATTTAGAGGCCAACTAGGATGGTTGACAAGAAATTGACGATCTCCTACTCTCTTAAAATAGTTTTGAATAAGGGCCCATCTTGAGGAATCTAAAAGACAAAAAACACAGACGATAACATATTGTATTAAGTGTCGTTAATCATTTTGAATCTATGAAATTATGTTTATTTGTATTTTCCAAGGCTTTAATTGTAAATCACATTTTTGTGTGCATTTAAACCATGTACTTAGATGTGAGCTGGCATAAATGCACAAAAACTTTAGATGAATGACATGTACAACATATCTCAGCGGCTGAAAAACGAACACACTTTTACAAACTAGAATTCGTCATAAATCTTCACATTCAGATATATGCGAATTACATTTTTTTCATGCAGCTGCAGGTTTTGAAGTTGAACATCGTTTCATCGAGTGAACATCATTTCATAAACTGAAAATATTAATGACCCTTATATCTCCCCATAAAAAATGAAGTGAAGTTGTAAATAATGGAGAAAATGTAACATGAATAATTGCAAACAGACAGATACAAAACCCTTCTACAGACACAAAATACATCAAGAGTGATGAAACGTAGACTGACAGTGTTAAGAAATATCTTGCTTGTATAATAGTAATAAATATGCAATTATCCCTGTCAGTTTATTTTATATAAAAGAGCGAACAGGTTGTAAATCTTCACATGTATAAAGTGTGAAAGGTACAAAGATACAAATTACCAGACACCATAATCAAATTAATGCCACTGAATTTGCTTTGCTCCGTGTGCAATTGATTTGTTTAAACATGAGCCGGGAAGGTCAGATGAGTTGAAAGCTTGTTGTGTAAATTGTGAGCAAATTAGATGTTCTGCGCTCATGGAAGTGAAGGCTGACTCATAAGCACATGTTTTCCCTTCATTCTGCCTCAGTGCCCAGCGCCCTGACAATTTAATGATCCTAATTGTGTTTTGTAGGTTGTATTGAACACAACTTCTGTCTCCTGCTCAGATAGGAATTGTGTTACGCCTCAGGTGAAACGGTCAATTGAAAAAAAAAATAAAGAAAGCAAATTAACTAAGTGTGACATGAATATTCAGTCTGTTTTTTCCCCCCTCTTCCTCCACATGCAGGCTCAGTAAAGAAAATGAGTTGTGAGGCAGGTGAGTGTGTACATCACTGTGTTTATGAGAATGAGAGAGAGAGGGAGAAAGAAAGAGAATGAGAGAGAGAGGGAGAAAGAAAGAAAGAGAGAGTATTTAAAACGTGAGGGTGGCTGACTGCTCTGTGGCCCCTTGGCCAACTGCATTATTCAGTACAGAGATAAGAGGCTCCACACTAAACCTTTCTGATACTGCTTATCCTCAGCATGCTCACACGCACGCACACGCACACACACACACACACACACACACACACACACACACCCACACACACTCCACTGTGGCCATCTGATAGTTGACTGAATAACCTTGAAAGGAAGAACACATTGCATGAAGGACAGAGGAGCCCACAGGGATTCAGACTCTGGATGCTTTCCTCTTAAAGCTCATCTATATTCCCATAATCACGAATGGCAAGCCAAATAATATTTTACAGGAAACACACTGAAAGGGTTTTAGGTAAGGGTTAGGGGTTAAGGAAGACTCTCAGTGTAAGTGGGTAATATGGTATGTTTTTATCAAGCTTGTGCATTGCAGTTCCTCATTGTGTTACTATACAATCTGCACAACCAAAACGCCCAACTGTGATTTTCACGCTGTACAGGACTGGTCCTCTGGTTACAACATTGATGGTCACAACCTCTGCCTGTTTTTTTGTCACTTAACTATGCAGATAAACAGTCACTGCTTTACAGTTAATTGTACAGCAGTGCAATATTAGCCTTACACCTTTTTTTCTTTTGACCAATTTTTTCTTTCTTTCTACATATATGAAAGAAACTCCCTAAAAGCAGACTTGACAAATCATGTTTTGTGAGGTCACTGTGACCTTGACCTTTGAGCACCAAATCTGATCAGTTTATCCGTGAGTCTCAGTGAACAATTGCGCCAAATTTGAAAGGATTCTCTCAAAGGCTTATGTGACAATGCCTTCACGAAGCAAAACATAACCTTGAAGTTAATCAGGTCATAAACATTTGTACTCAATGTGAAGAAATTCCCTCAAGACGTTCTTGAGATATCATGATCACAAGAGGGAGTCGGATGGACCGACTACCCGAAAACATTATCAGCGTAGAGGAATAAAAAGAGAAACACGAAAACACAGATGGATGAAAGACACAGGCTACAGTTAATTGTCAGTTCTGCAGTGAAGTTCACTTTTATATCCCGACACTCAGACTTTAGTGGCCAACACATTACCATTACACTAACATTAGGACAAGATGTCCACACTTTATAAAGGATTATCCAACAGCATGTGGGAGATTCATCCATAGAACTGCAAAAACTAGAGTTAAATTAATCCCCCAAACCACGTGCATGCCTGTGGTATGAGTGCACAGAACAGTATCCGCAAGTGGAAAACCATCTTCTCGAGAGGACTTCTGCCCTGAGTGCATTTCTGCTTGGGAGTATTGGGCTGTGATTCATTCTGAGTTTATATATTTTTAACACATTTAGAAACACCACCGGAGCTTAGACCGCGAGATAAGAGAGCATTTATATGGATTCATACTGGACAATTTTTTAGATAATAGTGCATTATCAAATCAGTATTTGTGGACAAAGGAGAATAAAAACAACTCTACAAAAAGCATCTTTAGTTGGGCATCGACCACGGGGTTACAGTGGTTCTTACCACAGGGTGGAGTTTGTGTAATTGAAGGCCCAGTAGAAGGTCAAGTGGCTTCTCTGTCCCAGAGGCTCTAAAAAGGTCAGTTAAGCCTCACCCTGTTCAGTGGCACACACACGCACAAACAGGCATGCACACACGCACGCACACACACACAAAAGGGGGTAAACCTTTATAAGCAGCCCTGATGAGCATCATTAGTCCTAATCTGGTCCCAATCAGTGTCGGTCTGGAGCCAGAGTGAGACAGAAAACGACTTGTACATGAAACATACTAATGAGCACAACAATAGTAAACACTGGATACATGGTTGAATCTCTTTCACACCTCCAGCTTTATAGTCACAGATGTCTTTCACAATATTGTGAGATTAACAAAAAGGTTCATAGTATGCCAGAGAATGGTACTGTTAATTATTTGTATATTTGAAAACTTGATTGTAAATGTATCTTATTTTTAGATTGAATTAAAGTTGAATTTAACATGTTAGCCAATCTTTAGTGGCTGTAGTTATTATGACAGGAACAAAGGAGGATGACTGAGCAAATACACCCGGTTACATATGAAGAGCTCACAGAAGGTGACCACCTTGCCCTCTCTCTATAAGACGCAGTTATCCCATGGAAATGACTTCATTAACATATTGTGTCCTGCACTGTGTCACATGAAGCTGGGGATTAACCTGAGTAAGGTGGGACTCCTCAATGACACAGAGCACGTTAAAGACAACGGGCTGAAATCCCTGCTCTCCAAACTCTGAGCTAATGTGTTCAGTCGCACAGAAATAATTGATGACTTCATGATTAAAATACATGTAAGCTCTGCTCAGGATTGAAATAAATATGCGTACATTTTATATATAAATATATAAATGTCCAATACAGGGCTCATATCAGTACTTACCCTTGGCTCATTTGTAATGATTAATCACACTTTGAGGGATTGTGGGTAATTACCTTTGAAAAATTAATTTGCAAGGTCACAGGGCATCTCCCGCTCTCTCTATCTATCTATCTATCTATCTATCTATCTATCTATCTATCTATCTATCTATCTATCTATCTATCTATCTATCTATCTATCTATCTATCTATCTATCTATCTATCTATCTATCTATCTATCTATCAAGCATTAAGCATTAAGGTCAATAGATACAGTTCCTGACCCAATGAGAAATGATCATATGTGTAATAAGATAAAGAAGGTTTCATATTTTGAGGAAACCAGACAGGAAACGAATCAGCTGAACATCACAACCACCCCAAAAATGTCAGAGACAGAAAAAGTGAGAAGAAAAACATTATCTTTGTATGAGATGACAGATTAAATATGTGAGAAGATGTGAGTGATCTAAAAAAAACAGTCACACTGTCACTTTCTCCCTTTTATTCTTCCAGTAATCACCATGTGCTTCAGCTCTCACACGACTGTAGCGTCACAGGGATATTCATACTTTGTTTGCACCAAACTTATGTAAAGCATTGGCTCGTGATGTCTAGAACAAAGCACACACACACAAGCGTGTGCACACACACACACACACACACACAGTGCTGGTAGCGTTGTTGCTTCTCCAGCCTTGACTGAGACAGATCGCCTGTCCAGACGTGTTATACACAAAACCTGCAGACAAGCTCAACTGATAATCTGTTATTCATAACATGCACATTGCTTGAGACTTCATTTAAAGACTAAACCTTCAGTCTGTAATTCAAGCCTCAAGCAACATGGGTGCAGTAAATGGTACCTTATACTGTTTATCTTTACCCTATAGGGCCAAATTCAGGTTAACTAACACTAAAGTTTATTGTACTGCAGGAAGAGCGGCGTTTTAAGAAGTTATATATGCATCTAAGCCTTTCTGTGAACTTATTTATGTTCTTTGCAACTGCTTTTTTTCCAACTGTTTAACAAAAAAAAGGTAGATGGTAACCTAACCCATTATTGAAAGTTGTAATCCTCAATATACACCGTAAAACAGGGTTAAATGACTGAAACACACTGTGTCGATGCTGGGGACAAATCCGATGCCAAACTCCAACATTTAGAAAATTAATTTGTGGTAGGTGCCTATGGGGTGCCGTTTGTCAAGCAGCTCACGCTGAAAATAACAGCAACATTTTGTCACATTTAGCTTCAAACCATGTTTAAAAAACTGGTGTGAATTTTTGAGAGTCACTTTTTTGCACATTTACAACAATATTTGTCAACTTAGAGATATTTTAAATATTTAAATCCATATGTTAAATGTTACACTTAAATGTTAAATGTTAAATCTAAATGCTAAATCTAAATCTAAATGTTAAATTTAAATCTAAATGTTAAATTTAAATCTAAATGTTAAATCTAAATTTAAATGTTAAATTTAAATTTAAATCTAAATGTTAAATATAAATGTTAAATTTAAATCTAATTGTTAAATTTAAATCTAAATGTTAAATCTGAATCTAAATCTAAATGTTAAATCTAAATGTTAAATCTAAATATAAATGTTAAATCTAAATTTAAATCTAAATGTTTAATCTAAATGTTAAATTTAAATCTAAATGTTATATTTAAATCTAAATGTTAAATCTAAATATAAATATAAATATAAATGTTAAATCTAAATGTTTCAGGTGAAACTAAATATTTAGCTAATATGCAAATTCAAATGCCGGTTACAGGAAGTAGGAACAAAATAAAAGCTCGAGGAAGTCAGAGTGTGTTTATTACGGAGCCCCCCAGGGGACACGGGGGAATGAGGACAGCAAAATGACTTTTGTGAGATCCCGAGAAAGTTTAGGACAATGTACATCCGGGTATCTCATAATAATGACATATTAAGTCATTATTATGAGATACGGGTTGTGGGCAGGGCGCCACAGAGCAGGGAAGCGGAGGCTGAGCGGCTGCGGGGACAGTCGCCATACTCGCGGAAGTGGGCGACTGTGCATCGATACAGAGACATAACAGGATCGATCCATGTTTTCTGCTCCGTTCATTGTCTTAGCGAAGTCCTGTGTGTGTCTGTGTCTGCTTCCGCCTCACGTCCCTCTGTCCCCCGCTCACTTTACACTTTAACAATAAACACCAGCGCTGATCACAAGTTATTAGGACACCTGCAGGACTGATGTTATGATCTCATACTATCTCATAATAATGAGATACTGACTGCAGGGTCTGTCGTGGGAGACTGTGTGTGTGTGTGTGTGTGTGTGGGGGGGGGGGCTGTGTGCGTGTGTGTGTGTGTGTGTGTTGGGGGGGTGTATGCTTGTCTCTGTTCCTCTTCACTAAAACTGATAATCACATGTATTTTTTAATTATTATCCGATGATGACCGATCATGACTTCGGATTGCTCCGTCACTTTAACGCTGTCAGTCCTGACTGTGCGCGTCACGTTCTGCTCGTGTTGTGTGGAGCGGGGACTACGTGCACACGGTGTTTAAACATGTGTTTCATGAGCTCAAACAAACACAAAGTAAACATCAGTCCTGTACGTGTCCTAATAACTTGTGATCAGCGCTGGTGTTTATTGTTAAAGTGTAAAGCGAGCGCGGGACAGAGGGAAGTGAGGCGGAAGCAGACTCCGACACACACAGGGCGACCGGACTTTTAATGAGCGTCTGTTCTGATGCTGGAGCAGCGCTGGTTATAATTATTCAGCGGCAGCACATCGCTAAGACAATGAACGGAGCAGAAAACATGGATCGATCCTGTTATGCCTCTGTATCGATGCACAGTCGCCCACTTCCGCGAGTAGGATGGCTGTCCCCGCAGCAGCTCAGCCTCGACTTCCCTGCTCTGTGGCGCCCTGCCCACAACCCGTATCTCATAATAATGACTTAATATGTCATTATTATGAGATACCCGGATGTACATTGTCCTAAACTTTCTCGGGATCTCGCAAAAGTCATTTTGCTGTCCTCATTTCCCCCCGTGTCCCCTGGGGGGCTCCGTAATAAACACACTCTGACTTCCTCGAGCTTTTATTTTGTTACTACTTCCTGTAACCGGCATTTGAATTTGCATATTAGCTAAATATTTAGTTTCACCCGAAACATTTAGATTTAACATTTATATTTAGATTTAACATTTAGATTTAACATTTACATTTAAATTTAACATTTAGATTAAACATTTAGATTTAAATTTAGATTTAACATTTATATTTAACATTTATATTTAGATTCAGATTTAACATTTAGATTTAAATTTAACAATTAGATTTAAATTTAACATTTATATTTAACATTTATATTTAAATTTAACATTTATATTTAAATTTAACATTTATATTTAAATTTAACATTTAGATTTAAATTTAACATTTAGATTTAGATTTAGTATTTAGATTTAACATTTAAGTGTTACATTTAACATTTGGATTTAAATATTTAAAATATCTCCAAGTTGACAAATATTGTTGTAAATGTGCAAAAAAGTGACTCTCAAAAATTCACACCAGTTTTTTAAACATGGTTTGAAGCTAAATGTGACAAAATGTTGCTGTTATTTTCAGCGTGAGCTGCTTGACAAACGGCACCCCATAGGTGCCGATGTAGGTCACAGTGTTTGCGCAAAAGATAGTAAAGACACAGACCTAACCTCTCTTTCCCCCACTCTGCTACTCCCTGATAGTCCTGGTCCGCGCGCGCGCACACACACACACACACACACACACACACACACACACACACACACACACACACACACACACACACACACACACACACACACACACACACACACACACACACACACACACACACACACACACACACACACACACACACACACACACACACACACACACACACACACACACACACACACACACACACACACACACACACACACACACACACACAATGAAGGGGAGTAATGAAGCTGGCTAACTGTTTTCAGCAGGACTCTCCATCATGTCACCACGGCAACCTTGGCTGGAGCAGGCCGGTCGGCTTCCTGGAGCCCGACTGTTCAGACTGAACAGGAGAGGAGAGTGATGAGTGTCTCTGTGCATCCTCTCTGTGTGTGGGCACAAAAAGTAAGTATGAAGAGTGTCAAGAAGTGTCCCCCTCCCGGTTGTGTGTCTGCCCTATTGTGTATTTGTGGTGAGAGATGGAGAGTAAATAGAGAAAACAGAGGCAGGGACAGTGATGGGATGAAAACCAAACAACAGTCTAATTAAAAAGCTCAGAGAAGAATGAGAAAGAGGTGGATGATGGAAAGCAGACAACACTGTGTTTACAATGATGACAAGAGAAGAAGAGGTGATTTAAAAAGCATCGGGGTGTGTTTGAGCTGCGTTCAAGAAGGATGATATCATAGGATCGATCAGGCATCTCAATGACTCCTTCCTGCAAACAATTCTTTCTCCTTATCTCCTCTGATGATGGTTCAACTCCACCACTGACAACAAGGCTGAAGAACTTTCAACAGGAGGACCGAGGTTAGACACTGCATGGACAGACTTAAAACACTTATATTTACAACAACTAAACCCTGTCATGTGAATAATGCGCATGTAATTAACATTTTTCAAACCAGGATCAAGTCTTTCACATGAAACTAATCAAACTAACTAAGATCTCCCCTCGTCATCCTTTATTTCTAATCATTAAGTAAAAGGACCAAATCTTCATTACCTCTGACAAGGAGGTTATGCTTCCATCTGTGTTTGTTTCTTTGTGAGTTAGATAACAGGATTACGCAAGAAACTAATTTCCATGATATTTTGTGGAGAGGTGGGAAAGACCCAAGGATGATCCTGTTCAATTTTGTTGCCGACAAAGGATCAGGGAGCAGAATTCTTTTCACTCTGTGAGAGAGAAGTGTTTTGCAAATTTTTCACAAGTCATAAGGGGACTGACCTTGGTGGAGGTATGCACTCTAGTGTCATTGTAGTAGTTTGATGTTGAACCCATCTTTCTTTTCCTGAGGCCCAATATTTTCACTCTCATCACATATTAGTTAAATTGTGCAATGCTTAATTGTAAGAGTCAGGTATAATGACATTTGCCTCGGAATTATTTGTTTTTTTGTGCTGTTTATTTCTGTCATTCTGTTCAAACCCTGAAGCACTGTTGGATACAAAGTATGATATAGATAGATAGATATAGATAGATAGATACATTACTGTATATCCCTCTGTCATATCTACCTCATATATAGGTATATACAGTGCAGCCCCACACAGCTTTTTTAACAGGTTAATTTTGTTCAAGCGCAAACAAAACCTTTTGCTTTATAACCTTATAGTTTTATAGATTCTATTTATGGTGTTGTTTGTTTGAGTTGTTTTACTGGGGTACACGACTCATGCCTCGGACATTTCCTGCCCAATGTCTGTACTCATATTTATGACGACTTTAGCACTAATGTGGAGAAATAATCTTCCGTCGCCTCCAGTCTCCACCTTTAAAAATGCATCAATAAATTCAGCAATATAAGTAACTAATGATAAAAAAATGTGTGTGTATCTTCAGCTCTGAACTTGTAGACTGGTACAAATAGCCTGTGCCAAAATGAATCGCTGACTCTATTTCAAATGCAGCCAGAGTAGATGTGCTGCTTTTTCTATCCTTGCTACATTTTTGCTCAATCCCAAATTAAAAGAAGAAAGAGGAAATTAATGTCATCCAATACACCTGGCAAACTTAATCTTCTGAGCATAGAAAATTGCTTATTCATTGCATGATTCTCTACCCAAAGACAAACTTTGTTTCTCAGTATGCACCAAACACCAATAAAGCCTGTGTGCCCAGAACAGCTCTGGCCTTAAACCTAAATAAATTTCCCTTGATAGCCACCGTCTCTTACTAAACCAATATATGTCCATCACTTTAAAGTTTCACTTCTTTCTTCCACTTTGTGTTTGGTCACATTCAAAAAGAATAAGTTTAGTATCCAGGGGAGGATACCCTCTGTGAGCAATGCAAAGCTGCATATTTGCAATCATTCAAATCTCAGTCTGTCCTGTGGTAGATGTACCATACTATTATGTAAATTCGGGTCAGGAGCTTCTCATCAGACATCATAATTACAACAAGCTGTTTTTTCTAAAACAGTTTGTCTCCTGGGAACTTCCCACACAACAGTCTCTAAGGTTTATTCAGCACAAAGCCAAAAACAAACACATTTACTGCCCTGTGCTTTTGTACATACACATTTTTGAAAGAATCAGAGGAGGTCCCCATGACCTATGACCACTGAAATTTAATTCATCAATCTTTGAATTGAGAATATATCGAGAAAAAATTTGAAAAAATTCATCGGTGGGAGACTTGAGATATCCAGAGTCTTCAAAATCCCTACAAAGTCAAATCATCCCTGACTCCAAGTTAAGGTTTGTTCTAGATGTGATGAAAGACTCAATGGGTATTCCTAATCAGTCACAAGAACATGAGTCCACTATGACCTCGACCTTTAGACCTTCAACCACCAAAATCGAATCAGTTCATCTTTGAGTCCAAGTGAAGGATTGTACCACGTTTAAAGGAATTCACTCATGGTTATCCAAATATATCGTGTTCAAAAGGCAACAAAGGGGCTTTGGTAGGCCACAGAGACCCATTTCACACTTACACTGTCCTATCAATAAAGGGAAAAATGCAGGATTGACATGATGTTCTAATGTTAAAATTAAGATGTCTTAAAAATTGAGGCTGATTGGTAGCAATGGGAGGCTCTACCCAGTGTGAGTATGGTGTTCCTAATAAAGTACTCAGAGTGTATCTGTTTATATAGCTGGGCCGGTACTGAACGCTTGATCTACCGTCTAAATTGGAAAGAGGTTATTACAGGTATTGAGTATTTATTGTGGCGAGGGCGGGTCATACAGAGGCTTCACTGAAACGACATGTTTCATGGAGGAATAAACTTTAATGGGTTTGTCCTCTGAGGATGACCAAGAAGGAGCAGATGGGTTCATATTGCTGTGTGTTTGTAGGTGTGTGTGTGTGTTTGTCTGTGCAGACATAGTAAAATGCTTTATCTGAGTGTGCGTTCACACACTTCACACACAAACCAATGTACTGTACTGTAAAAACAGTATACATAAACTGAGGTTCCATTTGCTAAAAAAACTATCAAGTTGGATTTACAAGAAATGTTGCCCGATGTAAAGTAGATATTTTATAGGACACAGTATCACTGTGCTGTAAAACCTTAATCAGAGTCCATGTTAGTTTTCCACCTCACAGTTTGTTGAGTGCTATTGTGTCCTTTATTTAGAGAAAAAGAATGTAATATAAACCTTCAAATAAGGCACCCACACTAAACTCCTACTTTCATGTAATTTCCTGTTGTGGCTTTTCTCCGAATAGCCTCAGATGACACGTTGCCGCCGGCTGTTCTGACCTCTGTCGTCCTTGAATTACATCACAACACATCTCTTAGCTCCAATGGCAAAGCTGATAGTGAAGGAAGAGAGTGTCATCTTTCTTGCAAAACACTCATCTTAAAAATGTCATACTTGGGAATTTGAAGTCAAACAATGACTAATGTCTAGTCCCCAGTAATGCTTACAGTAACTGCCTAGAAATGGGGGAAATACTGGGGCTGTGGGCTACAGTGCAATACAATGAATACATTCGAGGAGTATGTATAGTTTTGCTATTCTTCTTATTATTTGGTGCGACATAAGTAGACATGAGGACACTAATCCTAGCAAGAAACGGCGGGAAGAGCTTTAAAAGTGACTAAATATATTAATAATACAATGCACAATATGTCAGATGTAGCCTCAGACCACCAACCACAACCAGGCCCAAAACGTACTATTTAATTTGATTCTTAATATGATGATCCTTACTTTTTCTATTTCATTTAGCTCAAAATAAAGAAATCTCTTTAGCTTTATTTATCTGGCTACCCACAGGACTATTTTTATCCCTCCTGAAAGAGCTTTAATTTTGTCAGAAGTCCACCAGCCTGATAATTCATTTGCCTTTACAAAAAAACATCATCTAACACTTGCTGAGCCAGCGGATGTTCCTGTTGGCCCAACTGTACCGAAAACGAGAAGAACAGAGAAGGGGATAATCATGAAGTAGCCCACCAGAGATGCCCTAGATCTCTATCTCTATCTAGTTTTACTGAATAGGTCCGTCTCCCTCATTAGTGAATCGTTGAGTACTCCTGTTCTCCCCAGACATGAAATAAAAAGGAATAAATGAGGAAAAAGAAATTCACACTGGAGAAGCAGGTGGCCATGTTAGCTTTATCGGTGCCAAAGAGGAAAAATGAAAAGACGAGGAGAGATAATTACCACGTCTGTTTTCCTCATTGCACCAAATCCCAGCTGAGCACAGGATAACTGTCATCTTGCTTTGAATCAGTTAATGCTTTATGATCAAAATGATCTTGAAGACAGATTTCCCTGAGATAAACAAGTCATCATAAATGTATATATGATAGTGTTTTTTTTCTATTTTCATAGTATAAAATATAATTAAATCACAAATCTACTAAAATCCTCACTGCACTTGAAGTTGGGAAAAGATTGTGATCTTCAATTCAATTAAGAAAATTAAAAACTACAGAATGCCAACCTTATTTGATGATGGCTATCAGGACGTGAAGAGGATTTCAACAAATAAGATAAAAAAAAGTCACAAAAACAAATTACCAATCTTTACCAAACTTTAAAATGCAATCATAGGGAAACCCTTTAGATTCCATATGGAAATGTTGACAAAGTCATAGTTTTGCTTGTGGAATGTGAGGGTGCTTGGGACTGTATGTGTGTGTGTGTGTGTGTGTGTGTGTGTGAGTGTGTGCGTGTGATCAGAGTGTGGATGCAGAGCACTGCATCTGGATATGCTACTGACTTAATCAGTGGGCTGTGTCCCGCGGTGAGTCTCACTGAACATCTGAGGCAGTTGCTGTGGTGATGTGTCACCATGGGGACAGGTTTGTGCTGTGGGGTTCTGTAATGAATCTCCACCTCTGCTGCCCCCCCCCCCCCCCTCTTTGCCCTTCTGTGATTCTTGGTCTCTCTCTTTTTCATTCTCTGGAGTTCTGTAATGAAATGAATTTCTCTTTTCAGGATATGGGTCAGTCCTTCCCCGCTAACCCCCTCTCTATACGGTCCGGCTAAGATGGACTGCTCCATCACTGTCACAAGGTGCACAGATTGGGTGCTGAAGCCGCTAATAAAGACGAGAAACACATTTCGCTGCCATATGAATACTTTAGCTCGGTCTGGCCTTTGTTGATGGATGTGCAGCTAGATGCGTCTGCAGGTGTGTGTGTATATAAACTGTAAATATAATAAGCACAGCACAAAAGCGTCAAGTACTTTGGTTCCCATCTTCTCCATGATGCACACACATGCTTACTTGCATACATACATACAACATTTATACATACATGCATACATACATACATACATACATACATAGTTTACCACCACCACTAGCCTATTACGTTTCAGGTTTGATATGAAAAACAAATCACACCTTAAAAACTTCTTGAATCAAGGTTCAAACAAAAATAACTGATATTCTTCATATTTTTCTCTATTAACCTTAGTTTAAAAAAGTAGGTTTCTATAATATTTAAAGTATGCAATAATGTTGATTGTTGCTAGATATGTGTACAGTGCTTCTGATGAAAATATGAAAAATTAAGGTTTTAGAATAACATAATTGAGACCAAAATGAAACTTCAAAAGCTACATATATTACACTATACACTATATATAATATACACTACAATTGCCACCATTTTTTACACACATTAATAACATGCAGTACTGCCCCCTTACATCTGTCATCCCAGTTTGCACATCTGTAAGATCTGAGCAGGTAAAAGTATTTTTTTTATGGGATCACATTTTGAATGAAGAATGAATCTTGAAAAAAATAGAAGACTATTTCAGGTTCCTCTCCTGTCAGCCAAGAATAGAGCTCTGAGGCTGCAGAGGGAACAACCTAAACAACACTGGACAATGGAAGACTGAAAAACAAAAAGATGAAAGAGGATTTCTGCTGAGGCACACAGATTGAAGGCTCGTACAAACGTTGTGTATAATACTATTATATATTTATACTAGTAACTGCATGCTGTTTTAGCATAAGCAGAAATGGACGCCTCAACTCATTACTCTAAGTAAATGTCTTCAATCGATACTGCTGCATAACAGGCCGATGTCTGACTTTGGTCCTGACCTCTCTGTCACCTTTCATTACCTTGATTGCAGGTCAAGCAGGTTTTGACAGGACAAATTACAAGTCAACCCCTATTTACCTGATTAGTTTCTACCTCATGGGCAGCGTGCCACTTGGCTCTCAGAGGGTCTCGCTGCCTCAATCCAAGCGATTACAGGGAGTTAGGGAGACAAAGTCACAGGACAAGAATATTTTAATCAGCAAACCAAGATGAGGTTGAAAATTATCACACTGTTTATCTGTCGGAGCGGTAAAGACAGAACATTCTATCACATCTGTGCACTATAGAGCTGTTACATTAAGTCATTATGATATAGTTTATGTTCATCCTATAATTGAAGTTGAAGCATAAGTACTGGATACCACTGTGTGTCTGATCAATGACTGGGAAATAAATGTTGGTGCTGCTCCTCTGCCTTTGTAGAGCTGCCAGTTTTCCTTAAAGGTAACCTATGTGAGACTGGGACATTGTCTGTTAAAGCATCAAGGCTATAATTAAAAAATACTTTTTGGACTGGGACAGTTGAGGATAAATGGTGCTGTACAACATCTATTTGTGATGACTTAAAACCCCCTGCAGTCACACAGGAGTCTTCTGTTATACTGGCTCATTGCGCCTCTCCTCAGTTTGAAGCTTTGTGGAGGCACAGTGGGGGATTTCTGAGGTAACTAATCTCCATTTACCTGAAAGATCCAATAAAATATATCTTAAATTTGCCAAATAAGTGCAGTTAAGCTAAAATCAGAGTGGTAAAGTTGTCAATCAGGAGAGGTTTAAAGGTCCAGTGTGTACGATTTAGCTGAAAGGGATCTATTGTCAGAAATTGAATAGAAAATAATCCTAGTGATGTTTTCAATATTGTGTTTCATTTAAATTGTATGAATTGTTTTTTTTACCCTAGAATGGGCCCTTTATATTTAAATACTTTATATTAACATCGGGAGCGGGTCCTCTCTGTGGAGGCCGCCTTGTTTTTTACAGTAGCCCAGACTGGACAAATTAAACACCTTTTGAGTTTTATGACAACTGAAGATTTACACAGGTTCTCTTTCATATTTGGAAGGGGAGGGTGAGGGGAGGGGTATTCAGCTGCAACATGCAACTTTGTGCAGATAGACACCTGTGCAGCTTGTGAAGTTATTCCTGTTAGCAGATTGTTGATGATGGTCCTGAGCTCCTACTCTGAGGAGGGACTTTTTTGTAGTTTTTGTATCTCAATGATCTCCAGAAATATGAGTGGGTACATGTGTGAGGAGACATACTGGTCTATCTTCAGGGATCGGGGGTCTCTAAGATGCTGGAGAAAAAGGACAATTGATCGCAAATACGTTATGCGAGAGGTACAGCCTGCATTAAAGCACTCGCTAAAAACCTAACACAGCAGAACCTTTAACAAACTGAACATTTTAATAAAGTAATACAGCAATGCTGCTAAACTACATTACATCAGGTGTCATGTCTTTGTTCGCTCAGAGTAAGAGTGTAATCCAAATCACGCCACTAATCGCCTCACCTTGCCAAGTGTTAAACACACACCTCAGATATCTTTTAACACCTGTTCACAGTCCCTCCCCTCATGTGGCTGGATAATGATTTGACAACAGAGAGGTGCAAATTAAATGAGAAAGGGAAGCTAGCTGCCGCCGCACAGACAGGAGGATCTATTTTTACCACAGCGACCTGCTCCCTGTGGTTGCCAAGACAACCACTGCGCCTTTGTTTAATCAGATTTATTGAGCCAAATTTATACTGAGTCTGAAAAGACACAAAGAAGCTCAGTGTCCATTCCCTGAATAGAAGAGAAAATTGTTTTTATGTGACATCATGTGGATGGCCAGTTTGTTAGGAACCTTCTGCTCCAGTGTGAAAATCTGCTAACAAGTGGGGAAAAGTTCTATACAAACTTGGATTTTATAAATCACATTAGCTGGAGACGAGTTAATGAGGTTTAATTAAAAGGCACGTATAAAGTGCATAGTCCAGATGGGAAAAGACAGACTTTGAGCTTTTCTAGGTTAGGGAGAGATAAATCTGATTTAATTGTAGATATATTTTAAAGGTGGAAGTAGCAGGATTTAATGATCTCTCTAACGTGTGTATTAAAATTCAGTTGGGAATCGAATATGACACCTACATTTTTAGCTGTTGTATAAATAATGGTTGCCAGGGAGTCATCAGCATAACAATGAGAGGATATCCCATTAAAATGGCTGATGTTTCCTAGTGGCAGCATTTACAGGGAAAATAAGATGGGACCAAGAATAGAACCTTGTGGCACCCCGCACATCAGAGGAGCCAAGGATAGACATTACTTCCAATGGGAACAGATATTTGTCTGTCTAAAGACAACTCTGGATATACCGACACACTGTGTTAATCTGTTATGATCAATGGTGTCATTAGTCATACACAATATTAAAAGGTATTCAAAATAGTCACAAATTCACCTGTGATTCAAACTGGTTTTTACTGAATTGATCCGCAGTTGCAACAGTGTGGTAACAACTTTGAACTTCATAAACAGCCGCAGCCCTACAGTGTAACAAGGTCTAGATTGCTGCAGCATGAGGAGATGAGCAGTGGAGGAGGTATGTTGTTGAGTTAAGAATTACTTTGTTACACATGGCTGGAATTTGGTCCATTTATCTGCCAAACTAGGCAAACAGTGCATTATTTTAATAATTTCTCTTTCACTTTCATTGAAAGAGATAAACCTGCACAGAGCTCATTAAATGCTTCTATGGTTACTGTATCCCACAGTATATTACAGCAGATTTTCATCACCTTATCAGAAATAAAGACAGCTCTCAATGAGGTCAGGAGACATTATTACACTTTTATGAACTATAACATTTACCTTCAGGGAGGCTTCTTATTCTACAGAGAAGAGCAGAGCTCACCACCTCTTCTAACCAAGTTCCTGGACTAAAGCTGATGTACTGTAATGTTTTACATATAATCCTAGGCATCATTAATATCACCCCTCCATTAGAGGGGAATTAAACAAAGTTAATAAAATGTTCATCATCTTTTAAAAGCATTATTTCAACATTATAATCTGGGCAGCTCTAATTAAAGTAAATGTGGTCTATGCAACTCTGAAATGGAAACGAATACTTAAGTTATAGTGAACTTCATTTATGTTATACCTTGGTAGGACAGGCAACAAATATATAATCTTTAAGTCCTCTACTTTATATGATCTATTTCTGTCACTTTCTGTCCTCCTTTTCTTCCTTTGTCCCTGATTCAATGGTGCGGACACCAAAAAAGACACCATCATGTCTGTTGCTTTAAGCAAACCCAATGACTCGGCTCTGAATTTACAGATTGTGAAACGTCCCAAGAGCTTCATTAATTTGCTAGTCCGGTCTAAATAGACTGAGGGGACATTACAACAAGCTCAGGTTTTTAAAAGAAATGTAAAACCTGGACCTTTCAGAAAAGACCTGGGACTGGAGTCTCATGAGCCACTTTCTACTTTGCATTGCTTGGATGAGAGAAGAGGCCAATTTATTGGGACCTTTTGATAAAGTGGAAACTGAAATTGTTGAAATGTGGCTCAAATATATAGCATCAAGTGGACAAAGTGGGTTAAAACCCACCTAATATTAAAACGTTGCTAGGCAAATATACATAGATGTTTTTGGAATCCCAGCAAACAGGATATGTTTGTGGTAATGCTTCCACAATGAAATGCTGTATCCTGTTTGCAGTTCATAAACAGCTGGATCAGAAATTCAAGTAGAGAGAGAGAGAGAGAGAGAGACATCATTGGGTGGTGATATTGACTGGTGTTTCATTACCCTTGAATGGACTATTGATCAGCCTGTTATGAAGCTTTGTGTATTTCTCTAACATACACACACACTGTGCTGACAATAGCCTGTCACCGCAATGATTGATCGGCAGACTCTCATCTCCCTTCTCTGTCACTCTGACACACACGGATGCCCACACGCAGAAACACACAAGGGCTGGCGTACAACATTCCTCCCACACCAACACCCTGTCTCCCCGCATATAAACACACACACACACACACACACACAACACAATACCTTCAGTCTCTCTCATCTGCAGCCTCCCATCACAATGCTATCTTTGCTCATTATGTCTTCTTTGTGTCCGTGCCCTCCTGCCAAGAGCGATTGGGCCAGAGCTGCTTTTGTTCCAGGCCCTGTCTATCAAGCCACAGTGGCGGCTTATCAAAATGAACATTTCCATAACACTGGACCATTGGCATCTATGAAAAAAAAAAGGAAATACCAAAGGTGAGCTGAGCAAAGACCAGAATAAAGCTCCACATAATGGTGTCTTGACATTTCCAGAACGACAGGCAGGGGAAGGCTAATAGCTTTCTAGGTCTGCGAGCGAGTATGTGTGCGTATTTATGTTTTGTTTTTACTTGTGTATTCTTTTGTGCATATATAAAAGTTTATGTGTATACATATATGCATGTGCAGCTGTTTTGTGAAACTTTGTTAACACCTGAGTGTGCACTATGACAGGGCCCTGGCTACAAGGATGACCCATTCTGTTGATGACAAGGTGGAGAGAACAGGCATAAACAGCTATTTATGTATTTTTATATTATCCTGTTCTGTACTAAATAGCTAAACAGGACTATATTAGAATGAAGTAACAGTTTGATCTAGTATTTATTCTTATGATACAAGGACTTTACACTTTGTGAGGAGCCATTGAGCAAACAATATTAGCTGCATAAATAAAAAGGTAATGAAATCAGCTTACAACAGCTATCATTGAAAATCACACATGCGTATGCATACATGCTGTCAGAGAATTGCCAGCTAGATAAGCATAGCAACTGCAACCCGTCAGGTCACCATAAGGGGCTGGAGCCTAGCTCAGGAATGGCAGGTGTGAAACGATACAGATTGAGTTTGGGGAAAACAAGCGATACATTTATACAGTGTTAAAACTCTCCAAATACTACTAATATTTGTATTATCAGAGCAGAGACTAAAGAAGAGCACTCACTCTGCAGATACATCTGTGGAAGTAACCTGCACACTGTTTAACAAGTCTGACTTGAAGAATATGGGTGAAGTGAGTTGTCTTTGACTCGAGTGTGGCTAGGGACACAATTTTCTGTCCAAACATGTCCCAGCCCGACCCAAAACCGAATAACATTTCTTTGTGTCCGAAAGTGAACCCACGATTACAGGCACTTGCAGCATAAAAAAAAAAATCCAGAATGTTCAAACCCAGTGATGGGCTTTGGTCTGGTACCAAACTCTCACTGATGATATGAATATTGAGTTTCAAAGGGCAGCCCTACATATGATTATTTTATTTGCTGGCAGAAAATATTTGAGACATGTTTTGGAGTCTTAACTTTGAAGGACAGCGACAACGTCATCGACTGCATGATCCAATTATCCTTGATAGATCCATGGTAGCATTTGATTTTAAAAAGCCGACGCTGTGAAGGTTTGCAGTGGCTGATGAGAGAAGGGACACGTGAGGGCGGATGGTTGCATGTCAGTGAGAGGAAACGGTCTACTGCAAATGTGTGTATTTGTTTGTTCTGTGAAGTGACCCAATGAAATATTCCTCTGCCTTTTCCTCTCGATGCAAATTTCACCCACAGCACCTCCGCTCACACAAACACACACACACTCCACCGGTGGTCACCTAGTTGAGAATTCAAAATCTTTTGCATGAATCCTCCAACAGGAGAATGTGATTAAACTTTGCTCGGTCTCTGGCTCGACACCCCCCCACCCTATCTGACTTCCATCTGTCCGTCCGTCTTCTCTGTGCTGCTTCATTCTTAATTACCATCTGTATGCAGCTCTCAGCGTTGGCTTCGCTTGTGAGGATCGGATGGAGGGCCAAGGCTGGTCATGCTTTTTCAGAGCACAGACGTTACTACACACAGGTAGCAGCCACACAGGAAAACACTGAAGCACAAGCAAACGATGTGTACAAGGAGCTGGACATGTTTAAGTTCTGGTTGAGAGGAGGAGGGAAATGGGAACAGATGTTTAAGTGAGCAGGGAAGCTCAGCTGACTGGGAGTAGGACACAGGTGAGTGGTGACTGGGACAGTGAGTAACATCTGAGGGAATCAGGTGGGCGGATGGAGAAAAACAAAATTTAAGAAATGGTGAACATCTGAGCAGGTAAGATGGTGGATCTGATGGACAGAGCAATTTCAACAGAAGAATGACTATAGTCACGTTTGTGTATTCCATTGAATTAATGTATTGCTTGTTATTATGGTGTTGATGCCGAGGTTAGCCTTATTCTTTCAGCTGCAAACCCGGCAGCGTCAAACAGATTTAGCTGAAAATATCAAAACATAATTCAATAGAGGTAAGTCGGCTTACTTTTAGGTTTAGTGCTTTTATCAGTCTCTGTTGTATTATAAAAAGCACAATGAAAAGGCTTTGACATTGCTGCCAATTAACAAAATGCAATGAAGAAGACAGGAGGGGCCCTTCTACTGAGGAGTACACTCCAGCCGAGGAGATGGCACTTGAGGGAGCTCTCTGGTCTCTGAAGACTTGTGCCCTCTTTTGAGGACCACTCATGATTTGCCAACCGAGCTCCACCAGATCTATGGGTCAACAGGTGACGGCATTTTCCAACTGATTGGTCAGTGGGTGGTGCTTTTGTACGTGTTGATTTGTCATCTCAAACATAACGTACTCTGGAGCAGGTTAAGTGTTCAGGATAAGTTGCCATGGCGATTTAGCTCTGAAAGAGTGGATCTACTCCACCAGTACAGGCCTCTGGTTTCCAACATATTCAACTATGTTTTTCCGAATAATTTCATGTTTATATTCATATTTATGCCCAAACAATTTCATATTTGTTTTCATGTTTGGCAAACACACTTATACGAACACAAGTATACATATTCACACTTTACAGAATGGCATTCACCCAACACATATTTATACAGTGTTTCTATACTCTGCACTTGTTCTATAAGACACTCATACATTGTTGTTTTTTTATTACTTATGCTACCTGCATGTATTTTCAATACGTCCCCAACGACATCTCTCCTCTACATTTCATTGTAAAGATTCTTGCATTATTTATTTTATTCTATTTTAGCCAAATTCCAATCACACTGTGGATGTTGTTATGGTGAGCACTGATCCCAAAATAAAGACGTACAAAGTCATACGAGGACATGCAGGGAAAACATATGTCAAGAACATATGGAGGCAGAGGTGCATTAATGGTGAACTGACACACAGATGCACAAGGACCCAGATGCATATTCATATACAGATTAACCGTCACAAGAGTGCATCCCTGTGTGTCAGCAGAAATACATACACATACTTTGTGCACACACACACACAAGCACATTGGTACAAAGACACACACACAAGGGCATCGCATAACAATCCTCTTAAGTCTCTCCCTGTTGCCCCGAGCTTTGATCAGTATCCTCCACAGTCCACGACCACCATCACAGGCTGCAAGTATCTCTCATTAGGCGGAACGAGCACAGTGGAGGTCACGCTCAAAGTTTCAGGCTATGTGGGTGGATGATAGTACAAATATGCACCCCGGCTTGTTGGTCAAAGCCACCAGATACATATTTCCATATTCATGCCTGTAATTTCCAGTTATAAAAGGTCATCGGCTCAGTAGCTATTTGCATAGTGGAGGGGTATACAGGGAGAGGAGCCGCAGACGAGTCACAGAAACGATGCCAGGAAGGATTCAGATACTTCAAGTGTTTATCCTCAAGCTCTACTTGTAAGAGCATGTGATTGGAAATTTCTTAACAGTAGTTGTTGCCCAGGAAATTTTGAATTGCAGATGTGTCTTGTGATGGCTTTTAAAAACATCTTATTGGAAATATTTTGTAACCTGTGGGTGCTACTTTGCACACACAACACTGTTATCAAGTGTTAAATAATTGTGGCCGGGGTAGGTCTTATTCATTAACCGATTTTATTATGCAGCTTATTTATAGTTGTATATTTAAGTTAACTATACTTCAAACTAAACTTCAAGTTCATTTGGCAAATCTCAAGTTCCTATTTTATAAAAAAGCTGTTCTTATTGTTTACCAATCGTTGTGCATTAAGAAAAAAATGTCAGACCTTAAAAAGTATCAATTAAGAACCAGTATGAGAAAAAAAACTAAAACCATACTGAGCCCTATTCATAACCCCTCTTCAAACTGTCACACTTGTACAGTCGGCTTGACAAATTATCCCCAAAATTGGCCACACTATTGCTAAACTACTACAAAACATCTTTGCATTTATTACCTGTTATCACACAGCATCTGTGATCAGCTAATATTGGTCTCTAATGACATTTGCCAAAACAGAGTATTTGTGTGTTTCTGAACTGAGGTACATGTCTATCTCTGTTCAGTTCTGATGTGGGCACCTACACATAAGGGAGTGTGTGTATTGGTATGCAAGTTCGACCAGAAAAATGTATCTGGAGGCCACAAACCACAAACCACCTGCTGGTAAATGAAAGAAGCACACGCGGAGACATTAGTAGAGAAGGTTGAAGATAGGAGAGTCTCCTACAGTGACCTCTGCAGTGCCAGAGGGGAACAGAACCTTGTTTCCGTTGAACTGGTCTTTCACACTGACATTCTATTTAATAACATCTTTTCTTCAGCCTTCTTGTGAGTCGTTAAAAGTGTGTGCCAACTCCCCGATGGCAAAGTCCATCACTTCAAGGATTAAATCAGAGTTTAAGATAAGCAAACAGTTGTAATAGCTTCTCAGGACACTGTTATTTCCCGATCAATAATCAAATGAATGACCCTGATTAACATGGGAAGATCCCCCCCCCCCCCCCCAATTCAACTTTGCTGCTAGCAAAGATCTCACTGGAGTTAATTATCCATTGAATGGAAATATTTGCTTTCAGGCTCTTACACTGAGCTTCTCCATTAGACAAACTGGACCATTGCATCACAACAGGACTAGATTAAGGCAGCAGATGTGATTTAATTATGAACTCCATCAACATTATCCTCCAGGATCACATCCACACCCAGGGCTCTGCCGTCCAACATGTTACGCAACCAGTGATGGATACTTCCAGCGTGATGTTCTCGCAGCCAAATTCAAAATCTACAGCCCGCGCCTCAAAATAATAATCATTATCTAAACTGAAGACTCTCTCTGTCAGCCAAAACTTCAGCGCTCCATTAGCCCGCACCGTCACCAGCCAGTCCAGATGGCCACTGCCGGGCTCAGCCGCCACGTGGCCGCAGCTCAGACTCAGTGAGACAGAGTGCATCATTTTGCTATTCACTCTCTGCATCCATGCACAGCAACCCACAAATATATGAGAACACACCCTCACGCTTTCTATACAAATTACACATTCTGTCACAGTCACCCCAATTTTTTTTAGCACTGCATTTTTTTTGAAGCAATATGGCACTCGACAACAGTTCAATATGTTTTTGATGTTTTAATGATGATACAAATCGGTCTTTTCAGATTTTGTTACACAATTTATATCTCCTCTATCTGTCCCTTTAATATATGTTATCTCAAGTCATATAAGTCAGTGAGTGTCTAAATCAGCCGGGTATTTAATTACCCAGATAAACCACAGATGCTGCTCCCCGGAAATCGTCCAGAGGGGCTGTGGAAAAAAAAAAGAAAAAAGAACCCGTATTTCAGGATGAAAAAGAGGTTCTATACATGAAGAAGATGAAAATCTTCTTTATCGAGAGACAAGATTCAAGAGCTTTTTGTGCCAGTGTCGATGTGCTGGAAACATAAACCCTTGAATGGATTCATTATGTCCTGCCTCCCACCCCTTGTCTACATGTTGCAGAGATTGTCCCTTTGCTGTGAATGCGTCGGATTCAGAAAATGTCCAGCTGTGTTCTTTGTATGTAAAAGGCAAAAATTCCAGACAATTGGTGCTTTAAGCACATTGATGGCCCATTGTACTTTGGCTGAACACAAATAAATGACTTGGTGACTACAGCAAACGTTAAAATAATCTTCATTCGCTTGACTTACAAAAAAAAGCCTGAGGAAGAAACTGTTTTAGATTTGTTGATTGGCGATGTAGAAACAACTCGCTTTTAACAACTGTTGTCCTATGTGGTATGAAACATGGAGGGCAATGAGATTAATTAAAAAGACAAGGAGCTGTTTGAAGTATGATGAGTTGTGTCATGACCACAGAGGAGCAATCTTCTCATCCACATGCAATAAAATGTGGAAGTGAACTGACGGCTCATCCAGATTATATTTGATTAGAAATCTGAGCACAAACCTGGAGAATGAACAAATCTAATAAGTACAGTACGTGGTATAATTTTTTCTGCTTCATTAGGCAACACCAATGTCTCAACGCTTACTGTCCTAAAGGAAACTGTGTATTTGGCAGCGTGTCAACTGCACAACAGAAAGTGTCATGTAAATCCCAGCTCACAAGCAACGAATCTCGTACATGACTCAAGACATGATTCCCTCTAAATGTAGCGTGTGTTCCAGCAGTCAAACGTATGAGCTGATTAACGCAACGATTTGATCGCACAGGGAATCGTTTATGCACGGTGTGTGTGTGTGTGTGTGTGCATAGACACAGATCTAATTAGGATTCAGGCAGTTAATGGGGAGAAGCCTGATGGTGTGTGATTGCCTGGGTCTAATGCAGACACTGAGGGAATGTCAGCCCTCATGTCGACACACTTTAATAGAAACCTGCAATGCAGAGAAGCTTTCCCCTTTGTTCTTTTAAGGTTTTACATTTGTTATTCCCTAATTTTTTAACCCTTTCTCACTTTTTGTTTTCCTGCAGCTTTCCTGTTTCTTTACTCCCAAACATGCATCAACTTTCCATTTCTTTTTCTCTCCATGTCGATCACACACACACGTACGCATTCTAATGAATAATGGCTTAAGTCAGGGGCGCAGAGGTTATTCATTTACAAAGCTGTTCCTCTGCTTTCATCTGCCTGCAGGGACGTCCCTCTCACACTGTATAAACCCCAAGAGACGCAGAAAGGTAGAGACGGAGAATTCAATATACTTAATATATTGTCTACTGCTGATGAGTCACACACACACACACACACACACACACACACACACACACACACACACACACACACACACACACACACACACACACACACACACACACACACACACACACACACACACACACACACACAGTTGTTTTGCTACCCAAACACGTAGCATATACTCATTGTCCACTCACACCCTCGTGCACTGTGTTAATGTGACTGCATTACTGTTATAGATGTTTAATGTTGTATTCACAGCATTAAGAAGGATTTTATTAGTGAGTTTGCTTCATGGCCGAACGAATTTCATAAAGACACTTTGCCATCTGGTGTGACCCGACTCCAACCCAACTCTGTCTCATGGTGCACTGCACTGCCATTTTTAATTTACAACATTTAAACTTGCTCAAATTTACAGTTGCTGATTTACGGCAAATCTCATATAAAAACCCAACTTCTGCAGGCTGGACAGTTTCCACAACACTGTCACAAATACAAATCTTTATTTTCTTTTCCCGACATACAGGTACTTGTACTTTATAGGGTAATTCCATGTTATGCTACTTCAAATTTCCACTCCAATACTTAAGATTGAATTATTGTATTTTCTACTCAGGTTTAATTACGATAAATTAAAATTTTACACAATTGATAATAAAACAAGCTTTTAAAATGCAACACATGCTTTCAATTCAGTGGATGTCCTGATGATCCTATGTGTTAGGCCCCCTCAAGAAAAACAAAACCTGGTACACAGGGTCCGCTGTTGGGAAACTAACTAATCACTAAACGCTGCAACAAAAATAGTCCTTGGGTTCTAAAAGATAATGGTTGGAATATAGTTCCCAACAGTCTCTTATTAAATCTATGAAAAATATAAAATAACAAAATAATAGTGACGGGCACATGACAAATCCTTATGATAAGCAAAACCGACAACACAAACTCAGAGAAGCAACTGAGGGTGTCGAGCCTCAGTCAGCAAACGACCAACTGAACCAGGAAACCAAAGCCCCTTATAAACCCTCCCAGCCTCAGCTGATTGCCACCAGTTGAGAAACATCCCAGGTGCATCCCATTGCTCCTGAAGAGCTGGGGAACCCATGACCTACCTTCCTGATCTCAATATGATCTCTGTGGCCATAACAGACGTCACACCACAAATCAAAGATCAGAGAAAGAAGCATTCAGAATATATCTGGTGTCCCTGCATTTAAATCTAATAGTAGTTCGAATTAGCTGCTAAAACAGTAACTCACGGCTTACACTGATGATGAGCTGATGATGTTATATATCATCGGTCAAGTACTTTTACTACATTTCAAGTAAAACACAATCAAATTGCTCCTCATTTGCAAAAAGTTATCTGCCTGTTTTGATTAGTTTTTCCTGTTTGTTCAGCCTTAACTGTGGTGTTTTTCCAGATGTTACTGTCTTTTCTTATTCTCTCGCAGTTTCTACACTCGACTGTTGACCTCCCTAATATGGAGCCCCTGCAGATACACTTCAATTCATGACAGTGGTATCTACTATTCCTTTATACTTGATACTCTGATATACTGGTTTCGATTTTCCTTCAGAGATCAGCAACCTCCGGTTTGTTACTTGCAAAACCATGATTCTGTGTTTGAAAGCTTTTTACCAGGGTAAAAAAAAAGATTGGACTTTCTGGTATTTTTCAACCCGTGAATTCCCTTTTAAAGCACCACTGTTTATCCACTGTGATTGTCTATTGGCTTCAGTTTTTTTTTTTAGTCTTTTTTGAGAAACCATTACTGCAATTCTAAACTCAGGGGAACGGCTTTGGGGATTTGGAACAAAATAGCAACTCAAATGTTTTTCTGCGAGCTTGAAGTCAGTTTGACCTTTTGCAGTTTATTGGTTAAAGTGTGGTTGTAATTTTGTGTTTGTCTCTTCCCTACAACATATGAGGCTGAGGTAATAAGATTATATCCATATAAATGTGCATTACTCCGCCACCACTGACACAGAAGCATTGCAGGCTAGATTGCAAAAATTGGAAGTGGGAAGTTAAAGACTCGGTAGATAGTATGAGCATCGATATGTAACTAACCATGACTGAACAAAAAAATAAAACACTGCCTGCTTGGTTGACAAGTGACCTCTGGGAAGTGCAGAAGGACTGCAAGAGTTTAGTAATAAGATAACTAAGGATAAGCAGATGATTCAGCAGGGAAGTTTGCATTGAGCACAGGGAACAAAGACTTTGTTAGCAGAGAGCAGAGCAGGGGTCATAATTTCCAAATCCATTACAGAGTTGCATGAAAGTCAAGGACGATCCGAGCCAGCGGAGGAGAAAACAGTCTCCGCATCTCCACAAAACACAAAAATAAAGACATAAAACTGTCGGGACACCAGACACTGACCTTGTGACAGAATGGATCACTGTGCTCTGTAAAATATAGCCACTGAAAATAAGCATCATGTTTCTAGAGGTCGACATCGCACATGGCATTTGTTTTCTTCTCCACAGTGTGTTTGGAAATGCTCTTCTGCCATTCAACTTATTTGCTTTGTCATCAGCTCTGCTTGTAAAACTTTATCCACACACACACACGCACACGCACACGCACACACACACACGTACACACGCACACACACGCGCACACACACACTCCTGCGACCTGACTGCTGTGCCGATGTGTTGCTGTTCTAATTAAACGCAAATTTCCATTGGGGAAGGCAACTGAGTTCATAACACCACCTGAGTGACAATGGAACTGACGGTGTTGCATTACCATCGGTGCGACGATGCAGAATTGCACAGCTATACCCCACACAGAAACACAAACACCTATGCTTATTAATAAAAAATCCTGTGACTCAGATGGAGGGTGGGGGTATTGTTTGTGTCTGGTGTTTTCGGAGTCCACAGAATTAATGTGCGTGAACGTGCCTGGTGCTGATAAGAACGTCTGTACGGGTGTTTTCAGTGTGGGAGTATAGTTGTGTGTTTGTGTGGATATGTAAATGTGTGATAATGCGTGCGCCAAGAGTTGCTGCATGTTTTCACTCTCATTAACATACTTCTCTATCAGAGCAGGATCAGCAGCAGCTACATGAGGACCGACAACAATAGCTCGCACACAATGGTTTTCATTACACAGCCTCTGTAAATCGTCAACCAGCTGTAGCTAACACAAGAACGTGTTGATTGCAGTTAAAAAAAGGCAGGAAATGGATCCATGAGCCAGCGAAAAGGAAAAACACAATGCGGATATAAAAAGACACAATTCAATTTCAAAGACAATTCATCTGCTGCAGCATTTGAATGTGGCCTTTGGTGTTTTTTGAGTAAAACGTGAAGTGTTTACTGAGGTTACATTGGTGTCAAGGTCTCCACCCCACCACTAATAACACAAGGGGATGATTTACTGTTTCCTAAAGAATAATTCCACTCATTATAAAATTATGAAAAACATGGCCGTGGGTGAATAAGGGGAGATATAATACATTTCTTTAGGAGATTTTTTTTGGAGAAGTATCCTCTCAGATCGCCCCTCTAGTATTCAAAGTGTTTTTCAGTTTACTTTTATTTCTCACACACACGCACATGATGGAAAGTGCCACTGCCATCCCCCTAAGGTCTGACATGGGAGTCTTTAAACTGATCCACGGTCCAAACCAGGCCACTGTAGGCAAAACACATGCTTACTATGTGGGTCATTAGCAAGGTCTACTCAGGATAACCATCCTGAGGTGAAGTTTATGGATCATTGGAGATTCTACGTTTTACCATTTACTGTCTTTTAAAACCTTTTATGTTTGTGTGGAGAGGGCAATAATAGGAGAATAGAGAAACACCAGCACTAAGAGAATTAAACACTCACTGCCTCAACAACCGAAGACAAAGGCACAAATCGTTAACAAGTCATACATGGTTTCTAGATGACTCAAATGCTATAGGGTGAAATACAACAAGATCAAAAAGCAGGGACTCGAGCTGAATGGAGGAACATAAGAAACCAAATAAAGATCACAGGGCTATGTTTTATATAGTTGTACCAAACCTTAAAATTGTGCCTGAAAAACCTAAAACCCTTAAAATGTCAGAAGGAGACCACAAGGAGTGGCCAATACATCTTAGTGAACGGCCTCCCAGCAAAATGACACTCATCTGCACCAAAGGAAATTATTAGTCCAAAAGAATGATCACAAACAACCCAGTTGATCAAAACAAAACAAGATATCTCAAGAATGGGACGGACAGATGCACAGCCAAAATACATAATACCGTCTGTCACCGGGAGGCTTGAAAATAAGAGGCTATCTCTATTTTTTCTGCTATTTAGTGCTATTTTAATTTAGTTATGTTTGGCTTTGTTTTTGTGTGTAAGTTCTTATTGTAATGAAGTTAATGTAAAAGGACAATGATGGATGGGGAAAAGTTTCAAAGAATAGTATGATATGAAACAGAGGCACTAGAAAACAATATATAACCTCCCTTCCGTTACCTTAGGGCCCTGCATTGGGACACCTCATCAAGCCCACTTAGGAGACACTAACACGTCATGTTTCACTCACACCACATGAGACAGGAACTGCTGCAGCATGACAATTGCCTGGTTGTGTAGCCGGCTTTAGAAGTGAGAGTGACACGTTGGTCTGTGCTGCTCGTGATACACCATTAAGCAACAAAGGCTTCACAGACGTCTCTCCACACAGCACAGACCAACTCTGCTCTCTGTCTGTCCTTTGTCTCCTTCTGCTCATCCGTCTTCCCACCAGCCTCTCTCTAAATGAATCCTTCTAATACCCGTATTGTTCTCGATGTGGCGGCTACACAGTTTATGGTGCGGGATCGTAGTCATTTATAGCACCCCGGGCCGTGCGTCACCCAATGTGGGACACGTTTGAGCAAAGCTGCTCGGAGAGATTAATCTGGTGGAGGAGAAGAGTAAAAGGGAGAGGAGCGCAAGTGCAAGCGTGGTGAAGTGTCCCTCCAATGACCCGTTCCTCAAGTGATTTATTTTGTGGATGAATGATAACACAATTATGATAAAGGGCACAAAGATTTCGTGGTACCAAACGACAACTCTTTGCTGAAAAGAGAAGAGTAAAACAGTAACTCTCTGCAAAATCTACGTCAAGAAGAAGATGCAATAGATTGACTGTTTTTTCATGACTTCAAGGAGACCTGCACCTTCTGTCACTTTGAACCCTGAAGGTGCTCTGTGGAGTTTTCTCTAAACAAAATTGATGTTCACATCCAGTGTATCTCCTCTTTCCATGTATATGCTCAGTCAAATTTGAGAGTATTTCCTTCTGTATGAAAATAAGCAACAATTTCACACCCATCCATTCATTTATTTGAACTCCACCAACTCTTGGTGGATCAAAATGAACCCATTAGTAGGATGTCATGGGAATCTGTTTGCTTTCATGCATAAGTTAGTGCAAACTTCTCTGCTTTTCTTTCACTCCCTCTATTTCACTGCCACTTCATGCTACTCTGTATCACGTGAGGAAAGGGAGAAGTTCAGAGAATAAACTAGTGAATGGTGAAAGAAAAAAACAAACATCTGCTGTACTTTACTCTGTAGGACAAAGATTCTGCTGCCGAGAGGTAGAGAGGTGACCCAGTTCCAGTGGATGTCTTAGTTTTCTGTATTTTTATAGAAAGTGTATTGTATAGTGTTGCTGCACCTGCAAGATCCAGGAGCCCTCAAATAGACAGAAGCAGGAGGAACAGAGGAGGAGGTGAAGGGCCTCGAGGATAGATGGAGGACAATTCTCATCTCAAATGATTTTTCACACCTCAGTGGTTTTTGTCCTTCCTCTCATCTGGCTTCACTGCGTTTGAAAAGCTTTTTTTGCAGCATGGCTAAATGTGAAAATGTGTTTGTGTGTGTTTGTGTGTGTGTCAGAGGAAAAAGAAGTTGCAGAACCATTCCGAATCTCCTGTAAATATATCAGTGTGTATCCACCGGTACATAGACAGCATTGCACAATCTCACAACACACACACCCACACACATTAGTGCAGCCATTCTATTAGGACTTTGCATTGATTAAGTACTACCATTCATTAAGGGAACTCTCACCAAAACCTTATTAACCAGGAGCTCTGAAATTAAGCTTTGCCTCATTAGGACCAGTCTTTGGTCCCCATGAGGTCTACCGCTCCTGACAAGGTCAGTGTTTGTAATGGAAATCGTCCTAAAGAGGCAACAAAAACAAGCAAACACACACACAACTTGTTCGCTCTTCTCCTCGCTCAGTCAGCAGCAGGTTTCATCTACATCAGCGTGACTGTCTGGTTGATTTGCTCTGAGTGGACATTCATCCTTTGTAACATCCGTGTTTAACTCGCTGCTCAAAACG
Organism: Limanda limanda; assembly: GCF_963576545.1. NCBI lineage: Eukaryota > Metazoa > Chordata > Actinopteri > Pleuronectiformes > Pleuronectidae > Limanda > Limanda limanda. The sequence continues at coordinate 19,149,327 of NC_083637.1, read as the reverse complement.
CGGACAGATCTGTCGCTCTCCTCCTGCACCGAAAGGTCTCATCACAGGAGGTGAGTGTAACCACTACGAAGCCCACAGCTCATGGTCTGATGAAGCAGCAGGGGGCCAAATCCTCCGTGTGTGTGTCTGTTTGTGTGTGTGTGTGTGTGTGTGTGTGTGTGTGTGTGTGTGTGTGTGTGTGTGTGTGTGTGTGTGTGTGTGTGTGTGTGTGTGTGTGACTGTGTGTGTGTGACTGTGGAGTGATGACATGATTGGAGCAATGTTCCCATGGCCTTTGGGAAGGTTTTGCTCTGTTGTACACGACCTGAAATGTTAAAATGTTGAAGATACTCTGCAGGAGGTTGATCCGGGTTGCTGGGTTCGATCAGTCACATCCACACCGTGAACAGGGTGACGAGATTCATTTAATAGCAAGACGCTGTGGATCTCTATAGGAGGACAGATCTACCTGTGAGCGAGCGAGAGAGCTTCTGAAGTCATACGGTGAGATTTCCTTTGAAATATGATGTGTTACATCTTAATGCTTCAGTTGGGTCTCTGCTCTGGCTTCATCATCTGCTCTCTCGCTTAACAATGTGAGCTAATCTGTGTCACACTGGGACTTTATAGTCACCAGGGAGTCTGTGCCTCTATGTCTTTCACCTCATTATATTTCCTGTGTTTTACATTGCTTTCATGTGTTATATGTCGTTACAGCATTTCTGTTATCAGTGTTTGATAATACAGAATACAAAAACTAACTATCAATCAATAATTCCAAATGCATTTATGACTACATCAATCAAAACATGAGCAGGGGACACCAAACTGAATGAAAATAGTGCTTCAATCTACACAAAAACGAGATATAATTTTTCATCACAAACCTCGACCCGTTGTGCTGAGGAAAAATCTTGCAGCAGTGATTTCCTAAATCCCTCACCTATCTTTTATTATTCCTGTTAAACTTTCATATCTGTCCCACTGTGACATTGTTATTCCAGCCTGAGACAAAAAGCATCAGAGGAGCACTGGCAGCTCTCAGACCCAGGAGCATCATCACCAGCAGCTGAGGGCTCGTACCAGGACAGATCTCTGATCTGCAATGGAGTCACACGGAAGAAAATCCTTATTTTTGTTGGTTATTGTTATGTTATTGAACCATTGTATAAATTGTAGTGTTGTAATGTAGGAGATAAGAGAGGGTGGTTTATAAAGGGAGAGGTACAGTGTGTGACCCTCACAATTTAAACCCTTCATGATCCCTTTGTGGCTGTCATTCAGTTTGACTTCATAAGGATGATATTCAAGCTGTAGTTTATTACTAATATAAAAATCGACTTTGAATGGATATTAACACTATGATCCTCTGATGAATAAAGTATACAGTATGTCCCTTATACTTATGGAAACTAAACACTGTTTTAATTTGTACAAAATCAAAACACAATGTCACAACACATCTAGAATCATTGAAAGTCCATTAAATGCAAATAGGCACGTTCGTCCCATTTTCTAATCCTACTCAGTATTTGTGTACACACGTTACATTATCTTCTTTAGGATTATGATAATGGTAGCTCTTTGCTTAATTTGACTGGAGAGAGACTTGATTCATGTTATTATTATGTTATCAATTCAATGAAAAGGTGCTAAATAATAATAACTCTCTGTGGGCTTATCACCCCTAGAAACCACTTTCATATTAAATGTAGTCATTAGACCATTTCTTCATATAAAAACTCATTAAAAGAGGAGCTATAAATATTTCTGCTGACTTTTCTTCATTTCCAACACACCTGCACAGTAACCGAACAAAGTGATTCCACACACAATTGAAAACACAACATCCCAAAATAAGTGTCAAATCTTTTGAATAAAGGCTGCCATTGGTGAAGGAACTTCATATGAAGATTTGTGTGATCAAATCATGCAATGATAACATCGTGTGTGCCAAAATCTTTCAGTTGTTTTGTTTGGATAAAGATCGTGTTCTATTGTTTTTGTTGCATTTCGAGAAAACTATGCACAAAGTAATTTGACATTCTGACATCACTCTAACTTCTGCATGATGTTAGTTGTCTAATGATATCATACGATGTGGGATAATGTAGTGATCAATATTTAGATTGTCACTTTAGCCGTATTATTTGCAGAGATTTAGCTGATATTGACCTTTGACCAATCAGCTCCACAAGTTAATCATCTGGATAAACCCCTTCAAAATAATGTTCCCACTGAGTTTGGAGAGAATCCGTTAATTTGTGCAGTAAAGTTATTGCACACACAAAAAAAACACACACAAGGACAGCCACAATGCTACCCTGCTTACGTAGCTCCGCCTGTATCATATCTGTTAGCTGCACTGTGCTGCTGTTCCACAGGGAGGTTCACTGAAAGGCAACATGATTACCTGGATCTCAATGATTCTTCTGTTTCCAAAGATGTTTGAGCAGTGAAACCTTTTGGAGTAAATTGCTTGTGACCAACATTCTCGCCTTACTGGGAGTAACTGAGAAGATACAGGAGACCGGGACTCTGTAGCCATCTCTCAAGACGCATGACAGTCTGATTCAGGGCCGGGTCTAGGCAGGGGCAAGAGGGGGCCTGGCCCCCTCAAATAAATGTTGTGCCCCCTCAAACTAAATCCCAATTTATAATAATAATAATATAATAAAGCACAATGCCCCCTCAAGATTTGTGGCTGCCCCCTCATACATGCCTGTCTAGACCCGGCCCTGGTCTGATTCCTGTGTCACTCAGAGAAAATCATCTGCCAGGCAGGTTGAATTATTTATTAGCTCCATCCCTTGCCTGGACTTACTCGAAACATGATACAGTATATTGTACTGGCGTACTTTGTGATTAACAATTGTATTCTTTTATTACAGTTATCTCATCCTGCTTATTTTTGTGCAAGCATTACATTTGATACCCCGTACCCCTGTATCTTTAAATGAGAATCATAGACTGAAGATGAAGGACCTATCCCCACTATCCAGAAATTAAACTAAAATCATAAATCAACCTAATCCCAAGCTGTCTTTCATTTACACAGAAAAACCCTGAAGTGGGATTCGAACCACCAACCCTTCTCCTACCCAATCACCCCAGTCTCCATACCCAGTGTCCACTCGTTTCATTCAGATCCTCAACATTCTGTAGATCCCATCGACCACCAGCAGATATTTTCCTCTGTGACACCACTTGAATCTGAGCAAAGCCAATTAAATTTCAGTAATTAAATCACATAATATGCAAAGCTTTAAATAAGAAACCAAACTGCAGCTTCAATTTTGTTTGACAGACGAAATGATCAAGACTCATCTGCTGCTAAGGAAGAAATCAATATTCAGTTCCTGTTTAAATAAGGAAACTTCTGCGGGGGAAGTTATCTAGTCAAACAAAATAGGGAAATGTTATAAAATAAAAGGGAAGTAAAATATATATTCAGAGTGCAGCACCAAATGACAAAAGAAGAACTTAAAGAAGTGAGATTTTGTCTGTGTACATGTCCAGAGGGAATGAAAGTCCTCAGGCAAATGAGACAACAAGGAGACAGGGCCAGGCATGTCAAGGACTGTGTTGTCAGTCAGAGATGTTCCACAGGCAGAGAGGAAATACTCATTGGGATTACAGCCAGCGCTCTGAGAAGATCAGCTAGGTGGGTGTGAAGGGAAGCGGCAGTTCGAAGTTTCTTGTGTGGCATCAGCTCTGCAGGCTTCTGATCATTCCTCGTCTCCGTCCTGGGAACCTCCAGAGACAGCAGAGGCCCGGGAGCGGAGCGTAGTGAATGTGAAGGATAACGTGAGACAGAATGAATTGTCGCGGGTGGTTGGCTCTGACTCTCAGGGAGGAATGGCATCCCAATATTGTCTCAACACAACACCGGTCAAAATGCCAAACTCTGCAAACAGAAGTTGGCTTTTCTCTAAATCTTGTACCATATCAATGTCACAAATCTATTTTGTGTAAATGAGATTTTCCTTTTCCTTTTTTTTTTTTTTTTTTTACCCAAAAACTAAAATAAAGAAACTGTAAATTACTGTGATGCTAATTTGACTCTATTGTTCAATATTCCAATAATAGTTTCTTATATTTAACAAGCAGATTCAAATTTGGGCTTTTTACACCCTCATTAACGTCTGTCAGGCAGGTGGCTGTCAATCAAAAGTGGGTATTTTTTTGCAAAACTGCATCACATGAATGCTGTTCTTGAGAAAACTGACTGTAGTTGAATGACATGTCTGTTTATGCTCTTCAGTCTGTCACTGTGCCCTCTGTGGAATTTGTCAGCTTTCATGGGTTTGAACAGAACCTGTACATACCATCCAGGGCAGGAATCTGACAGTGAATGGCCTTTTCTCCAACATGGTGATTCAGCGTTGACAATCTCAAAGCCCTTCTTTCAGACGGAGGCTTTGTGTGCTTGTCGGGAGCACGCTACAAAGCACGGGGTTAATTCGGAGCATCTGCCTGGAAAGGGAAGCATGACCTTCTCTGTCACCGTTTGATATCGTTAATCCCAAATCAGCACTGTGACCAAAGCCTGCAGAGCCCAGAGGTCGTCAACTGAAACTTTGAGGAGGGATTTTAAAAGGAATGAGGGATTATCTGCAGCAGTAGAGAGACAGAGATACAAGCGAGATATGGGGAAGTGTCACAGAACGGAGCCTTTCCCCGCCCTCACACATCCTGCTCCCTTCACCTTCAAGCAAAGGCTTCCACACCCACCAAAACTTACTGAGGAAAAGACGCTGCACAGACAGTGAAGTTGGATGTTTGCTGCTAGAGGGTGAAGTAAAGAATGGCGAAGCAGAGGATGTGAACCTGCAGGTCAGGCGGCTGTTAGCAAACTCCCCTGTGACGTCCCTTCACTCTGTGAGGCTTGATAACGCCTGGAGGGAAAATATTGTAGATCGGAGTACAGTTCTCTCACATTCACTGCAGGTGAAAGAAGTTTTCTATTCTGAATCTTATTAAAACTTTCATCCGAGCGGCTGTCAGCACGAGTGTCTCCACTGAGGATAGAGTCAGAAAGTCACCGTGTACATAGTCATTGATGAGATATGCAGCAGCCAAACCCTGAGTTTTCACTGTCATTGTTAAACAATAATCCAATCTGTGCCTGCCACAGTCCACACATATATTAATGCTTCTTCCTCGACCATAGAGACTTGTTATGGGAGCCACCAGTAAATACGCTGCTACTGGGACTGTAGTGTGATGGAAACCTTGTGGGCTGAAGAAGTTTCAGCAGAGACAGATGTCTGAAGCAGAAGAATCTATTGAAGCTTCGAATCGATCGAGGCAAGAAGAGCAGCTAAGTTAAAGCAACACTATGTAACTTTTACTAAGCAACAGTGTCCTCTGCAGTAACAGGTGGAGATTGATTCTGTTGCACTCCATGTCCGGGGATAAAACAAAGCCTATCAATATGGAGCTCTGACTGAAACACAAATCATTGATGGGTATTATCCCCAGAAGCTGTAACAAGCGCAACAAAATCTGCATAGAATTCTTGATATTTTAAAGGTTTCCTCACTGAATGTTGCACTGTAAAACCTGACAAGTTAGGTCAACTCAAACCGTTTGCTGAAACTGATTGCCTTGAACCATTTAAGTTTATTAACTCAAACAATTTAAGGTTTACAAATTATTTGATTTAAGCAAAAGTAACTTAAATATTTATTGATGAAGCAACTTGAGTTACTAAAGTTAATATTGCCGATCCCTATAAGTTACCTGACCTTAAATCTATTTAGTATTCTATACTCATATGCAGTATTTACACACACTTATTTACAATGTGTTGACAGAATGTAAGTGAATTAAGTAAGACTAACTTAAATGAACCTTCTTTATACAAATGTTACCACTTAAGTTCAATTTACTTAGTTGTCTTCCATTTAAGAAAATGATTACATTTAAGTTGTGGTAACTTAAAACTTTATTATGGCTACTCAGTTCATTTGATGAAACTGATTGCCTTAAACATTTTAAACTCTACTAACTCAAAATAAAAACACCCACGAGTCAGTTTGAGCAATTTATTTTGTTGTTCACATTTCAATGCAACCAGCTACTGAAATTCAAAGGAATATCTCTCAGATTTTTCACATATGCAATCTTAAAGGCTACAGCAGACTAAGCACATTATTATGCCCATAAAGATGAACTGTATAACATAAAGCAGGGCACATTTTAAGTAAACAGTTTAAAGGTATAGTTCATCCAAAGTGTCAGTAACTGACAAAATAAAACATTTTAACGTCAACATTTGGATACCCTTGGATTCCGTGCCAATATTGTTTTACAATGAAGCTGTTGAATTAAATGTTGTATACATTAACATTTATATGCTGGAAATGACAATGAAATGAGGCTCATACAAAAATAATATAAATATAAATTACAAATATTTCCATGTGGTAAAGAAGAGAAGTGAGAACACCACAGAAGCAATCCAAGATTAGGATCTATTTTAACACAAAAATCTGAGGTGCCATAGTTTACTCTATATACATGTCATTAGCTACCAGTATTTGGCATGCAAGCAAAAAACAATGCTGACATTCAACATTTTAAGCTACTGACAACCTACTCCAGCTCTTTCTCAAGGACTGCAACTTAGCTTTGAGCTGCTTTCTCCCATCATCAAGATTTAACAGGACAACCTGGATGAACTCAAAGAAGCCACTCAGCTTCTCAGGGTAGCTCAAATGTAGAGCATAGATCAGTCCACACAAAATTACCAGTGAATCAGTTCAAGATCTGTGAGACATTACAACTTGATTTGAGAACGATCGACACATGATGAGTTTCAAAGGGAACTCCTGCAGACACCTCCGCTTCATCCACCACTGCAACCAGAGCCTCTGCTCCCTCCTGGGTTGCCTCCATCTCATCCTGAAAAGGGAATACATGTCCAGTGTAGTTGAGTGTACTTTTACAAACCATATAATATGATTGCTGTGTGGACCATTACCTTTGAGTTGTTCATATAGTGAGGGCAGAGTTCTGGATTGGGTATATTTTTGTTGCTTATATACTGCTCAAAATAGCTGATTAAGACATTAGTTACAGATACAACATATTATGTTACTTTTAAAAGTTGGTGTATGTAATCATTCCTCCTGCATACTGCACTGCCTGGTTCGGGCATATGTTATGACTGAACAAATACAAAAACATCTTTGGAAATAGATTGAATTAAGTTAAAATGCACTCATTATCTACTCACCACTATGCTGATGTTTTAGGGGTAAACAGCGTTTCAGCCAAATCCAATACAACTGGAGTAACTGAAACAGAAAAAACAAAACAGAAAATGCCTCCATAATGCTCCTGTGGTGTTATCTAATCATAGTCATCTAAGTGTCCATCAGCCCGTACATTCAAATTAAAGTCGAGACGGCGTCATGTTCACCTTGTTTTGTAGCCTAAATGTCAGCTTCCGGAAGTAGTGATGCTAACGCATCCAAGACATGAAGAGCAGCAATGAAAGAACCACGTTACCTTGCGTGGAGGACGTATCGTCACGGGGTTCTCCGTCAGTAGTGAAGTCTGTCCAGCAGAAAGCTCTTCGTGCAGATCTTCTCCATCACGCCGGTGCCAGGTGCAAACCTCGTTCTGACCACAGATATGAACACTAGATATCTCGGCCGCGTTGCCGGCCAACGGAGCCGGACGTCACCACATGGCAGCCATCTTGTTGCGGGAGGCTCTCTCACCCATAACATTTTGTTGGTAGTGGTAAATAACCATAACTTGCTCAATTTTCAACCGATTTTGAAACGGTCTGGTTTGTTATAAACGTCAGAGATGTAGATATGACACTCTGTACTTATGAATAATTATGTTATTTTCTTTAAAAAATTAAAAATTTATGCAGTGTCATAACTACATCTCTGACGTTTATAACAAACCAGACCGTTTAAAAATCGGTTGAAAATTGAATAAGTTATGGTTATTTACCACTACCAACACAATGTTATGGGTGAGAGAGCCTCCCGCAACAAGATGGCCGCCATGTGGTGACGTCCGGCTCCGTCGAGCGAGATATCTAGTCTTTATATATATCTATGGTTCTGACCGGCTCGAACCGGCCACGCCCCCCCGTCCCCGTCGGTACCGTGTGTGACATCAGGTGAACGGCAGGTTACCGGAAGTGAGCAGACTCACAGGAAGGTGACGGAGAAAGTTGAATGAGTCTGTAAACACTCAAATGGCTTCTCCAAACATCTGACACAGTTTCCTCCCGGGCCTCGCTGTCTCTGGTTCATTTGTGAAGCCGTGGATCCGCTTCACCTCAGCGGGTCAGCTCACCTGAGGTCATCAGCTTAAACCACTCACCTCTTCCTGTGCCCGTTTCAGAGTAAAATTACACTCGCGTTTCTGTTGACTGAGTCGATTCATTTATTTTAACAAGGTTTTATTGTTGCAGGAGCGGAAGATGAACGGACTAATAACTTAGAGTCTTGACGTTTACTTGCGTATAGAGCATAGAATGTATATATAAGAGCTGTGTTTTTATTTCCGGACTATAAAATACGATAATGATTTGGGCTGGAAAAACGTTTAGAAATCACAAATCCTTCAACACTCCAAAATATTAAAAGATGTATAAGACAAGGAAATTAAAACAATATTATATAAATATATATATATATATTTATATATATATATAACTTTCACATGTACATATGCTACACAATGAATCACGTATAATATTAGTTGGCAATTAATTTTCTGTCAATCAAGTTGTTAAAAATACCTGCTTGTACGTTATGTAATTAACATCCTCACTTAGGTTCCACTTTGGAGGATTATTAAAGATGATCTGGATGCATACTTATCCAAAATATGATGATTTATAAACAAAAACAAAAATACAATTTAAAATCCTATAAAATAGGAAGCAGCCCATGGGAATTGCATTTTTTGTAATAGTATAAAATCAACTTAAAGAAATTGAGTCATTGAAAAAAATTTATTCATGTCAGCAGCAGGGGCGTTTCTAGGTTTCTGAAAGATCCGGGGCTTAGCCCAGGGCCAAAACGTAACTGCGCATGCAATTTTTGAAAATAATAACAAATAACAAAATAAACAATGTATGCAGTTTATTAATACCAATGGTAAAAATATAGATTTTCACAAACTTCCCTTTGTCTTAACAAAAAAGTGCCTCATTCATAAGCACCAACATTAAACATTTCGATAATAAATGAGTCACATAGTCATATATGTATTCTTCACATATTTGTATTAGTTTCACAATAGTAAACAATGTCTGAAAAAGTATACAATGCAGAAATGCAGAAAGATAAGATGTTTAAAAGGCAAGAGCCTTTTAAACATCTTATCTTTCTGTAGTCATGCGTTTGTCTTTGTTCATTTCTTTTCTTCTACAGTATATCTGTCTTTACTTTACACTTTCCATATTGTGTATACTTGTACATTTTACTGTGTATTATTAACTGTTACTCTACATGTATTGTCTTTCTTTGTTCATTTCTTGTTTGTAGTGAACTTTTTATTTTCACTCGTTTCACTGTTTCTTGCTCCTTTCTTTGGACCTTTGTCCTTTGAGCACAAGTGGGTATCTCCTCGGTTTGTTTGCAGGTCCCAGGGGGTTGGGAGTCTACAGCAGATGTCGTTATAATTCTCTGTTAACAAACATAAATGAGTCAGTACACTTATGCAGCCGGTCTCATTCCCTGTTGCCATGAGAATCATGTATTAACATAAATATTTCTAACTGTTATTCTTTTAATTTCATATCATATCTTCATATTATTGTCATCAACTTTCATGTACAAAGCGGTCATTTAGACTACAGACGAAAATAATAGATATAGTAGCAGGCTTAATGCCTCTGGTCCATCACACTACTAGTCATTAACGTTAGCTAGCTAGAGCATTCTAGCTGCAGACAAAGTACATGATATACATTTGCATTCAATTATAACATTATTTTGTTTATTTGTTTATTTGTTTATTTAGAAGGATCCCCATTAGCTCTACCCTAAGACAGAGCTACTTTTAGTGGGGTCCACATAGAAGACATACATACAGATATCAAACATTTAAAACATACATTACAATACCTATATCAAATATTTAAAACATACGTTAAATTACAAATATCAAAAGTTAAAATACATTGAATAATGATCATACAATTATATGTTACAAATATCAAAAATAAGTTAGTGGTTATATGCAGTTTTACCTTTGTCATGATATAAAATACTGATAGGTAATTCCATAGAAGTGAAAACGTCAAACCATGTAATGGAGTCCTACACATTTATGTACAGTCCAGCACCATCTAGTGTCACAAGTATGTTGTACCCAAGTGTTTCATTATTTGCTTTTTGAACATACATTTACGTGTCACGTTTATAATTTCTGTTGGTAGTAGGTTCCATGACTTCATGGCTCTGTAACCCACAGTACGTTTAAGAAAATTTGTATTAGCTCTGGGGAGAGAAAACCTTCCCTCTATTGCTCGTCTAGTGCCATAGTTATGAGAGGCTAAATTTTTATTTAGTTGCCTATACTGATCTGCTGGTGTTTTAGACTGCAAGAGGCGCCATGTTGATAAGAGAAGTGCAGCAGCCATCCTGTCTTCAACTTTTAGCCACTGGAGACTGGCATGCATGCTCTGTATGCTGGTTCTGTAAGGACACTGTAGAGCAAAGCGTGCAGCCTTGTTCTGTACTAGCTGTAATCTATTCAGGTCTTTCATGGTGGCATTTGCCCATACTATTTGGCAATAATCCAGCTGTGACAGAACGAGGGATCTTACTACCAGTGTTCTTAGATCAGGTGTCAGATGGTTTCTGCATCGTCTGACTACAGCCAGTGCTTTGCCCATTTTATTGACAATAGTGTCAATATGCTTTGACCAGGACAGTTTGTTATCTAGGGTGACTCCCAGTAGCTTGGATACCTTTACTTGATTGATGGATGTTCCATCTATGCACAGTTTAAGCTCTGGCTCTGCTCTAAGTGAATGATTTGACCCGAAGATGATACTTTTTGTTTTAGTTAAGTTGAGAACCATCTTGTTTTGAAGGACCCACTTTCCAATGTAACTTAGCTCCCTGTTTAGGATGAGTGTCAGTTCTTCTGCTGTTTTTGCTGATGCATATACAGTAGTGTCGTCTGCGTACATACTTAGATTTGCACTTCCTAAAACTTGAGGTAGATCATTAGTGAAGATAGAGTACATTAGTGGTCCTAGACAGCTTCCCTGCGGAATTCCACTTTCCACCAGCACACTGTCCGAGTGACTTCCATTAAAGAAAACTCTCTGAGATCTATTTAATAGATAACTTCCCATCCAGGTAGCTGCAGATGGTTTAAAGCCATAGCACACCAGTTTTTCCAGAAGAAGGTTATGTTCAAGGAGATCAAATGCTGCTGTAAAATCCAGAAGGACTGCTCCACATAGCATTTTGTTGTCTAGATCTCTGTACCAGTCATCTGACATTTGCGTCAGTGCTGTGCATGTGGAGTGTCCCTTTCTGTAAGCATGCTGGTACTTTGTTAACAGATTATTTACTGAGAAGTATTCCTGTATTTGATCAAATACAGCCTTCTCAAGAATCTTACTCAGTGCTGGTAACAGGCTTATTGGACGACAATTCGGGCCACTAAATGATGTTTTCTTATCTTTGGGCAGGGGAATAATTTTAGCTTCTTTCCAGGCTGAAGGAAAGATTGATAGTTTCAGACTGGTGTTTAGTATATGACAGATTGGCTGTGCAACATAATCTACAGCTATTCCAATCAGTTTACCATCTATCCCATCCATCCCTGGTTGTTTGTCACCACATGCCACTTTCACCAGCCGAGTCACTGTTTCCGCTGTTAGTTCACTAAACTCAAACTGGCAAAGTTTGTCCTTCATATAGTCTTGGATGTTGATAATGGTTGAACTGTTGTCAACCCTCTGTGATGATTCTTTCCTTAATGTATTTACCTTGGTTCTGAAAAAATTATTCAAGTGATCTGCAATTTCTTTGGGTTTTGTGATAAAGGTACCCCCACTTTCAATGAATGTAGGTTGTGGAGAGGTGTTTCTTCCCATTATACCATTAAGCACACTCCAAAGCTTTTTGGGGTCATTCTTTGTCTTGATTAATTGCAGAGCATAATATTGTTTCTTTTTCCTTTGATTGAGTTTTGTAACTTGATTTCTCAGTTTACAGTAGTTTTCTCTGTCCTTAGTACAACCACTATTCTGTGCTTTTTCCTTGGCCTTATTACGCTATTATATAACATTATATACATTTACCATAAGTAAGGTTTTCAAAACGTTTACAAACATTTTAATTACTGACATATAATAAAGACATTGTGAAATCTAGGGCTTGTGCTCACTACTCACCTGTTGTAAACAGTGAGAGACTGGCTGCTGAAGTGTACTGACGCACTTGTTGCTCTGTTCTCGTGCCGTAAATGAGGGGCGTTCAAGGACCGTCGGAAAGTCGATTTTTTTTTCGATTTTTTTTTTTTTTTTTTTTTTTACCAAAAAATTAGATTCGGGGCTAATCAAATTAGATCCGGGGCTTTAGCCCCGAATAAAACAGCCTAGTGACGCCACTGCTCAGCAGTACTCAAAATGCTCTCGAATTTAAGCGAACTCAAAATAACTAAGTTATTACTTCAATAATTTACTTCTGAGTTCTGTTACATTATTGATAATTAGTGGTCTCAACTTTTTTTGAGAATTAAGTTATTGTAACTTACTTCATTAAGTAAGATGTACTGTTAGGTTTTACAGTGTGGTCTAAATGCTGTTTTTTAATGAATTTAAGTATTTTTAAATGATCATCACCTTGCTGGACCGGATTCTGACAAATTTAAGCTGTGACTTTCAGTCAGTTTCCTCTCACAGGAAATCGTAACCGCTCACCAAATTTACGCAGAGCCAGGACAGCATGAAAGCAGCTGCCATTTGAAGTTAAGAAAGTGGCATAGTGTTGCTTCAACATTGTGTAATGCCACCTAAATACTTTTTACATATTGGTAGAAGATTTGTTTAACCTTATACTTCATGTCCAGACAAAATGGAACCACATCACATTCCTCCATGTGTGAAACATGTATGAATCGAATCCCTTGTGCTGAACCACAGATGTATAGAGTTCTAGTGTAATCTATTGACCTTCACTCTTTGTTTCTTCTATTTCTGAGGGTCTTTTCTATGACCTCGGTTGCTATGGCAACTGCCAACAGGGATCGGGAAGCTGTGTCTTCACGGCTACGCTTGAGATAAACAGTGAACTATGGTTTATAGAAAGTGACATGTGAGAGACCTGGGTGGAAAATTGATGGAAAATTCCTTCACATGGAGTGAATCTGCTTTCAGGTAAAATCATATGTTGCACCGTCAGACCAACACCTGGAGTTTACACGCTGCATTTTTTATAAAATAGAAGAGAGAAAATAAACCATCAGACAAGCTTGTCACGCATGAAACCCTGCATCAGACGTGCACCATGTCAAAACTGAACATATTTCATGCTGGGAACAAGCTGCTGTTATTTTATGGTTCACGAGAAGGATGACTGAAGGGTTACGAGAGGGACACTTGAAATATGAATGTTCTCATATCTTCTTTATTGCTTCGTCTACCATGGTTAATCTTAATGTGCTGAGTCACATAAGCCCTGAGAGAGCTCAGTGAAACATATTCATCTATTCACTGAGAAGATCAGGATCAGTTTGTTTTTCCATTTGTGAAAACAAGTGAATAATTTCTTAGTAATAAGTTTTATTTTGTGAAACATTTTATCTAATGTAATTGCAGTAATGTAACAGTAGCGTTCTGTCTTTTTTCAATAGATAAACATTTTTATGTAGTCTGGCTTTTTGTCAGAAAAAAAACTATAAACTTACCATGAGCACTACTTTTTACATGCCTGAGTCACGTTTAAAACAAAGTCTATTAACGAAACAAAGACTGAACAAATGTGTGGAGGTCTGAACAACGCTGTTCGATTCAGATACCCCCCCCCCCCCACACACAATCTACCTTATCACAGATAAAAAAAAATAAAAACCAAAAAGAGGACTCCCAGACCCCCAACAAAAAGTACACAAACAATACACACTGTGCCACGATGACACAGGCGTCTGACACTCAGATGGCAGAGAGAGACAGAGAGAGACAGAGAGAGAGAGAGAGACTTCTCTGAAATCCTTGTCCATGTAATCCCACATACAGACTAAATTTGCTTTTCTTCATTTATCATGACCTTTCTAAATGATATCCTCCTGTGTGTCTACCCAAGGCTTTGCTACACAGTGACAATGATTAATAAACACATTCTCTATTCTCATAACCACGGCCAGTGTTTGCGTCTCATTAAAAACTCACTGCAACCTTGGCACTGTTGTTTTCAAGGTCGCTTTTTATAGATTTGAGTTCCTGCTTTCTAGGGTCTAAATGTGGGCTCTGGGCAAATCACTACAGTTAATTTACTTTATTGAAAGATGACATTTCCCATTCTGTTGAGGTGACCCTGCCACACACACGCTCCAGGCTCAGAATCACTATAATTGATATAAACATGAGCGAAACTCTTGGTGATAATAACACGAGTGATTAGCTTGTTTATGTATCAGAGCCTCAGGCTACTTATTCCTACAGTATATAGTTATGTATTTCCTCTGCCTCGGTTCAAAGCAGGACAGCAGCTGGTCGCTGTGAATTAACATTTCTTCATTGAAGCAGCCTGTGATCAACATCAACAATAAAGTATAACTGTACTGTCTTTCCAATGGCACAACACACACATGGTGGAGAATTGTGCCACAATATAGAGGCTCAAATCACACTTCATTATACTTTTATCAGTTTCACCTTCTGTTGTTTGAAGCTGATTATACCTGCAAATCAATTTTTATCACACATGTACATTGCTATGCCTTTCTGGAGTATTTAGTGTGTTTCTATAGCACATCTTTATGCACTCAGTTGGCATCTAGTTAGTAAAAACTAATGGAGTTTAATACAGTAAAATCCATCTCCATGAAGCGTCTAATGTTCAGTTTTTATTAACAGTTTCAGCCTAATTTGAGAGGATGTAGTTTATAATAATACAGTGAGGTGTTTGTGTTGTGCAGCCAACCCTCACTGATACAAGGGGGGTCAGTTGGTAGCAAGGTGGTGTAGTAGGCTGCACAGTGTAATTAATAAACTGTCAGTGTAGTGTGACTGTATTTACAAGTCTGTTAAAGAACTAGTTGTCCCTTTTTGTGTTAGAGCCTTGTGCAAAAAAACAGAAACAAATGAAAAATGTGTGACTGAACCTTTTACTTGTAAGGTTTCACATAACAAACTAAAGCAAGAGAATGGTGATGGTTGGTTTGGTTTTTATATTTATATAGTGCTTTTCTATTGTTGATGACCACTCAAAGCTATTTAATTACAGTTTTACATTCACCCATTCACACACATTCATACAGTGCATCTATTAGCAGCACTTTGATGTTCTATGAGGGTGGAATTCAGCATCTTGCCCAAAGACACTTTGGAATGCAGATGGGGAAGACTGGGGATCGAACTGCCGACCTTCAGGTTGGAGGATGGCTGCTCTACCCCTCTGCCGCAGCTGCCCGTAGTACCCCAATTATTGTTTATATTCCGGTGCTCTAAGCCACTCTTTGAAAAAACCTGTTATTATTCTCCAGTATATACTTATACTAAATTCCCTAGGGACTATAATGCTCTACAGTGGGTAAATATATTTGGTTATCATTCATATTGGATTTGTGTCCCCAGTGACAGTTTGTTGCCTCCAAGCAATCTCCTCATATCCATCTGTACTGTCATGTCGAGATGTATAGCTCGGCTATTTGTGGCCCATCCCGTCACCACGATGTTGAAAGTCCATCACACTCCTCCTGAGGTTTACAAGACAGCGCTTGTATGGTGAATTTACAGTGTGTGTAAGGGGGTGTGCACATTATGAGATCATTAGACAGAGAGCAGCATTCAAAGCCTTTTTTCTCTGGTAGATCATGGCGAGCTTCAGGAAGTGTCTTGTGTTGGTATTTCTCCGGTGAGACTGTATCTGTAATCCACTGTTTCTCTTTCCCTGTCGCCTTGGGCTGATCAAAGCTCCTTTCAGTTGTAGAAGAGTCCCCAGAGTCCATGTGGGAATAACACACACACACACACACACACACACCCATGTCTCATTTCTGAGCAGTACACACATGTCTTGCTGCAGTGTTTTGTTAACGAGAGGTCAGCACTCAGAATTGTGGAGCTTGCACATAGAATTTCATTGAGAAGAGAAATGTCGAACAAACTCTGCCCCGAGTTTGAAAAGAAATGGAAAAATAATAAGGGTTTTTTGCCTCGTGTTTTGAAATGGAAATTCCATAACTGTAAAAAACTGATCTTGTAAAACCTCATACATGAAGGTTCTTACATTCCACTGATTGACTTGATGCTGTCTACATTCCTGTCATGTCTTCCTATGTGATTCATAGAGATTAGCCCAACATTGTTTCTTGCTGCTCTAGAAACATCTATACTGGACTTGGAAGAAACTCACGGTATAATCAGAGTCTACTTTGCCCGAGCTGGGACGGCACACACGGTAAATGATCACAGAATTGGCTGTAAGCAACCCTTGTCTCTGGTGGATGTATTGCTTAACAACCATGCCAACACGAAGGACTCGTGTGGAGTGATCGCTGTATAGTTTCAAACAGACATATCTCTACGCAGCATAAATGAGCCTTGGGATTATGTCACCATCATCTTCCATCTAATAGACATGTTTAGACACAAAAGCTCACTTAACAAACACACTGAGGTTAGAAATGTTCCTGAGATCGGATCCTATCTGTCAGTGCATAACTACAGTAAAGAAGGCTCCTGTGTATCACACATTAAACAAGTCTCCTATCGCCTTCCTTCTCCATATCAGTAACAAAATACTGTATAAATGTTACAAAGTGGGAAGTCCCAGGGAAGTGGGGGGTAGCAGGTGTAACACACAAATATTTATTCAAATCATTACATCATACATGAAATTGGAAAACCTGTCCATCTGGTAAATTAATATCAATGCAGTTATGTACTTTGTGGAAATGTAGTCTGAATAAATGTGTAATATTTGGAGTTAAGGTAATCCATTAGAACATAATTATTGGTTTATCAAAGTTAATCTTCAATTTTCAACTCCATGTAAATTGAATTTCATTTATGATTTCCTTCCCGTCCAGTAGTCTTATCTGCCTCTGAAAGCAGTGAAAGGTTAAGCTTTTCAAAAAACCCTGCAAACAGAGCAGTGGTGTGATGAACTCCATCGTATCTCATCTGAAAGCTTTTGATATGAAGGTTTTTCATTATCTCTACTAACAGTTGATCATAATGGTGGTAGTATTTTACTAAATTAGCTTCTTTTGGTTCAGTTACATATTCAAGGTAGTTTGTTACAACATGAATCTAAATAAAAAGTCCTAATTAACTCAGTTTCTATGTTATCATTATATTTGATTTATATTTCATTAACAGTGATGGTGCATTTGTAGCCATTCTGCCAATTGTTTGTTTTACCAGGTGGGAAATATTGTCAGTTTCAAATTCCTGATGTTTCCAATTCGGACTTAAACCTCAGAGGTTGATGTGAAAGTGTTTTTCCCTACCTAGGTTTTCACGTTTTTGATGTAAGGTTCGGTTTCACGGTTAGGTTCGGGTAAACCTATAACCCAACTGTTTTTTGTTACCACACTCATTGAACATACTGTCCAGTACTTTTTCACAGTTTCACAACTGCCCCTAGTAAAAGTGAATAGGCCAACTACTATCCTCACTCTTTATGGTGAGTGTATTTAGCTTTATAGTACACACATTGAGAGCAGATGTTAGGCCTTTGTTTGCAATTATCATCACAAACCATCAGACAACATTTATCAAAAGAAATTAATAATATATATATCAGTCAGGGAGGTGTCAATCAAGAATTCATACAGTCCTGAGAAGAGATCAAATCAGGCAGATGCAGTGGAAACACTTGTTGGTGTGTAGCAGCTTTAAAGGTGAAATACGATGAATACACAATGTTCTGTTAAACCATCCCAGGCTTCAGCTGCCCTGAACTCACCTACAGACATTTTCACTTGGTCTGGTTAAAAACTCAACGTACAAACAAGAACGATAAAGTAATGTAATTAACACACAGCTCATTTAATGCTAGCTGAATTTAATTTAGCTGCTTAATTTCCAGGGTCCTATAATTGTGCATGCTGACACACTCTCACCAAAGCCAGAGTCTTCTCAGTAGGGATCGGGGGATGGAGCCAAAGTGTAGAAATTCCACTGATACACGTGCTCGACCAAGTCAGTCTCATTTGTCGATCGTAACACCCTGTTTTTATAGAATCAACTTGAAAGAAACAGGACCCCTCAAAACATCAGCGTAAGAACTAATAAATAACTTTTTAGAAAAGTTTATTTGATGTGTAGTTTAACTCTATTTTTGTCCTTGTTCCATCCAATAAACTGGGGGAGGCAGGATTTATGACATATACTGCAGCCAGTCACCAGGGGGCAAATAAGACGCTTTGGCTTCACTGCTGGGGAGCAGTCAGGTCGTCTATCTTTCTGTGCTAGCAGCTAGAAACAAGCAGTGTTCATTTGACCAATCCAAACAAAGAACACGTGGTGGTGACATTTCTTAAACAAGTAGAGGTGAAAATGACGATATTCTGTAATGACTAAAGTGTTGTTAAAACAAAGAGGGAAGTGGCTCATTACAACAGCAGTGTCCATATTTCTACCACTTTAATACTCTACAGAGAAAAGTTGTCTACTGCCACATTAAAACAGTTAAAATTACTTGTGTAGATTTAGTGCAGCATAGGTTTTCAAGAACCTTTAATTTGTATTGACGGAAACATTAAAGGGACTCTTATCTTTGTTGCATTTGAGAATTACAGCACATTCAAATCATCCCGCCTTCCTCCAATGCCCCACCCCCTCGTTCCCATCCGCGGTGTTTTTTTGAAGAAACTTTATTTACAAGCAGACTTACAATCTACTGCCTCCGCGCACGCACGTGAGTTTTTGTTTACCAAAGCAATGGATTCGGATTCAGAAGCACCGGTAAGTTATATACATTTACATTCACATATATATTTTTCAGTTCAATGGTTATTTGCACCGGGCCCGAATGCGCCACAAGAAGCAGACGGAAAACCTGCATGTCCATGCAGCAAACAGACAGGTCTGTCGGCCAATAAGGTCCTTCGGTCCGAAGAATTTTATTGGTTGTAGTTTTCACTAAATATTATGAGAGTGAAATAATTGTTTGTTTTTACTCCTGGTGGGTCTGTCTTGCATTTTAGAGTGTCATTACCTTATTAATACCAATTTAACCTTATCCAAAAAAAGTGTAAAAATGCAACAAAGGTAAGAGTCCCTTTAAGGCAGTGGAAAAGCAAAAGGGACAAACTCAAGAACAGCCAAAAGAAAAGCAGGATTAACTGAAAGAACTGCCTATTTGCAGGTGTTTCTTTTTTCTGTTAACCAAATTGTTTAAGGTACTAAGATTTACCATTTACACTAATAATCATTAATAGGATAAAAAAATGCTAATGAAAAGTTTGTCTGCTGACACCATTGATATATTAATGACACACGTAAACCTATCCATGCGTTTGGGTGAAATATTGGTTTATTTATATATAGTCCCAGTGAGTCCACACACCTGAGATAGAACAGGATGATACATGTGGTGTGTGAGGCCTGCAGGTTAAGTGAGTGAGATGAAATAAAAAAACGGCGTATATTCAGCACTGCAGGCTAAAGTTTGATCAGTACAACAGAACATATGTTCTTGCTGACTGTCATGTTTCGTGATCCTCTGTGAACACTTAAACTTACAGTTTTCCACCGCATCACTCCCTTTCTGTCTGTGTGTCTCCCTCCATCACCTGCTCGCTGTCTCGCTTGTTTGTTTCCTCCTGTTTCGTTTGGTCTGGTCAACGTGCGAAGTGATGGGTGTTCAGGGTTGACTCACACGTCAGAGAGGATGAACTGGAGGAGAAGCACTCTCTCCCATCCTTTCCCACAGGGGCCTCTTCATCCCCTCAGCCCACCTGCTGAGCACCCTCACTGGGCAGAGGGAAACCCAAGGCCAGCCTCCCTAACAACCATTCAAACCTCCACCATCTTTCAGCATCGTCCACTCTCTCTGTCTTTTTATCTGTGAAACGAATCATTTCATTCTTAAAACATCGGTGGAAAGACACTAGGAACAAATGATTCTTCCTGAATCCATGTGGTGACTGAATTGAACTTCCATTTTTAGCTCCCTCAGACTGTGACAAACTGATTCAGTGACGCATTAGTGTCATTAGCTACATAAATTGTTTCTACAAAAAGAAGTTTAGTTTTTTGTACATTTGAAGTGGTTGATTATGTTTTCATCATAGTGACACAAAAAAAGGATAAATCTACCTTAGCTCAGTTTTCAAAACATTTTAAGTGGTATGGTCTACTGGATTTACATTTGGTGCAGTCCATCAATAGTATGGATTTGATGGTGACTTAATATGCAGCCAGTTTTAACAACACATTGAAATGTAATCCTTTTAATTGTGTAGAAATAGTATTTATATACCAGCTAGATATTTATACCCGATTTCTTTATGGCTTTTCTAAAAATCTTGGCTCTCTTAAAAGGCGCTACATAAATTCAAGTTATTATAATTGTCATTATTATTATTAATAAATGATTATGAAACATTTCTAAATCTGAACCTTGTGGATTAAAAAGAAAATCTTGACAATGAGCAAAAACTCTCTTTAATCCGGTGAGATCCTGCATTCTTCTTATTTGGCGTCTGTCGAATGTTAGGAACCTTCAGCAGTTTGTTTCTCATATGGGCTACCCCCCCCCCCTCTCTTAGGGCCCTGGCAGGAAAGTTCTGGAAAATGTCGGGCTCAACTGACATGAACAAATTTCAGAAAAACGTCCAGACTTCAGTGCAAGTCTGAAAGCAGTTGGACTGTGCCATGACAACCGCTGCTGAGGCACCACACACACTCTCTCTCACATACAGTTCTCCACCTCATTACTGCAGCTCCCTGAGGGGATCCTTATCAGTTTTAGCCTGTCTCACCTTTACTCCAGCTTTGAAAGAGGTAGGAGGGAAGGAGGACGGATGCTGGGATGCAGAGATGGAGGGATGATGAAAGGAGGGTGCAGAAACGAAAGGCTTAGTGCAGGTGAGGTGGTCAGAGAGGAGCAGAAATTAATGCAGCTTATTGTTACACTGCCCTGTGAGCCTGTGCCGTATTTGAAACTGAGGGAGAGAAAGAAAGAGAGGAGAGGATGGGAGGTGGATTATTTTCTATCTGGGGAATCTGTCATTGATTTGCTGCTCTTTAAATGTTTGCACGTCCCCTTTTATTTACGCAAAACTTTATTTATTCAGGCTTCCGTCAATTCTCAGTCGAAGACAGCCAGCTAGCGATGCATTATTGACGAGGATGCTGTCGACCTCTCATGGCTCCAATCTCCCCTTTTTCTTCCTCTCTCCCTTCTTCTTCTTCTCCTTCCCTCTTTCTGTCCCCTCACATCTTCCCCTTCTTCACCTCTCCTTTTGATTACATTTCCTCCTTTTTCCAACTATCCATCTCTCCCCCTCTAATTGCGTTTGTACCTCATCAAATCTTCATTCTTTTATTATTTCCTCTTTCTTTTCTCCCTCCTTATTTCCACTCTTCCATTTCCTTTTTTTTCTCTCTCTTTGTCTCCGACTCAGGTTGGTCAGGAGGTATTTTAGAGCTGAACCACGGTGAATCACAGCTCCGTCTGCTTATTCGGAGGAAAACAACAGTGATTCATTCAGACACACTACACATCTCGAGCTCTCTATTGTTCTCAACTGTCGTCATGACAGCACGCTGTATACATCTGTATAAAAATTCACGCTGCTGCTTGATCACTATGTTCTCCCAAGTTTGAACCCTGCTAATCTACAGTGTTGGCACAGCGGGGGGGAGAATTATTTCCAGAGATATAGCAGAACATCTGAAGGCAAACAGGAAACAGGCCCACTCCACCTTGATGTGAAAAAGCCCAGCGGGATTTGACCACATGACTTAAGGCACTGGATGCATCCTCCTCCTCCTCCTCCTCCTTCACTTCAAAAGAACATCAGCTTCATTAAGGAGAAGTGCCAGGAAACATGAGAAAGCGCTACAAAGAGATAAGTGTTTGTCCTCAAATCCGGAGGCAAGCCTGCATTCACAATCACACACGTTCATGAAAACAGCTTTCATTTACTTACAGGCTACGACCCAGCAGCGCACACACAATAGTAGGAATGAAAACGCACACAAATGCAAACACGTGCACTCTTGTATAATCCAAGGCTGAACGGGGACAGCGCTGTGTGTGCTGGGGTACAAAAAAAACAAAAAAGCACAAGGGAAGTGGTAATTAGGGCCACACATACTGTAGCTGCGACAGTGTGCACACACAAACAAACAAAGTGTGTGTCAGTAAGTCTGCTGTGTCAAATGTTTGGCAGGTGAATTGGACTCTTGAGAACCCTCAAAGAAACAACACACAAAACACGAAAAGAAACAAGAGGGAGGGAGAGGAAGGGTGGAAAACAGGGTTGTTGTTTGTGTTTTGAGGAAAACTAGTAAACGCGACCAGAGAAGAGATGGGACGCTCAATGCAGACGCATCAAAGCTGGGTTGAGATTCCGAAGCGCAGTTATTTTGAAACACTGATCTGAAATGTGGTTCAATACAGTCCTGTCACGTGAGCATGCATATAAGTGATGTTTCGGTACATCCTAATGTAAGTACGAGCTATGGGTATGAATCTTGGAATTCAGAAGTGAGATGTAGAACGCATCTTGCAAGTCAGCAAATCAACGCATACAATTTTAAAGCGAAGTGTAATAGGTTTCATTTGATTAAGTAGATGCTGGAGACAGTCTAGTCAGTAAAACAATAATGTTTTGAATTGTAGTCTACTGGATGCGCTTTCAACATGCTCGTGAGTCACATTCTTCATCACATTTGACTGGCTGGGAAGATGTCACGTGAGAAGAGATGCTCAAATACAAACGTAGGGGCCAATATTCATGTTCATCATCACAACATGCCTGATTTGCTGAAAAGACCTCATGTGAGAAGATGTGTAAACACAGACGTGATCCATATTTTACCATCCAGATTACAACTGATACAAAGTGTCACAAGTTATCGTACAACATAGACATTTTGCCGTTATTGATCATTCATCGTACAGAAAGGAAATTATCATACACTGACGATACTTATCGTACATCTGGCAACACTGGTGGGAAATTTTAATCTGGATTTTAATGGAAGGTGAATGAGAATGTGTGTGATTGCACGTAGTGAATTTTTAAAGGACAGACGCGTTTCTCAGAGATATGTCTGTGACATAAGTCTGTAAGACATTCTCTTCGGGGAGGGGCTGTTTGTGAGAACTCAAGAGTCTGTCAGTTGCTCTGCACAATTCCAAGAACTTTGTCTGAATCGGTATTGAGCTGTGTACACCAATCTGTTCCTGTGCTGATTAATTATTGTTTAAACACCATAAATAATGTGCTTGGATGTGGTTCTAATTCAATTCCTTTAATAGCCGACAGCCAATATCAGTCTGATAATAAGCTCATTAATGTTGCTTTGTAAATACAGTTGCCCACGCAGTCTGGAAACGCTCAACACACACACCGACTCTAATAAGACTGAGACATGCATGTGGAGACAGGAAAACAGAATACCCACACAGGTACATTTCATTATTTACCTCTGGACCTCAGATAACTTCAGATACTTGTAATTGACTTGAATATTTTATTTTGCATTTTGCAGTTTACGGTTTTAAAGATATGATATGTAATAGTTCTTCATTAAAGTGTCTAAAAACGACTGGACATATATTACTTCTAATATCCGAAATGTCTCCAACAAAGTTCAAAGTTCAAACGCAGACAAACCCTACAACAACAGTCTAATGTGATTAAATATATTCCGGTTTCTGTTGTGTTTGTTTCCTGGGGAACAAGAAGCAGCATCAGAGTAATTGTTTAGTGAGAGTCTCCGTCACACATGAACGTTCTTTAAACAGAAGGCAGATTTCAGTGAAGGAGGCTTGATTGGACATCAGGGATCAGCTATTCTCTGTATTAATGTTTCCCACTGTGGATTCACTGAAAATACTTCTTACCAGTTTTCATACGTAGCTGAGAATAATGATAAAACTGATGCAGGCTGCGGCTGGATATTCTTTAAGGATTTAAAGTCTTGACGGCACATTAATGATTCTCCTTGGTGTAGGTGCAAAAAACAGGTTTTCAGTCAGACCACCCACCTTTTAAAATGTTAATTACAGTATGTACATGTAGATATAATAGGAAGTAGAGTCCTGCACATGACATTTTTTGAAAACCTGCATCTGCCCGATTCTGGATACAACCTGGTACCCGTAATCCCATTTAAATCTTAGCCTTACCCCTACCCAACCCTTGTTTTCAAGGGTTATCTTGACAGGAGTCAAAAGGTGTAGCGATGTAAATCTTCCCCAACGAATTGGGACAGCCCTTTAAGAAGATGTTAAATCATCAGTAGTCATGGCGAAAACCCGACACATCGTCAGAAGCCGTCTTGAACACAGACGAGACAGTTTTCCCAGGGATGTCATTGTAATAACATTGTTGAGATCTTAAATGCGATATGAAAATATGTGAAAATACAGGACTATAATGCAAGAAAGAAAATGGAAAAGATCGATAGCATGCTGAAGATCGATAGGATGCTAAAGCTAACGTTATTATAAGGTTGTTGTGAAATAAGTGATCATTCAACATCATTAAACTGAAATATTACAATTATCGTAATTTTTAAATCCTTATTAATGGAGAAAAGCATACATCTGCGGGTCTCTCTCCCAGCTTGCCGTTGATTTCGCAAGGCATTCTGGGTATTGGGACATCCTACCCCTACACATGAACGGCAAAACAAAGGGGAAGAGCTAAGGGCAACTGCCAAGGGGTGAAATGGGATTGGGCCTCAATATCTTGAACCCCTCCCTTTCGGAGTTTACAGGTGGATGCTGGGCTAGTGGGGGGGCTGAATTAATGGGCAGCAACTAGGGTAACAAAGGGGCGGAAAGTTTCCGGTAAATGTCCGGAAACTTTCCAGAAACTTTCCACAGGAATATTAAGCTCGGGAATTTTGGGAATTTTGAAAAAAAACAAAACTATGTAAATTAAATGCTGAGCAATAAAAACATCATTCAAAACTCTATTTTAAAGATGTATGGAATGCAGCACACGCTGCACGTTGGATTTCAACCCTACACTGTGCATTCTTCCATCACATGCACAGATAACTCCCAGCATCCTGCACACTACAGCAGGGCTATTGAGGCCTGCTGTAGTGTGCAGGACTAGTCAGGTAAGTTTCGATGATATTACTGGGGGAAATTGTGTGATCGAGGATTGTGGAGCCAGGGGCACGCCAAGGGATTCAAGCAGTGCAGCTTGAGCCTGACCAAGCTCACTAACTTTTAACTCCACTGTGAAAAAAAAAAATCAAAGGCAAAGAACACAGGCAGATATTTACATCCAGATATGACAAGTTGTTTGTGCATTAATTGTTTCTATGGCTTTGATTTTGTGTTTGGATCATGGTACTCTGTTGGGACGGAGCCTTCAGTCAAAATGAATTGTTTAAACTGGAAAAAGAAAGAATTCAGCAGGGATCGTAGCCTGAAGGTATTCAGACAACTACTTAGATTCAAGCTGTGCCACACACACACACACACACACACACACACACACACACACACACACACACACACACACACACACACACACACACACACACACACACACACACACACACACACACACACACACACACACACACACACACACACACACACACACACACACACACACACACACACTGTCCTTCAGAGTTATTTCAAAAGATAGTTTGATGGGGGTCTTACAAAATAATGCAGCTGTAGGAATAATTCCCCATCTGGCTTCCAGGTAGCTGTGTGCATTAAGTTCGAAAGTCACCCTGAGAGCAGATCAAACTCCAGGAGAAGGACAAAAAGCTTCAGTGCTTCAGTTTCACGGGCGTTCTTCCACAATGTAACTCCATATTATACCAAACTACGAGAAAGAACCTCGTCTCCCAGGAGTTATGTTCGTGTTTGGGCTCATTTGCATCAGATATTTATATTCATTGCCAAACAGGAAAGAGTGAGGTTCATGCAGTGTAGTGAAACACAAAGGTGTGAAGGTTAGGGAGATAGGACAGCATAGCAAGTGTTTCATATCTTCACTGTACGCCTGTGTTCAAATTCCTGTATTGTGCTGAAAGCTGGTGTTGATATCTTAGTTTAACCAATGCCAGTCTCTCCCTAAACCGAGAGGAACATTTTTACCTTTAGGGGAAATGTATAATATTTTTAGACACTGTGTATATGTATTTGCATGAGATTTAGATGAAGATTGACACCCCTCTTACATCTGTTCATTAAGGAAGCATTGGCATTTTTGTAAAAGATAAGATTGAGATATAAGGAGTTAATTAGTGAAAAATATATTCAAAAATATGAGAAAAGGGCAGATTGATAAATGATGAACTGACCCCTCTCCTGATTCCTCCTGTTTTTCAGTCTTTCTTCAGAACTGGCTCCAGCTTTTTGTTGAACATTCTAATGTGAGAGGCAACAATTTTCTCATCCAACTCTAAGTGCAGCTAAATGTTGACCTTTTAAATCTAATAACCGTAATTTTAGGCTGTGTGTTTTATTCAAAATATAATTTACTAGGTATAAATCCATGTAATGACTTTTAATTCATATGAATGATCATCACAGTGCAACCTTTCCATTAGCTGCAGCCGACTGATGTAGCAGAGGAAGGACTGATTTTCTGTACGAGTACTAAGAACCTTTTTTATTATCATTGTAAATATTTCCGGATGAATTGTGGGGATGAAAAGTGCTCATCGCATCCAGAGTGGCCTCTGGTGTTAAATTGCGATCGCAGTGAGCTGATTAATGGGGGTGACATTTTTCTCCCTATGCTCGAGCAGGTCAATGAGGATTTGATGAATCTACTTTGGTATTCACACTTCTGCTTTATAGTCGCTGGGATTCAGACCAAGAGCATCTGTGTCACACACACACACACACAAACACAAAGAGTACATATAAATAAGAATACCACCTGTTTTCATGAAAAGCAGGACAGATTTGGAACATCTGCTCATGGAGCCACATCTTGACACTGACCCGGTCAAACCAGGACGTCCGGTCACCAGAGACCCACTGAATGTATCAGAGAGGCTTGAGTTCTGAGGCCAGTGTGAAAATATGATGTAGAAGGACCACTGTTAACCTGCCTGACAAGCTACCAGATGTCTGTGACATAGATTAGGAATTTCAGGATAAGAGCACTCTCAGTTTAATATATCAATGGTATCCATGTATGTATATGACGGGATTTCAAAGCCATAAATAGTTAAGGAGTACAATAAATGTATAATCGTCAATATTTTCATGAAATCAAACCCGTTTTGATGCTTTTAATGGAAGTAGCTATGGGGCTATTAGCAAAGAGTGCACATACTTACATGAAGGCCAACACCCTATTTTGCAATGTTGAATAATATAATTCATGGATCCGCCCCTTTGTCTGATTCTACGCCAAAAGTTGATGGGATCTTCTTGGCCCATGTCCCATGCTCCTACTAAGTTTCATGGAAATCAGTAGATATATGTCATCCTATCAGCTGATATGAGCAGCAACTGCCACTTCACTGTAAAAGCATTCAAAGGGTAAAACAGAAAGTAGCTTTTATTGTGAAGCAGTAACAGGAAGTGCCAATTCTTAAAAACAAGTGTACAGAACTTCTGCAGTTTTGACAGCAGGTCAGTTCCATAACATGGAGCAATGGCACAAGATGTAGATGCTCCGCTGATGAGCGCAAAACTACTCACGACCAGGGCCGGGTCTAGGCAGGGGCAAGAGGGGGCCTGGCCCCCTCAAATAAATGTTGTGCCCCCTCAAACTGAATCCCAATTTATAATAATAATAATATAATAAAGCACAATGCCCCCTCAAGATTTGTGGCTGCCCCCGCATACATGCCTGTCTAGACCCGGCCCTGCTCACGACGTGTGCAGCAGGAAATAAGATCACATTGTTGTTCATGACCTAATGAATAAAGGTCAGTTATTAAACATTGCAAATATGTTTGGCTGCACATCAAACTGATGGTTTTATTATTTCAGACAGAACGCTACTCAACGAGACATAAACTGCTGTTACCATGGTTATCTGGATTCCAGCCAAGGATTTTAACTTTTAACTCAAAGTTTTTCAGATAATAAATAATACCAAATGATATTTAAAACCTTGACTCCCATGCAAATGACTTGCAATGATTTTTTTTCAACAATACAGCAGCTAAATAAGTAAAAATGTTCACATTATTGCATTATTCCAACAGTTGCTATGTGAATGTGTGGTGAAACTTTCCAGCTTCACTGATTTCCAGTGTTGACGACCTCGAGAACAAGGACGTGAATTTTTCTTCTTTCGGAATGAAAAAGCAAATTGTTCACTATGAGCAAAATACTGGGACGCTCAGTTTCCAAAATCTGATTTCTTCCTCCTCTCTCTGTCACTTTCAAATTGACAGCTTTGACCTGTGCTGGCTGAAAACTTAATGTGAAAAAGATCAGACGTTGCCTCCTGCACGCGGATTCAATTAATAGAAATGTGATTGATAGAGTAGCTGGTAACTTTCCAACGGAAAGAACACAGTGCAGAGCAGATACAATATAAAACCCACCTCAACACTTGTCATCTGTTCAGATTTTTTTATTTTATGATTTTTGTTTTCCAACATGAAGCCCGGCAGGAGTCTTCAAAAATCCATCGGAGAGCTCTGAAGGCTTATTTATTGAAAAATAATCTTGTACCCTTTATCTTTGTCCTCTGTCTTGCGTCTCTCTGTTTTTGTGACCAGAGATGATTGCATTGACCAACGTTGCCTCAGTCTTGCGGTTCAGTCTGATAAACGACTCCATCCGTCAATGGAGGAGGGAGGGAAGAGTCAGGGAGATAACCAGCTGTCCATCATCCTTTGTCCGAGTGCCGAGAGGAGATTGGATATTGACCCGAGGTTGCCTTCTCCGAGTTGCGATATTTGAGGACTCTGTCATGGATTTGAAACTGCGGTACTGATACCGAGTTTCTCTGCAGTCATGTAAGTTGTACATTTTCCAACTTAAACCCCTTATTTCAGTTCAGAAAATGAAAAGTTGTGTCTCACATCTTGAAGGAACTGTTATTCTGCAGTCGGAAGGTGGTTGTAAACGTTGGTTGGCTTGGAGACATTTAACCCAGCCTTCACTCTCCAGTGAAGTAAACTTCCCTGTTGTACTGACACCTGGTATCATGCTACCCTGTCCTAAGAAGCCTCGCTTCTATACGTCTCCAGCCTGTTACAGTAGAACAACTGCTTTAACAACTACAATCAAACCGGCACCTATCCAGGCCGACTGTAAAACATTGCATGCCTGTTCCTCGTCCTCCTACAGTTTCAGTGGGGATGCTGCGTCACTGCACCATCAGCTCACGTCTCTCACCTGCTCTGGCTGTGGCTGCCTGGCAGTGTCCTGTGCCCCGCCTATCTGTCTGATTCTTATGTCTGCCCCTCACATGCCCTGTCATTAGAGACAGTCTCTGCACAGCGCCACCTGCCCATGGCGGAAGTCTCTGCAGGGGCAAAGTCGTTTGTATTTGGGGGAGTGACCTGCACAGCTGAAGAGGAGGGGATCCCGCTGGAGGCCACACTCCTTCCGCATCACGGAGAAGGCGGGAAGGATGTGGTTGATCTCCGTGTCGACCACATCGCACTGCACCTCCAACCTGAGCAGAGAGGCAGAGGTATGAATACAAACAATTCACTAGGTTTAATCACAGAGAAAATGTCTTCATCGTGTTTAGAAAGCAAAAAGTAATGAAAGTCATCTTTATTTTGCATAAGCTAAAAATAAACAGAGTAGAGAGACGCGGGAAGAGAGAGGTTTCATTGCTTACAACGCACGACAGATGCCAAATTTAAAAGAGAGGAAAGGAATTTAGTGGAGAAGTGACAAGAAAAGTTGGAAAAAATGCAGGAATGAGATGTGATTGTTGGCAAGAGAACTGGTGTCAGAGAACAGACGTGAGCTACAAGGAGGAGAAACAGAGGTGAAAAGGAGAGAGACACTGTAAACCAGACAGGAAGAAGAGCAGGAGCTGAAAACAGTCAGGAGGAAGCGACTCATACACCAGCACGCTCTCTGCTTAAGAATTCTGAAAAGTTTAATGTCAGATACTTAAGTTTCTGGTTCACCTGCCTGCAACTGGGGGCAGGTGACTCAATTCTTACTGTATATATTGTTGTTATTACTGTATATGTTGTTGTTTTGTTTTTATGTACAGTGGCAATTTCAAATATTTCCAATATATGCAACTGTTCAGTTTACTAAGAGGTTAACTTAGTTTAACCTCAGTTGACAAGTCACCAGAGTTACTTTTACACACAACAACACACACACACAGCTGTTTTCTTTGTTAATGAATATTAACGGTCACCGCCTATTCCAGAAAATCTCTGCACCTTAGCACTGTACCTGCCCATAACTCTCTCACTGTATATATTGTTTTGTTTTATATTGTTTTATATATATATATATATATATATTGTTGTTTAATGTCTGATTTTTATTTATGTGCACCAACCACACCAAGGCAATTTCCTGTATGTGCAAATATACTTGGCAATTAAAAGAATTCTGATTCTGATCAATACATGGTCAGAATCTGCCTCATCCGTATTCATCTAGAGTTCATATGTAGGATCTAATTGTTCAGCCCTTTTCAATCAGTTTTTACACACGGCCATTTTACACGCCTTGTAATCATGCTGCTTAATAGGTAGCACATTGTTTTGTTTCATCTTCAATTCAGGGCCCGGCTCCCTCAGAGGATGAATTTGTAAAGCGACTGTGTTCCACAGACCCGGCTGTCTCTCTTCCATAGCTCCTTTAATCCAACGGGTGAGCCAATCTATCCCATGATTCATTGTGTGCAGGTGATGAAGGTAATTCAAGCTAGCCTTGATGGCAGTGGAGTGAGTGCAGCTACTCAAAGTGATGCAAGAGAAAGGGCAGAACACGCTGGTGACGCAAGTAGTAAATGGTTCGTAGACCAGAGCGTCTCATTTCGCCTCAGAAGCCCCTGTATCTGGACACTGTAGGTTCAGATGATATTACAAGACAATTTTATATGAATTTATAGAGCTTATTATTTATTTGCTGAAGATTCTCTTTCTATTTAATGCAGTCAAAGTTGAGAATGTATGATGAGATATCACACTATAACTATAATTGTTGTGGGAAAGACAAAATTCAAATGGCGTCAAGAAAAGTATCAACAGGTAGACGTCACCATTGTTGTTTTTCAGTTTGGATCGATATGTTTCGGTTTGGTTGTCAGACGGTGAGTTCCTTCTGGACGTACCCATGCAGCGCCTCCTTGTTGTTGATGAAGCGGAAGTGAGCGGGCTCACAGATGAACCCAGCTGACTGGCATGCCTCCACGCAGGACTGGCCCTCTTGAGATGCGAGCAGCCTGAGGGACCTGAGAGGAGGCCAGGCAGGCGGAGCCGTCACACCGGATGACCAGCCGAGGGCGGTGGAATTGGGCACGGGCACGAACAGAGGTCCTGCTGTCCTGCTGCCACCTGCAGACCCCTGTTTGGAGAGGTTGGCTGGAGTGAAAGGAGGCTCTGGGGCACAGAAGTCCTGCAGGGGACAGATTAGAAGAATTAGTTTGAGCAGTTATGGTTTAGTGCTGCTACTGTTGGACTAAGGCTGATTTGACTGTGTTTTTAGGCAGAATGATGATGCAGCTCAGTGGACAGCATATCAACTGTTGCTTCTTTCAAAGAGCAAGCTTCACCCCTGTGTCTGCTGCCCAGTGACATGCAGTCCTGGTCATATCCAACACCACTAACAGTGTGTACCCCGCGGTGGAGGAAGTACTCAAACATTTTACTTAAGTAAGAGTAGAAATAAATAGATGAAAATGTACAAAAGAAAAGGTATGACAGTCTTTGCTTTTAAATATTCCAAAAAATAACTACCCCCTCTCGTTACTGATTACTATTAAGAATATAGAATAACAATATGAATATGTTACACAACACAGTAGTGGATTAGAAAGTACAGATATTTGCGTGTGGAAAGTGGAAAGACCCCGAAAATAAATCTATTTTTCCCAGTAGCTTTGGTTTGAAGTAGTTATTGGATGGTGTTTAAACCAGGTGTAATCTCATGATTGACAGCTCAGCCTGACTCCTGAGTAAAAAAACCCAGACTGATGATGATCTGAATGACTGGTGTAGACAACATTAACACTTTGTCCTTCACTTGGTTTGATTCCTGCGTTTGCCAGGGTAACATGGCAGCGTGCCATGGTGGCAAATTGAAAATAGTTCAACCTTTATTAACTCTAAAGTCGATATCGCTGCCCTTCCGCTCTGTGCTGCTGCTGCCTACGTGTCTAATCTGTTATACAGGACTGAATGCAAAAAATACAAACGTATTTTAATCCAATTCAAATACAGGTGTAAGACAAAAACAAGCCGATATCTCAGCCAACTGTCACTATCATTAGTATTACTAATGCATATGCGCTGACACAGTGAAACGAAAAGGTTCACCAGGCCTAAGATACTGATGCTGAGACGTCTCACAGAAGGGAATTAATGGAAAACATGAATGCAAATGCCCAAACATACCAATGAACAGGAACATAACCACAACAGATGATGACAACAACAGCAGTTACTTATTGTGGTCAAGTCAAGGATGTAGGCTGAGCTGTAATTTATGTAAACCTGGACAAACCAGTCTCCACATAAAATAGGATGGGATTTGGTGCGTTCTTAACCTTTGGCTGCTCAAATCACCTGTACCATATAACACCTCCATTACACAAGAATCACATTTTAAATGGGGCTTCACCAGTTTTTCACAAAATAATTCTGCATGTTTCATTTTCAGCATCTGTTTTTCATTTCCCTTGTGCTTGTATTTCTGTTGTGTGGCTTTTGATTTTTCCATGAACACACTTGTGTGAGGCGTCTCAACCTCGGCAGCAAGCACCTGTTTCTATGTAAAGTCTTGGTTAACAGGACCGTTTGTTTGTGTCTGTGTCCAAACCAGCTGGCGGCCATGGAGCCGACAAAGGTTGCTGAAAGACGCTGTGCAGTTTGTCTGACATCTAGCTTTTAAAAAAAACAGTCTTTCTTTCATGCAACCCCTCCATCGCTATCATCCTCACACTCTGTCCTTCTTCATCCCTCCTCATTAGTGTCAGAAGGCCGTCTGCTTTAGAGCCGCAGGGCAGAGATGTGGTTCGTAATGAGAGTTAGCGTGTAGATTAATCACAAGTCTACATACATGGAGTACACACGCACACGCACACAGGCTGTTGAATGCACACAGTGATGAAATATTGAGCAGAGTGGGGAGTTTGACGGCTGCAGAAAGAGTTTATGTATGATTGAGGAGGAAGTGTGGTGACTATAGGAGCAAATCCGTGCATGCGGGTGAGTTTTTATATTGTATTAAATTGTATTAAACAAGGGCAATGCACGAGAACATTCATCTCAAAAGGAGAAGAGACTATTTCCATCTGAA
Organism: Limanda limanda; assembly: GCF_963576545.1. NCBI lineage: Eukaryota > Metazoa > Chordata > Actinopteri > Pleuronectiformes > Pleuronectidae > Limanda > Limanda limanda. The sequence continues at coordinate 19,115,530 of NC_083637.1, read as the reverse complement.
GTCCATGGGCAGGTACACACTTAATCGCAACCAAATTCAAAAACATTCATTTACACACAACACCATCAACGTCTCTATCACACAACCAGTTAAACAGACAATTCTACGAGTCCACATCGACATACACCAGCACATTCATTCAATAGCGTTCACTGCAATCACTTTAGTGTGGACATGGACTGGACCTCACCTGATGCTGTATGTAGGCATGTACTCTCTCCAGCATCCCCTCGCAGGTGTACTCATAAGGCAGATACGGCTCGACCTGAAAACGACACACACACAGACACACACAGTCCTTGTTATTGCTTCCATATTTGGAGTGTACTGCTGCGTGCGGTTTTGCTCTCCTCCATTGTTCACCCTAATTGCAATAAACTGTCTCTCCTCCCCGTTAATTTTAGCAGAGGAAAGGTTTCTATTGTCAGATTTCCACGCGGCCTAATCACTGCATGTCACTGGTTGGAAACTCATTAGACTTTATTTGCATACCAATAGATCATACCCTGCTGTGATGTGCAGCTCTTGTGAGTAAAGCACACTTTTGATTGGCCCTAATTAGAGACGAGCTGGAAACATTATAATATTCTCTTGCGTTTCTAGCTAATACTGATGTGCTCAATATGTGCCAACGAACTGCGACATAACTGGATGAATGTAAAATGATTGCATAGTAGAACTTGATGTAAATTGATAAGCTGATTTAATAAATGGCTTTATATTTTGGGTTTTGAATGAGCAGGGTTTGAAGTGACAAAAGGCGTAGGGGCCCTCTGCAACTTCTTTCTACAGGCAGGCTGCCTTTGTAAGTGATACACAACTCGGTAAATTGCACTCGCAATCTGAAATCAAAGCAGTCTAATGTTCACCCACATGTGAAATCAGACTTGGCCCATTTCAAACGAAAAACCACTGGGAAGCAAGTGTGCAGGGATGATGCAATTTAAAAAGTTCTGCACACTGCAAATCTGATCAAAGCCTTATGTTAATCTACTTTGTAAAGTGGAGCAGAAAGTAAACATGTGAACAGGAGTGACACACAAACAAGCTCCCTGCAATAACAATCCACAGGAAGGAACGGGGGTTTTCTTCCCCTTTCTTTCTGTTCTTCACTTTTATCGACATAGATCCGGTTCAGACCCGGTTGAAAAATGGACACAATTCATTGCCTTGCACAATAAGAGAAGAACGCCAGAGTCCATTTAGACGCCGTGTTTGAAAGGTTTGAAAGGGGCAAACACACTAGAGGTGGTTGATGCTATCTAGAGAATTGTGAATCTGAATGAATGAGTGAACCCTGGAAATGGAGACTGGGTGTGACTGGGCAGGAGAAGGGTGATCCAACAGGCAGCTTATAAGAAGGCAGGGAGAGTGGGAGAGAATTGAGATTGAATGGGACATAGAAATCGTCATACTGACTCCACGTATGCTGAGCTCAATTTGTGGCCACCACCTCATTATCAACAATATTGCCCCACCACATAATTTTCAATTTGTTTTAAATTTTTCAAATAGATAAAATCGTACTTCATTGTAGAGCTATGTGCAACACATTGATTCACTCAGCCACTCCTCACCTCTCTCATTGTCTCATTGATCTCACACCTGTCCGTCATCATCAATGATGATCAGCAGATGATGAACAGCTTTTTAATAATGTGTATGTAGTTGAAACCACAAGAATTGACCTCACATTTAGGTATACAACTTTTTCACATGTTGCTAATTCTTTTTTTTTAAAGCAAAAAGCATAAATAAATGTAAACATAATCTGCACAGAGGTCGTTACCTGCAAGCACCAGGTCAGAAAGGAAAGACACTGAAAGCTACAGATATAAAAAGGGGGAGCAGAGGACGTTAGGGGAATAACAAAACAAAGGATGAGTCATAAAGAAAGAAAAAAGAAAGAAAGCTATGGAGAAAGGATTTATTGGAACATGAGCTTGTCTGCCAGCGATTGCTTCGTCCTGCAAGAATGAACATGAGCCTCACACAAAGTGTGTTTGTGTGTGTGTGTGTGTGCGTGTGTGTGTGTGTGTCTGTGTCTGTGTGTGTGTGTGTGTGTGTGTGTGTGTGTGTGTGTGTGTGTGTTTGTGTTGTAGTTAATGGCTGTAATGTGCAGGTAAGGCTCTCAGCGCTGATCCACCTGACCTCTGCAATTTCAGTGTTGCTGACTCTATGATCCAATTGTGGTTAGGTGTTTGTGTGTTTGGGTTTGAAAAGGTACCAGCAGTAGAATTTTATCTGACTCTGTGTGTGTGTGTTTTTGTGTGTGTGTGTGTGTTTGCGCTGGGGCATTGTGCCTCCAGCGAAGGGTGAAGTGGTCTATCAGCTGGCTCTCAGTGGTCTGACAGTGCAGACGGAGACAGAGCAGTCAGCCGGTGCTGCTGAGCTGCAGCTTCTCTGACAACACAGACAAGACGAGGAGATGACGACGTGCACACACGCACACACATGTACGCACGATCGCACACACACATGCATTCCTGTCCACCTGCTGTAAATGATCCCTCAGTGCCCTTTATGCATTTGAAATCAGTTCTCTGTTGGATCTGTGATACAACCTGGAATTGGCTCTATGGCAGAAGTGGAAATAAATAATGCCAGAGCCGAAACTCCTGTGACGACATTTGGCAACAACATCACAGTTTCTTCAGCTGTACTGTAACTTTGTGAAATATGAAAATAATTATCTGCTGGACTCCCACGTACCTCCTGCTCATGTTCTCCAGACATTTAATGCATGTGCACAAGAGTAATATACTGCTTATTAACCATTAATAGAAAGTGTCAGTTTCATGCACTTATTTGTGCTACATACATGTACGTAAACATGCACATATGAAGACATGTGAAAGGTTAATGTACATGTGTGACTCTTTTGTTCTTTCCATAAATATCCAATCTGTGTGGTTGACTTCACAATTAGCCTCTCTCCCACTCATGACAGTTCCAAGCATCCTCAAATTATTCAATTGTCCACATTTCCTGTGTGGAACAGTTCAGCACTCTGTGATATCAGGCTGCTTCCTACATGCTGGAAAACCTTCTCTGGAAAACTCCACGGTGGCAAAGCTGCAGCAGTTTAAGCTCTTTAATCTTCATCACAGCTTCTTAATGGAAAAGGTCATGTATAAAACTAACCTCACTGAGTAAAAGTATAGAGACATTTATAATCACAAGCCATACAAAACTATTATTAATATAAGTTATAATGACTTTCTTTTACAGACCTGAGCCAAGTGACTTGTTATATTTGTTCCCTCATATTAACATACTAGATCGTTGAATGTACAGTGGCACTGAACATTAAAACAATTATGTTTATACATTAAACACATTTCTTGCTGATAAATAATTTAAACTGAATCAATATTTAAACTGAAACACTTTCCATACTTTAACACAATTAATTATTCAATTTACAAGTCCCTGTATCTGTGGAAGTTACAGTGCTTAGAGGGTGACAGTACCTTGGTCCTCATGATTTCCCTGATGGCCGAGTCAAACTCCAGGGAGTTGTTGTAGTCCACTGTCATGACATGAGGTTTGCCAATGTACTGCTCTGCATAGGGGTGTTGGGACGACACCTTCAGAACAGACATGCCAGGCTACAGTCAGTTTGATTGTTACAGACACACACCATGCTCATTTGACATCTCACAAAAACATTTCACAGTTATAACTTCCACATTTCTTAAATGTGATAAGTTTGGCACAGAGCTCAGATATCTACAATTTCTAGGATTTCAAAGGATGTCAGGGATGTTAACAATGAACCCACCCAAAATAATGTCTTACTGGAAATTAACCAAAGTTGTGTTCACAATCATTAGAAGGAACATAAGTGGTGATGTATGAAGGACACCATGTTGCAGCTTCTTTTCAAATACAAGGTGCACCTACAGTGTATGCTAACGTTAGTTAAGGCGCCTTCTCAGGGTCAGTGCACCCTCCCATGGAAAACTTTTGAATATGTTAACCGCAATATTTGAAATTTTGAACACTTTTAAAATGGACGTCCATTTCTAACATTATACAGTTATTACATATTACATTAGAGAGAATTCATAATAGTTTTTTTTAAAGGATCTCCCAATGAATATAGTTACCTGGCAGCATGGCTTAAATATTCTAATCTGCGACTGATGGTGATCTTACCTCTCTTGAAGTGGGTTTGCCTCTGAAAAACTCGTGATTGAGCGAGCTGTGAGGCGGGTGGAACTTGGGTTGGAGGAAAATACAGCCATTGGCTATTGCTTCAAGAGGGGCGGGACCTTCGTAGGGGAAACCAAAGCCAATAAAGAGCTAGAAAACAAAATCAGAAATGCAATTTTATAATTTTATAACATATATAACATGTTTTATAGAAATTATTGTAATGATAAACCTATAAATCCAGGTTTGAAATATAAGAGTGCAGGCCTGTGACAAAGACAGAGTAGAAACTGCAGATGAAGTGTCTGTTTGCACTCACACAGCAACAGTTAAAGTATGTGTGCAGGTAATATTTTCAAAAAGCCTCTTGCCTTGGCCTTGCGCAGTAGTTGCTGCAGTTCATGCTGGGGCAGCAGGCCGTGGTTCTTCACAAAGGCTGGAACCTCCGGAGGTCTCTGAGTCTCATAGTACACTGTGCCGTGGACCTCCATGTACATGTGGAGAATCTGCAGGAAACCCTCCTTGCCCTGCTGAGAGGGGAGGAGAAAACGATGGGTTGGTGAGACGACGGTTAAGAGGTGAAGAGGAGTGTTCATTGTTCATGGAGAAAGAACAGCAGAGAGAGGAATATGTTTAAAGACTCCAGAGTACAAACAGTGTTTCTCTGTTTGTTTTGTCTCTGATCTGAGCTGTCAGCTGTCTGAATGTGCGGCTGTCAGCTTCTGGTGTCAGTGTGTGTGTGTGTTTGTGTGTGTGTGTGTCACATCTAAGAGGATGTCACTGGTATGAACATGTCTGTTATTCTGTAATTTGCAATATAAAAACAAGGACGAACCTGTGATAAGTGTGTAGATCCGGCTTAGTTTATTATAAAAAGGAGAAACTGGCATGTGAACCACTCTGCATACACAACCCTGTTTTCTCACCGTTTATTTTATTCATAAGACACCTTTTGGTTTCGATTGGATACTTGTACACCTTACATTGCTACCTAACGGGAGACTTCTTTGCCCTGAAGGATGAAAAACAGCCCCGAGATGCAGAATCCCATTTAAAAGTAGGTTGGCAAAAGAATAACACGATTAAATCAGTTAGTGTTTACCGAAAGAAAAAAACAATACATAATGCAATTTAAACTAGTTAAAAGGGAAAGATGTAAGTAGTCATTATTATTGTGCATCATTCACCATGTAGCTAAATCTCTTTTACCGAATTGTCTCTGCTTATTTTTCCAAACAATATTAGCATTATATATTTATGTGTGAGAAAGCCACACTTTGAAAAGTCAAGGTCAAGCTTACGGCTTTGGGAGAACGAAAAAAACAACCACCTGCACGAGCTAAGAAGCAAAATTGAATCATGTGAATGGAGCATAACCCTGGGCCAGACTATTGACTGGCTGTCCGGTGTTAAGCAGCTTACTGTATCCCTGCTCAGTGGTGGAACCCCCGCAGCCATAATAGGAGGCTGTGGCGATCGATAGCTTCCTCTGTGAGGATTTTCCCAGCCAATTAGGAGATTAGCTCAAGCGCTAAGTGCAGCAGACAACATGAATTAGCAGACGGGGAAACATGCTTGGAAGTGTGTAGATTCTATAGCCGGCTCTCGCAGCTGTTGTGTGTGTGTGTGTGTGTGTGTGTGTGTGTGTGTGTGTGTGTGTGTGTGTGTGTGTGTCCAACTCTCCCAGCACGCACCGGATTAGGAATGGTAATGAGTATGTGCTGCTCTGCTGGTTTTTATAGCTAACCTCATTTTATTTGGATTTAAGAAAATGGGATTTCAGGGCATTAACAAGTGCAGTCCAGTTTGCTTTGTATGTTAGAAGATTCCAATCAACATAAAGGGAGAATTAAACACTAAGCCTCATCCTCCAAGTTTCCTGTCATCACATATCACCGACATTGATTACAATGAAAAACAGAGGCAGGTCTGTGATCAGCAAAGACAGGAGTCTAATTTTGAGATGATCATTTTGATGCCTGCAAATCCCTGCTAACCAAACTGCATTTTAACTACTAAACCTGGGCAAACTGGCTGAATGGCTTTTTTATATTTCTAAGCAATTCTATTACGAAAGAACTCTCTTAAAAGTCTTGAATATGCATTTGACGGATGCAGTCAAGATATCACGTTAAAGGCTGAAGCTTGATTTAATATAAAGGTAATCGGCATCTTTACCAGTGTATTATCCATGTAGTAGGCATGTTATGCTGCATTATTATTACAGATGCTTACTAAAACTTTTTTGTATCTTTGTGTTGTGTTTTTAATTCACAACAAGGAAAAGACGGCATTTAACACAGAGTTTAACAAATGTTAAAATGTCATAGGTAACATTGGCTGTGCTAGCTGAAGTATAAACTTTCCTGAATCCAATAAAGTTAACACTCATTCAAGATGCTTATACGGTTCAGCCTCAATTTACAACTCATCGTTGATGATGAAATTACTGCTGTGAATGAGGAGGGAGTCACTTTAGAAGACCAGCAGCTTCCATTAACTGCGTTGGCCACGTTAACCACGTCATGATGTCAAAAGTTTAATTTTTAAAGACCAAAAATCTTCGGTTTACCAGACAAAACACACATTCTTCAAATGACTGGCTGCCTGACCAGTCTTTGTGCTCTCCGACATGTGGGAGGATAAAAAGATAATCACTGTTATGCATCGAGCTCTGAAGACTGATGACAGTGCTGCAGCTGAATGTACACTGTCACAAGTAGTTTCTCATAAATCACTTTACTCAAATGAGACGTAATAGGAATTGTGTAGATGTCTTGTGTATTTATGAACATCTTAGCAGTATGTTGTGCCTTTTTTTGCAATAGCATTGGCTGTGACATGGACATATAGTAACAGTTTTTTTTATAGAAATTAAAAGGCTCTTACCTGAAGCTAATGAGCATTCAGCCAGATACAATGGTGCACAACAGAAAGAGAGAGCGAAAGAAGAAAACATAATCAGATATAAATGTGCATTGTCTGGTACGACAACAATACAATTGATGAGGAAACGCATTCTACTTGTTCTGCCGTTTCACCAGCCGTTTGCAGATTACGTTGCTTTCACACTCTCGCTCATCTACATTTTTCCACAAGGCACACATATAAAGAAATGCAGGTAATTGTACAGGCAGACAACTTCTTTGTAACCGTTTTAACAATGGAGTCACCACTGTGCCCTTCTACACCATGCTGAGGGAAGCAGGCAACGCTTCCACATGAACATTGCCTGTAAATCAAAAGTGTGTAAATTGTGTATATGAAGCCACATAAAGCTGAAATTTAATGGTACACACAGCACGCTGTGCAAAATGATGGATTTTTCTGTTAACACTACAGTACATGGCTGGACTTGCAGTGCGTGAGTGTGCAGGTGATTGGGAATCTGTGTGCGTCAGCACTCGCAGAGGACTCATCCCGTTTGATTATAACAGTGCAGCATAAAGTGAAACCAATCATGTATATGTGTAATCATACATACATGTCATACATACATGTTATGTATGTATGACTCTGTGTGTGCATAAAACATGCGAAGGTAAGTATCAGGGTTCTGCACTGTATACAGTCATATATGCATTGTGAACATACATGTTTGAGAATATAAATATACTGCATATATTCAGTTTGTTTTTGTCTTTATGGGAACTAACAGCCTTTGCTAAAAAACAACTTCATACAACTTCAGGATCTAAGGCAGCAACAAAAACATTGGTACATTTTGGGTGTGTGCTATTTGTTGTCCGTACCTTCCACATGCTGGCCTCTTTTCCATACACAACGGCCATGTTGTTGACTTTGTTCTGCTGGATGCTCCTCTTCTCTGTATCATTCAGCTCCTCGGAAACGAAGCCCATGAAAGAGTTGTCTGGTGTGTGGGCTGAATGTGTGTGTGTGTGAGAGTAAAAGGGAAAGACAGGATAGTAGTAAAAGGAGCATTAAAGAAAGAGGGATAAGGGGAGGGGGCACAGTGAGGGAGACACAGAGAAGAAAGACAGAAAAAGAGCACATAGATCCTTGTTTGCCTCTGTGATTACTGCCTCCCTAAGTATTTATGTCATAAAGCCAGCTGCTGTCGGGATGCAGTGTTTACTTAATAAAAAACAAAAGTGGATATATTCATGATTTCTTTTTGCGACATGTTTCTACTTCTGCTGTTCACTCATGGAAAACGACTTTTTTAAACCATCTATTCACTGTACCATCACAGTCACAGCCATTATAATTGGTCATCAGAGTACATTCTCATGACGGAGGCTGCTCGCTCGCACACATACGAAGCTGATAAAGGCTGTGTCAGTCACTCCAGCTTAGGACGGTGTGAAACAGTTAGCCACACATTTATGTTATAATGATCCTGCTGCTGAGAGCCAGCGATAGCTGAGTGGACATGACACTGCTGAGAGCCGAACGTGAGAGCAGCGGAGGGTTAAGTGGCACAGCGGAGTGAAACAGAAAAAGAAAAGCAAAAAAGAAAGAGAACAGATTCAGCTTGGAGGGGCACGGTAAGCTGGGGTGTTGCTGCAAATAGCTGCATTAAACACATTACGTCAAACTAAACACGCAGCCAGACCTGTCAGAGAAAGTCGCATAAAAACAATAAACTGGAGTCATGTTTTTTATCATAGTCAGAGGGACTGTCAACACTGATAACAGATGTTGTGTGTGGGTGACAGTTCAGAGTGTTCACTCGTTTTGAAGCAGTGTAGAGAAAATGCTGGTGCTGAGAATTTTCCAGTTCAAGGTTGAAACATACAAAACCAAATATATTTTATGATTTACACATGTGAATATAACATAATAAGCTTACAAGTAGGATATAAGGATGAAAACCCATTAAATTAAGATAAAAACTAAAATCCAGGAATTCAATTTAAGGATGTAAATGTTTTCTTACGGAACATGGTCATATACTGCCTGGCGTTTAGGTTCCAGTAACCCCAGTTGGTCCTGTAGCCGTGCAGGGTTGCATACTCCTCATGATTGTACGCTGGCTCCGTCCCAAAGGTGTCAATCACTCGGATGTGACATCTGTAAAGACACAGGACAACCTCTTTAAAGCTGAATGCTTCTGTTGAAAACGATGTGCAAAAAATATCAGGACCAATTAGTCTCAAACCATAATCAACATTCAAAGTATATAACACCTAAACATGATTTATAGAGAAACATCTTATGTAAATCTACAGAGTGAATGTGACCCAAACAATGTTGTGAACAACTATATCTTTGTCGAAACGTTAAAATTTACAATGTCATGTCCTCATAAATATGAAATGCATTGATGAGCATTTTTCTCAAATGAGAGACTAGTTCATGTTCCGAAACAGAAAAGAAATGCTTAATAATGTAAAACATGGTTTATAATATTTCATATCCAGTGATGGATGACAGGAAACAAAAAATAATAACAACGTTCAGCAGCACAATACCACAGATAATATTACATACATGAAGGGTTGTCAAAAAGTGAAAAACAAAAGCTAACATGGAGAAGAAGCCCAAAAAAATAACGACACACATAAACAGCATTGTCTACAAAGAGCAGTGTGGGAGTTTTGATATGAAGATGACAAGACTCATTGAGGTTCCCAGGCTGAGGGAGCGATAGAGTCCTGATAGGTTTCACAGCCGAATGATGAGTAGAAGTGCAACTGAACATTCACTATCAGATACATCCGAACTGAGTTAGTGTAAGTTTGAAATGCTGGCCGATCCACACATTAAATCATTTGAGGGAATTATCTGTGGAACAGAACAGTAAAAGCAAGCTGACTCTATTCGTCCCTTGTATGTAATTAGTAGTATTTTCAAATGTTCTGGGAGTGTTGGATTTTGGAAGTCGGTCGCCTCTAACCTCTACAAGGTCAAATCAAGCTGCTTGCTCAACCTGTTACATTCATTCTGAAGGACTTGAGGAATTTGTGCTTTTCTATTTAATGTTACACAAGAAAAACTTTGGTTGCCAAGTGTTGGAAAGCTCCCAAGTCCCTCTCTTTTGAATTCTCGTTTGAATTCAGACATTCCTGGACATTGTACACTTGGAGTTGTTGACTGCTTGATTCCATGGAGTGAAAGAGTCAATTGTTAAGGCTAACCTCTTACCCTGACCCTAACCCTGAACTATTTAACACTGAGGACCTTTATACAATAATATGCTGTAGGAGTTGGTGGCCTGAATCTGGGGGATGGGGTGTGTCTTTGTTTATATTTGTATATTTTAGGGCTGGGCAAGTTAACTCGTTATAATCGAGTTAACTCATCACTTATTTAACTCAGACAATTATTTTATCTCGCATTAACTCAGGTTGATTATTTATTGTTTTATTGTGAAAGTCAGGCTTTTATTTTGTGAAAGTCTGTTGCTGACTGCTGTGGAACCGGAAAAAAGAAAATAATTGGCGGATAACAACCATGGATAAGGGTACGGAGCTTTTACATGGCCATTTTCATTTTAAAGTTCTTCCAGACGGCAGAGTCGACAGAACCAAAGTTATTTGTAGCCACTGCCAAGGTGAATTTTCTTATCACTGGAGTACTTCCAGTCTAAAATATCACCTATATGCAAAACACACAGTTGATATCAGCAAATCACTCAACGAAACAGCGAGCAGAGCGAGGCTTCGGCAGACTACGTTAGACGCAGGGAGGAGTATACATTTTTCATAACGAAGAGGATAACATTAATGCCCTGGCAGTGGCATTGAGCTTTCATTTTGTATTTGCTTTGATAACATTGTTAAGTTGAGATTTACACTGAATATTTTATTTAACTGATACTGTATTAAATGCTGATGTTAAAAGTGTTTGCACAACAAATGTTATGGCACTTTCGTTCATATGGCAGAACATTGAAAATAAAATTGCGCTATACACTACTTTTTAATTCATTATTGGATTTTGCGTATACAAATGCGATTTATCGTGATTAATCAGGGAAATCATGCGATTAATCACGATTAAAACTTTTAATCGTTGCCCAGCCCTAGTATATTTCAAAATATACAAAGGTTAAGTCTAAAGTCTCATATTTCAAACAATTTGTATCGGTTTGTATTTTCAAATTCTATTCTGCTTAATGGTCTCTTGAAGCAGCTCGCTGGAGAAATTGTGGGAAATCTTTGATGGATTTCTTCCCTGTTTTTGTCGAACACTAGTGTAAACACCCTTTGATTCTGATAAGATGACAGCTATAAGAAAACGTCCTCCATTCCTTCCCTTCATTGTAGCTGAGCTGGACAAGCTCGGATGAGATTCCATGTTTTCTACAGCCAGGCACTTGTCCCCTTGAATGAACAAGGTAATCTTAACTGTACTCAAGTGTTTTATTTAGCTGCAAACAACTGACGCAAATAGAAACACAGACTTCCAGTGCTCGTTTTCATGTTTGTATATTTTCAGGAGTTTTAATACAGAAAAAAATCCTCTGCGAGCATTCAAGGTTTATTCAAGACAGGGTGACCATGGTTTTAAACTGCTGGTGATATTTCTGTCATTGAGTGCAGCTTGCAAGAGACGAGCTTTTAAATTGACAGAGATAGAGCTTGGCTATAAAAACAGGTTTATCTGCAAGAGGGACTCGGAAAAACATGCACTTATCTCTGTAGCCTTGTTTAGAGGCACTGAGGATAAAATTGTACTGTAAATGTTGTGTGTCTGTTTGTAAAGGCCATTATTAAAAACAAATGTTAGTGGCCCTGATCTACTGTCTCCCCCTCTTCCTCTCACCTCTCACCGGCTTTGAAGCGGTGAACATGTTTCTGCCCACAGATAAGAGGTCCCACAGGGAGGAGGGGGAAAGAAAAAGTGGAAGAAGAGGGGATAAGCGGAGGAGTAGCTGAGCTGAACATCTATCGGGAGATCAGAGTACGGGGCTAATCTGGGTTAAACGGCTGCTTGAGGCCCAACAGTCCACCGAGGAGAGGGGGATATGACAGGGTGGTGCTTTGTCACTAACAGCTTTCGCCTTGGTGGGGGAGTAAGAAGAACCTGGATTTTATCCTTTGTTCTAGAACTATTCCTCTAATTTATCTTATTTAGATACATTTATTCATTCTAAACCTGCCTGTTTGGAACAGTGATGCTGGTTGTTGAACCTGACCTGCTCTTAATAAGCCTTGGTGAGGACATGCGTCTGATCTTCCTTCCTCTTGAGCTGATTTCTCTTTGCGTTTGTTGACAGCTTCACTTGCTGCCACACACACATTCACACACAAAGGCTCAGATACAAACACTATGTTTTTCAATCATTTTGATGTGGCTCATTGCCTGATTAAATCGCACACTTCCATTTTTCAAGCCTTTTGTTTTGATAACTCTGTACTTCAGGTCCAGAGGTGGCCCATGCAGGTTGCTGTCAGTGGTGCATAGGAAAATCACAGCCACATCAATACACCACAGGAGACACAGCAGTAAAGTGATACACAAGATATTCATTTACTGCCTGAGATAAAGCATTGAGCTGACGAGTTATCAGTTGATTGTGTTAGTTTATTGCCAAACCTCTGTCTCCCCCTCTGTGTCCACGTCCGTTTCAAAGCTGGTGCACTGTTAGTTTGGGTAAACTCTGAATATTACAGGGGTACAGAGCTGGTAAGAGGCCCGAGAACATGCAAGCAATTATAGAGCTTAGGTCAGAGTAGCTGGTAAAGTGTTGTCCAGGGGCCTTAAAGTTGAGCCACTGGTTAAGAGACAATCAACGCTCGTCTGAAGTATGTGTTGAGAAACTTTTCAAACACCTTGGACATATGAAACCCCTTCAAACTCAATTTTCAAATCAGAAAGATATCAAACAAGCTGTTGGAGTTAGAGTATGCTTTCTTATGTCTGTCATGATCTCCAACTATATCTGCTTACCAACATGAACTGTACTCCAGAGACCGGGCTGTATAGAACGCACATGTCCATGTGAGAGTCTCTGAATAAAAGACACCGACACGCAGGCAAACTCTGGAGAAAGTCTGGACTCAATTCTGTGGACATTCTCCAGAGTTCGGATCTGAAAACGGCTTATTAGGGACTATAAAATTTCTCTTATGGACTTTTTGAGCTCTGTGTTTACACTTTGGACCTATGTAGATGCTTACCTTGTGACCTTTGCCTGTTTTACTTTCCATTTTCTTCTTGTTTCCCTCTTTTGTACTCGTCTGCACTGCCTTGTTTCACTTGTGTCCAATTATCCGTACCTCCCTTGTGTATTCGGGTCGCTGTGCTTCGAGTCCTCGTCTGTTTGTCTTCTCTATTTTTCTTGTGTTCCAGTTTGTCTCAGTCTGTCTAGCCTTGTACTGCTCCTCTGAAGTAATCTGTTCACTTCTGTTCGTCTACCCAGTCTAGTGATTCAATTCTACTCCCCCAGGGATTCCCTTGTGTTTTCCTTTCTGATCATTTGAGTATTGGACTTTGTTTGCCTGCTTGCCCTCCAACCTGCCAACCAGAGTCTGTAGGCCTGTCAAACAAATTAAATACTCCTTGCTGAAACTAGATGCCTTTATTCTACAGCTGCATTTAGGCCCTTCAAACTGGATAAAGTCGAATAATAGTTGATAGTCGAAGCGAGATCATTCTTTAGAATAAAAATGGATTTTCAAAACAACTCCCCATGGAGAGGAGAGACACCAATTTATTGCAGCAACGAGGTTGTAGGGAATCATTATTTCACGTAGAGCAGTGAATGGGAGATTGAGCAAGAAGACAGATCCAACATAATCAAAAGCAACAAGCAGCAACTATTACCTCCCATGAAACTCGCTCTTTGGATTAAGCTAAATTGATGAAAGTTAGCAATATGTCCCCAAAGAGTCAGCAGGCTCCAGGGAAGTACAGGCGCCCTACATCATCCTCTGTCTCAGTGAGAAGGGGTTTTTATTTGTTTTTAAAGATTCCCCTGATATCCTCTTCAATCTGCCTCGAGCAGAGCAGTAAATTTACCATGCACAGAAAATCAATATGCTAGTCCTATTATAAGATGAGTGGGTGTGATTTAAGACTGCCTCTTATCGGCTATCAGCATCTTTAACGGCAGCACGGCTAAACGCGCACACACTCACACACACATACACAGATACACACGCCAACGACAACACACCAAACAGGACAACACCATGTTGTCCAGGCATAATAAATGAATGTGGATGTTAGTGGGGAACATAAAACAAAAGTAATTAACGGGAGCTGAAGCTCCCAAAGCTCAGAGCAGTTGATTAATGATTCCTTTCAGTGCAGAGGGCTCAACTACACTGGTGAATCCTAACGAGATGAGACACAGAGCGAGAGAGAGGGAGAGGAGGGGGTGAATAGGTATGTCACTGACCTGTCCACCTCCACTAGTGCCGACAATGTCCACCTGGATGAAAACTGTCTCCAGCTGGGAAGGGGCGGGGGGTGTGAGTGTCGTGCTTCTAGTTAACAACGGGAGCTCAAGAGCTTGTCTGTCAATCACACACTTTTGCAGCTGTATCATTAGGTAACACATTCACACGCTGCTAACTTAAATGTAAATTTCCTGCACTTGTATTTTTTTACTTTCTCATCAACATAGGAAATGTTGTGTTCACTGTTTACCAACTCATTGCCATTTTATATTTAAGTTCCCTCAGTGTTCATAATGCGGGAGGTTTTTACAAGAAGATTTATTTTTCTGCAAGGCTCTCATTCTCTTCAACTAAACAGGTTAAACACGGATGATGTATAAAAATGGATGACCTGACATCTCCCGTAAAGTGAAGCTCAATCATCTTGATCGCCTCAGTTATGAAAGAAAAACATTTAAAAGTCAAAGTACAAATTAATTTTACTCAATGACAGTGTTTCAGTCATTTAGGTAGCTCTTATCTCACTTGTCTATTCCCATAAATGTATTTTCAATGAATTATTTGATGCTATAAAAATAGGGTGACCTGTTTAAAGTTGCTACTGACTTGCCGAGTGTGTATCAGCGAGACCTTGGTACCGTGGCTCCACACCATGATCACTACTGTGCAAACCAAATTACGTAGACAGTGCAATATGGTGGCACCGGTATTCATGTAATATAGGAGGAAGTGGTTAGATCTCCGTTTCCCATCTTTATAAAGAGTCTACGTGGCACAAACAGGACGTATAGAGGGGCTTTTTGTGCCGCTAGTTTCTATTATAGTCAGATGGAGACGTTTGATGACTAAAAGGACATTGAAGGATAAAGTTAGAATCTTCTAAGATAACAAAAAGGTGACGATGACTATAAACAGTGTAGAACGGCTGAGTTAGCATGAATGAAAAGGCATGAATACGTGGTATAGAGAAAAACTGGAGAGATAGTAGGTTTTACACTCTACAGTACAAATGAATGGTGTATGCTACAAATCAAACATCTGAGTGTATATTTGAGCTCTCAGTGTGTTAACAAATCTTCCCCTGAGCTCTCCAGTACACATATAAAAGAATATCCTGAGCATTCCTCTCCCTAGGTTTGAAAATCACTGAGGTGCATCCTCTCGTGAAAGTGAGAATAGATGTTCCATGTTCCACCTGTGTTGCTGAAAAACCCAGATAATACCCTCACTGCAAACTCCTGGGCAAACAGAAAGAGACCGTCTCTTACAAACACCAGAAGTCACATCCTGTTAGGGAAAGCAGAAATCAAGACTCCACGCAGTAATGACGGTGCTGGGAGCTGCTGACCTCAGCATGCAATTAGATGCAGACTGCAGGCTGACTGGCATCTCGTCTCGGGGAATTGTGGGATTTGTGTGTGTTTGTGTGTGTGGGAGAGAGGGCGAGAACTTGTGAGAAAGAGGGAGACAGCAAAACAGGTTGTGTGCTGGGAAAATAGCTCCCGACCGACTCGTAATGCATTTCTCTTGCTCATAATTGGATTTTAAAAATACATGGAGGAGCCCTTTTTTATGTGGTGTCAGGTTGACTCCTGATGCCTTCCACTCCCTCTGTCTTGTGGTGTCTCTCTTTCTCTGGAGCTCTTTATTCTCCTGTGATGCCATCTCTCCACACACTCACTGTATCACCCCCCCCTCAGTCTTTCCTCTCGCTGTTTCACTTTCATTCGGCCTCCTACTTGGACATGCCCTCTTCTCTTTTATCTTTTATTGTGGCTTTTAGCTTGGAAAGACAGAACAAGGAAAGCAAAATGTCGATTGCTGCCACCACACACAGGGGGTAGATGAAGATGTAATTTTATTGTACCAAGACAAGAGAGTTGGACAGAGGAGGTGGCAACATGCTGTTTTTAGGTAGTTGGAGCAAACAAGGCTCATGCTGGACATTCAATCTCAGGGCGTTTTCATATTTAGTACGATTGCTTCGAACCCAGAGTACAACACGCACCTTAACTCATCATTAGTAAGGTTGCTCTATCTACACACTCCGATACAATAGATAGTGGTTTGCACCTGGTTGGTTTGTAACCTGTCAAGTCTCATTAACTATGCAACATTTGTTTAGGTTGTGACTCTTGGATAGAAAAGCAGAATTGGATGTACACTCCCACATGTAAATACCATAGACTGTCCGTTTACGTTACTTTAAATATAATTTAAAATCAATCTCAAAAAAATTGCATTGAACAAACATAAGCGTGATAAGAACTGTACTGCTATCAGCCACCAGGGAGCAATCAAGATGACTTGGCTTCACATTTGGGGACCCTTCCTATTTTTATTGTCTATGGTAAATACTATTGATTTTAGTGTGTACACTGTAGTTGTGTTTGTATGTAATTAGTCACGTAAATACGGATACTTGAATTCCTTCAATAGACCAGAGGTTCTGTCATGGCCATGTCAGAACAGGACAGCTGAATAGTTATCACATCATACCATGTAGTAATCTTCATGGCTGATGTGAACCATACTGCAAAACTCAAGAACCATACCTAAGACCAACTCCGCAAGCAAAGCAGGGTGCGGTTTTTTGATCCCACTAATCAAAGGAACTAGGTAATGACATCAAGTGTACTCAGGTTCCAGGGGAGAAAGCTCCTTTATTTGTTTTTACAGTAACAGCATGGAGGACCTCTGAGGAAAACATGCTCCAGTGCTTCGCAGTTTTCTTTTCAAATACACTGGAGCACAGTTTTAAATTCTTGTTTTGGATATTTAATTGGAATATTTTGTGTAGTTGCTGAAGTCTCATGACTGTCATGGCCTAGTTCTTCCATCTTTGTAGCAATGCCAAAAGCCATTAAGCACACTTTTGTAACAGCAAGGAAACATTTTTTTTATTTCCAAGCCTGTTTCTTTTTTAAACAATTTACCTGATTCCTCTGCTTTCTGTGTTTAACTACCTCCCTCCTGTTGAGAATTTGAGTGCATCCAAACAACAGCTATAATAAGCTAGTGTGTGTGTGTGTGTGTGTGTGTGTGTGTGTGTGTGTGTGTGTGTGTGTGTGTGTGTGTGTGTTTGTGTGTGTAGAAGTAGAGGTGATTGGTACATGTGTGATAATGTTCAGAGACCTCAAGCTGTCAATGTCTTATATGCTTCTAATCTTGCACTACATGTAACACTTATCTTATTCTTACTGTGAGGAGTAATGATGCATGACCAACAACTTAGATCTATCTATTAGACTCTGTCCAAGCTAGACATTTTAACGAAGTTTTCCCCCTAATTAACAGTTCCATATTAAATCGGATTAATACGTTTTTGTCCACCGGCTACGTACCACAAGCTTTTAAGGTAGCAGCAATTAAACCCTTGTTTAAAAAGCCCACTCTTGATCCAGAGGTTTAAGGTAATTTTAAACCCATATCAAACCTGCCCTTCATTTCCAAAATCCTTAAAAAAGCTGTTGCTAACCATCAATGTAATTACTTAAATAGTAGGGTAGACTTTCAGTCAGGATTAAGAATCCATCAGAGCACAGAAACAGCACTATTAATAGTGTCTATTAATGTCTCTATATTCGTCCTGTTGGATCTTACTGAAGCATTTGACACCATAGATCTTAAGATTCTGTTACAGACTGGAACAACATGTAGGAATTAAAAGAACGGCAATAGGCTGGTTTAAATCATATTTATCAGATAGATTTGAATTTGTTAATGTGAACACACAAGCTAGTCATAATGTTCCACAAGGTTCTGTCCTTGGACCTATATTCTTCACCTTATATAAGCTCCCTTAAGGGAAAGCACCAAATACACTTCCATTGTTACGCAAACAACACCCAACTGTATATCTATGAAACCTGATGGATCTAGTCACTTAGTTCAACTTCAGGATTGTCTCAACAGCATTAAGGCCTGGATGACCCTAAAACTTCCTTACTTCTAAATTCCAACAAAACTGAGGCCATTGTAATTGGCCCTTACCATCTTAGACAAACATTGTCTGACCAGTCAATTTGGATGGTATTATTTTTGGCCCCCCACTCCACTGTGAGGGACCTTGGAGTTATGTTTTGTTTGATGTTATGATGTAATTTGACCCACATATAAAACAAGTCTCAAGGACAGCTCGCTTCCACCTGCGCAATATTATGAAAATTAGCAAACATCCTCTCAGAAGGATGCTGAGAAATGTGTTAGCTCTATCATCCTGGATTACTGTAATTCTATATTATCAGGATGTCACAGTAAGTATGTGAAAGAGTGCTGACAGGAACTAGAAAGAGAGATTAAATCACTCCTGTCTTAGCTTCCCTGCATTGGCTCCCTGTAAAATTCAGAATATAATTCAAGCTCCTGCTCCTCACATATAAAGCTCTTAACAATCAAGCCCCTTCATATATCAAAGGGCTCATGACAACATATTATCCAAATAGATCACTCTGCTCCCAAACCCCAGGCTCTCTTGTGGTTCCAAGAATCTGTAACAGTAGAACAGGAGGTGGAGCCTTCAGCCACCAGGCTCTTCTCTCCTGTGGAACCAGATCCCACTCTGGGTTCTGGAGGAAGAATCCATCTCTACATTTAAGGTTAAAAAGAAAATCTTCCTTTTCAATAAAGCCCTAAAGTTAGTGCTGGATGAGGTGAGTCCTCCTGAACCATCCCTTGGTTATCGTAAATATACTTGACTAAAGAGGCACACGCACTGGGTGGTGCTGTGTAATCAGTTGTGAGCACAAGTTGTGCAGCACCAACTTGTCTTGCACATTCATGTCAGCAGACGTGGCCCTTCGTGGTTTAATCATTGGGTTTTAGCCTAAGAAAGAAGTCTTCATGACAGAAACCAACTACGAGCACAAATAATAGAACATATGTGAAGATCTGTCAAAAAATGAGGTTCTCACAATGGAGAAGAGGCCAAAGAAGAAAAACAGCAACCAACAGCTTTGTCTACAAAGTACAGCGTGGGAGGTTTGACAGGTAAATGCTTAGTAGAACTGCAGTGAAGCACAACTGAAGCTTCGTGTAAACACACACAACAGATACACAAACACCTATTTTTTTTCACAACACACACACACACACCACACAGAGACAACTATATGCTGCAAAAGCAACACAGTGAGAACATGGATACACACTCATTCTTTCTCTCACACACACGCACAAACACACACACTCACTTGTGTTTCCTGAGCGAGAGCCCCATGTGTTGCCTCATCTGCTGCAGGCCGTGGTAGTCCGTGTAGATGAGGTCAAAGGGCAACGGGCCAGTGAGTGGGCAACTGCCTCTGCCTGGAGGCACTCCGAGGAACCTGCAACACACACACAAGTAAATCAGTTTAGACAAGCAGAGGAGCATGACAGGGAAGAGCGAAGGTTCACTCTAAAAACAACTGTGAGCTCACAAGCTGCGCCTCAGCCTGCTGAGCTTCCAGAGCATCCGAGAGTTCATTATTCACTCACACAAAAACATTTTGGTTTCATGAGAATGAGAGGGTTAACAAACAGCAGTGTTAGCTGACCTCGGTCCAAACAAGTTTCACAACATTGATCTTTCAGAGGTTGAGCTGACCCCAATAGAGGTCATGTATATCAATATGTGAAGAGCAAGTGCTGTTTTTTTTCCCATTTTTCTCAAATGTCCCAGAATCAAAGAAATGAAAAAGGAGACAAGTTTATGGTTGATACCTGTGATCCTGAGTCCTATTGATGCAGAGTTCAGAGTCTACGGTCCACATTTTCTTTCACTCCTCCTGCTGAGCAAAAACTATGTACAAGAGGTTTTACACTATATTTGATTTACACGTGGCAGTGTGATTAAGCTTATTTATTAAAATACAGACCTCAGGTTTGACACTGTCTAATTGGACTGCACTTTATGGACTGTAATTCCCTGACACTATTCTCTCTTCTGTTCTGCTGCAATTATCAGCATTGGTTGGTACATCCCTTTGATCCAGATGTAGATGGGTGGTCATGACATTTGATACAAAGATTCATGGTAATCAGAGGATAGATCCTCATGACTTGAGTTAATGATCTCACTTTTCAAGAGGAGATCAAATTTTATTTAATATTTTTTAAAGGTGTAGAAGGTAAACATTGACAAGAATTATTGTTGTCACATTTTCTAAAACCTTCACTATGATCAGACAGCAGTACGCACGGCAATATTAGGAAAATTCTTGCCCCTCTGGCTGCACTTGTAATGAAATTTGGAAGGAGGAAATGCTACTGTTTTTAAACCACCAATCACTGCTCATGCACAAGTTCAGAAAACACACATCTACCTGCTTAACATCCTAATGTTAGCAGTGTAATGTCTGACAAGAATTCTGCTCTACTAAGACCAGCCTTACAGAGCTGATTTGAGAGTACTTTATAAATGATGAATGAAATGATCCTTAGTAAATGTTCCAGTTATGTGAAAAACATTAACTGCAGAATTGCATCAGCAGAAGAACTGCTTGGTTAGCATCAGCAGTGATGGCTGACAAAGAGCCGCAGCTACAGAGACTGAACTTCATCAGCAGAAAACCAGGTTTGACTGACACCCGATCTGTGAGAGGTGCATCTTTGGAAAAGACAACACAGCTGAAAGATCCTCGCACTAAAGATAGAAACTGATGAGAACAAACTATGCTTGTTTTTAAATTCCCCTTGAAGAAATTAAAACCCCTGAACCTCGAGCTGAAACACTCAACCTGCTGAGCCACACAACAATATAAGGCAAGTGGTTTGAATGAAAATTAACCATAGTAGGCACATTCAAAACTAGAAAGTAATGGAGCGGATACCTCCACAAAGGTCTAACATTCCCCTTAAATGTAATTGCACCACACAAAATTGCACTCATAAATGTCAGTCCCCTAAGTAGAGAATGGGGGAAGACATGCAGCAAAGTGCCGGGTTGGAACTGATCCCTCAGGAGGACTAAAGCCTCCATATGTTGGTGAACTGTGCTGCCAGGTGAGCTAGCAGCACCCTATCGGAGATTTTTCATCAAGACCCATGAGAAATTGGTGAAAATGTCATTAAATTGATTATAATGAATATGAAAACAACCAAACCTTTGTCTGGATCTGCACCGAATTGCAAGGGGTCATTTCTCGGCCAATGTCCCATGCTTCCACCAAGTGTTGAGGGAATCATGCCAGTAGTTTATTGAAAATCCTACTGACAACTTCCCTTGTCGAAGTGATTATAAACGACAGCCAGTATGTCCCTCAAAAAAATTGCATGACTGCAATGAAAAAGTAACTGAGCAAGTTGAAATAAACAAATGGCCATTGATGTTTGCGGTCTTGCTTGCCTTGAGCTTTTCATATCAAAGTTAAAAATCTATTTCCCTGGAGAGTCAAACACTTAAAAGGTGTTTTTGACTGAAGGTTATATTAAAAAGTGTGTTTGTTGATCAGATTGCATCGCGTGGGTAATGCTAAGTTCAATCAAAGTCAAGCCAGGGGGCAGTGAGGAGGCCTGTGGCAGAAAAATAATTCAAACAAACAGGATGAAAAGAGCTGAATTTGAAAAGACCTGTCTGCATCGTAACTTCCAGCAGCAACAACAGATGGTCGATGGATGAGATGAGAGAAAATAGAGAGATAGAGTTATATCCAATGTGCTGAGTGAGTGTGTGTGTGTGTGTGTGTGTGTAAGACAAGGGTGTGTATGTGTTTGTGTGATCTATACCTGCTGTGTTGTGAAATTTGCCACAGACACACACAAATAATATTTGTAAGTGTGTGGTGTACTGTGCCTGGCCACACTTGTTTGAATCAGTTTCAACTTCAATGTATTGACTGACTGAGGGCTATTCTGCTGCCATGCTGACAGACCTGCTATTGGATATCTGACCTGTGAGTGGTCTGCTAGCTCTTATTCCTGTGAGAGATGAGGCCAAAGGCTAATGGAGACTGTAATGCAATTCGTACCCCCAGTGAATTTTATTTTGCTTTGCTAGATTTACAATGGAGTCTTTTTGGCTGCACTGCTTATCCAAGGGGTCATTAGATATTGTTGTGAAGCAGCTCTACTGGCAGCTGCTAACAACCATCACTCAACAGTGGAAACACACACACATGAAAGAGTTTGGTGATAAAAGTGAAAAATGTAAAAGGTGCTATAGTGTAAAACCAGCTAATGCAGCATGAGGCTTCTACATAGGGGAATCTTTAAGCAATGGATTTTAAGCAGTTTTCTTATTACCTCCCTAAAGAAGGTTATACTTTCTTCTGTTTGTTTTTAGCAAGATTACCTCAAAAACTACTCGACCCATTTCCATGAAATCTTGTATCACAATGAAGCCAGACCCTAAAGTAAAGTAGCACAATAGCAGTGAAGATACAAATCAAACTGTCCCAATGGAGGTAAGTACTGTGGAAAAAGTAAACATTTTCACTATTTTTTGGATGTTTTACGATCTTACATCCATGCCAGTTTGATTATGTGGACGCTATGTTTACAGTTGGCACATTACTGTGTATAGTAGATAGATATTATTGACAAGGTTACACATGTTGTTAAATTATGTGTGTCTTTATGAGTCTCTTTATAGTCAGACAGCTGGACATTTACTGTCCTCAACATTTCGAATAACAATCCCAGTCAGGCATTCACATAAACACACTGTTTGTGTTCCATCAAAAGCACATAACACCATTATCCATGATCGCTGTACCATCTCTGGGTATTCTAAGAGGAAGGCCAGCGATAACACAACATGTATAATCCATTTTAGAAACTGTGTTGGAGCTTGGTCAGTCCTGTTTTCCTGCATCAGTCGTCCCGTCTGTCTGTCTCTCTGTCATAGCAGAGAGAAGGGGGACAATGAGGCCAGTGAGAAAGGGTTTGGCTTATTGTAGTATTGCTAACTGAGATTTAAAAGAACAAGAGAAAGAAAAACAAATAAATAAAAAGGCAGATTGTGATGTACCAACAGCTTAGAAAACAGCAGTATGGCAGAATAGAATTAGATGCTCAGGTTCAGGCTTTTCATCAGCAATGGCTATTCAGCCGACCAGCAGCCTTGAGAGAAAAAGATTTGTTGGTCCTGAAATAGTCTAATGTACTTTTCCATTTGTAAAGGAATACCGAAGGTCATTTCTGAATGATATATTGAATGCTCAATCTCTCAAAGGTAGACTTTTTTCAACAAAGCCAAACTCGACAAGGTGCCCATGGAGAGAGGTTGGTACAGAAAGAACACCTTGCATGGGAAAACTCAAACAGAGAAAAACTATTGTAATATTCCAAAGGAAGGTATAGAATGTTGTGTGTTCCATATGTGATGTAAATGTAAGATGTAAATTTTCTCTGTTGCTGAACGTGGTTCATTTTTGGGAGCACGTGGTGTTGATGGTCACCTGCTGAGGCAAAAGTTTATAGTACGCCCTGTGACCCTGTGAGCAGCGCTACTGAACACTAGTGACTTGTATTGGAAAGTGATAGGATGAGCTAGCTGGTTAGCATGTTAACTTTCGTGTAAGCTAAAAAGTGATGGAAAACATTGGATTTGCTTTCCACTGCTGGACAAGTAAAGAGTTGTTGAGTTTGGAACAAATCCCAGTAGACATTGGGCGAGATGATGGGTACAACCTGGACAGATGAATTAATCTCACCAGGTTTACCTTTTTTCTGTCCAGGGGTTAAAGCAACTCAGCAGGTTAGCGACTTCTGTCAGCACAAATATTGATGCGATAAAATGGATGACAGGGAGTTATGGAGAAAACATGATCAATAAAGAAGATTACTGGTCAATCAATAATAATGACTGTGATATTATAGAATTCAATTATACATTTCACACCTAATAAGCAGCAGGTTTGGTGTTTTAAGAGGCGAAGAAGAATATTGCAGTCTTTGCTGAATTACTTAGCCACTAAGAATAAAATGTTTGTGGAAGTTAAGGGCTAGTGTTCAGGGAATGAAATCAATACGGGAACTTTCACAGATAAATCTATTCGAGCTAACTATGCATGTTGATATCCAGCTACAGCATTTAAGTATTTATATCTTTATGTGTGTTGCTGCATTTTGCATATGTGCGTGTGTGTGTGCTGTCTGTTAATGCGAGGCCATGTGTTTGTGCACGTGTGTAATTGAAAGTTTGCCAGATTTTCATCCCCTGGGTGAAGTCAGAGGTGGATGTGTGTGTCCCTCAGTGGCCCATACACACACAGTATGGCAGCCGTCCCAGTCGCAATCCAAGTGCCATGCAATGCCACACAGGAGTCCAATTACCCAAGGCTCCCTTGACTCCTGGCTGGCATCCACACACACACACATACACACACACACACACATTTGTACTTCTATCTTAGAGGACACTCATTGACATAATACATTCCCTAGCTCCTTACCCTAACCTTAACCATCCAAACTAAATGTCTAACGCCAACACTAACCTAACTCTAGCCCTAACAATACAAAAACAAGCCCATTGAAAAAGTGAGGACTAGTCAAAATGTCCTCACTCTGAAGGGGCTGTTTAAAATTGTCCTCACAAAGATATAAGTACTAAAACACACACCCACACACACAGTCTTGTAGAAAAACATTGCTGCTTGTGTGTTTGTTGACGGTGTCACACAGTCTGAAAGTGATGTGGCACGGTCCAGTGATCACAAAACCGTTGTGCAGGGCAACGTCCACTCTTGACAGAACAAAACCTGGCCCAACAGGAAAATACAAGGACATGTGAAGGATGTGGAAAAAAGCAGTTCTTCCACTGCACTCATTAATCACACTGAAGTGTTTTGGTGGTTGTACAAGAAGACAACGGATGGGAGGAGGTCATTTACAACCGTGATGCTCTGTCTGTGCTGACCTGCTTCCTCAGACATATCCTGAATATAACATTTGTTTATTACATGCTACGTTATAGTTATTTAAATAGGATCTATGATTATATTGCTGTGCAAATCAATTCATAATTATTAGAAAACAAAAAGATGAAGCTTTTAGACTTTTACAGCTTTGTACACTTTGATTTTATGAGTGATTTCTGCTTTATATTTGCCACAGAGTGATAATAAAGAAGGTATTTATATTTATATTATAATAAGCTATATGAGAATGGGAAAACAGGATACAGTTTAAACCTCAGAGTTGACATTACCTCCCTTTATGTATGATATTATTAACATCCTCAGATTTAACAAATAGCTTTAAAAACAATGAACTCTTAGAAATGTAAGCGTCAAACTACCTGTGAACCTGTTGCTACTTCCTTTAGCCTGCCTTGCTTATTTGCTTTTTAGTCTCTGCTCAGGATCAACAAACCATATCTGCAACATCACCACTGCTGCTCTGTTTCTGCTATTTTTATTTGAACATTAGATGGTGATCTGTCTGCCAGTTGGGCTCTGAAATCTGGATTTCTGATTGGACCCCCGTCTTGTAAAAAGGAAATTTGCTCTTGCAAATTTAATAGCATCGTTAAGAAATGTTCTATTAAACCCTTTCAACAGTTTTCTCCATGCATCCTGGTTTTAGCAAATCCTTACAACTTTGTTCAAGCTTAGTGTACCAACATTATGTTATCAAGAGAAATGCTACATGTGTGTGTTTGCAATTGTGTGCATGTGTGAGTAATTGTCGCTGGTTATGCTATAAACGGTAGCTATTCCATTCAATACCATCTGATTGAATTGATTACCTGAGAAGCAATTTAGCGGTCGCACAAAAGCCCAGTGTGAAATAACACACAATGTGTTACTTGAGGAGAACTAATGACAGTCGTCTTGCCCATATGGATTGTGAGGTAAAGTCTCTTATTCCTGCTCCTTGGTCTGCAGTCACTGTAAGTTGATGCCATAAAAACTATCTTACTATTCCTATCGTGTGTGTGTGTGTGTGTGTTTCATACCTTAATATTTAAAAAATGGAAATTCAAAAAGTAAATACTCTGGTACCAGGGCCTGCCCAAATCTTGTTGTGGTCCTAACAATGCTTTAGGCACCACATATAATATTATTGATGTTTGACTGTTGTACATTATACAGTGTAGTTAACACATGCATTATTCATTTCATTAGTTGTAACCATGTTGCTTTGACAGAGGCTATCGGAATTCATTACACCAGTAATGTTATTTAACCATTCATTAAACATAACAATGCATGTTTGTATGATTACAATGACATAATTAAAATTAAACTCTTAGTTAGTTTATGCATACAGCTCATGTTATAAGTCTATCATTCACTAGCCCCTTAATCTAACCCTGCCTAGCCCTTAGAACCAAGTTTTGCAGATTTTCCTGCAAAAATCTACAAACTGCTCGAACGCAGACTTCACCTCCTAAAATGGGAGTAGTATACCGCCTGCAGCTGCCTCCAGGATTCACACATTAGCGGATCAAGCTGCTGTTGCACAACTTTGCCATCATGTCACGCTGATAAACTTTATCCAAATTCAACTCAGCGACTTTAAAAGGCAGACACATTTTTGATGTTACCTTATGCAACACCAAGGCAACATTTTCAAGACAGTTTTTTCCGGTTTAACAATTACATTTTTGCATGAACCTTCTTTGAAATCGTAAGGCATGTAGGCACCTAAACTTTTTCCTCAAAGCTTTATGCTAAAATCTTGAAAACCAGGTGTGATGAAAGTAACACGCAGCTCTATTTCACACCGTCTTTAATCTCTGAAGGTGCTTTCCTGGCTGGACCACTCTCCTGGATGGAATTACAAGTGATTACTATATTGTTCTCTATATTGGTTTTCTTTTCTGGCAGAGTGAGGATTTAGAACCGTTCATGTATAATGCATGTGCAGATAAATCTCTGCCGTTCAGGTAGCACGACGTCAAAACAAAGATATTGTTGTTAGGAGGTTATAATGTTGATCAAAATTGTTGCTTTGGTTTTGAAATAAGAATAGAATAAGACATGTGAATGTCCAGTAGATGGTTTATATTTGTTGTGACTTGTTTGAAATGATTAAAGAAAAATGAAGAAACAAATATGAGATTGAAATACAGTGCCAAACATTGAATGTCAAAATATTTGCATAATGTTGATGTGTAAAAGAGATTTTGTTCTTTTAAAGATCTCAACAAGAAGGTATTTATGAGCATTTGCTTTTTAGATAGAGCGATAACCAGTAAACAGCAAATATGAAGTGAAACAGGCCTCAGCAAAATCTAGACTTTATGTGGATCTGATGCCAAACACGAGCATCAGTGTGTTTTGATAAGTTTACACACTCACAGGATACACACTCACTGTCTCAGCTGCTGCCTGCTGCCCCCCCTCCTTACTGCTTATCTGACAGACGGGCTGCTGAACCCGTCTCGCCCTCTGTCAGTCAGTCAGGGCAGGGGGGGACTTCATCTGACAGCGCTGATTGAATTGCCCTTCAACTTTTGTGTCGGGCACACACACCCACAACCCCCACACAAACTAAATGCAATCACTCACAAACTACCATCACATACGATCATATGAATTCTTAGTGTTGTCTACTGAAAACACATCTTCACCTGCAGTGATACATCACCAAATGATTGGTTTGTGACACACAAACACACACACACACACACACACACACACACAAGGAACGTAATCATAGACCCGTGTAATCACCTGCTTCCACATCAGCGTTTGATTGCAGCAAGGGGATGGCAATCTGTATTAGCAACGTTTCTTCTACACACGCACACACACCGCTCAACACAATCTTTTACACACAAGCACTCATATGCACCGAAACACACGAACATACACAGCAAAGCTTGAAGCAGCTGACAGGCCGCAGTTATCATCCAAGGCAGGGTGCACCAAAAGGGAGCCGCAAGGTATCATGGTTCATGGAGAGAGAGAGAGAGGGGGGGGGAGAGAGAGAGAGAGAGAGAGAGAGAGAGAGAGAGAGAGAGAGAGAGAGAGGTGGATGACTCAGAGATTAAAGAAGGAAGAGGAAAAAATTCAACACCCCTGTCAGAGATAATAAAATCCTCAGATGAAGAGCCACATTGGAGAGAGGGAGCATTAGATATGCATGGGGAGAGAGACAGATAGAGATAGGGAGATGCGGAGGCAAGGTGAAAGGAGAACTAAGTCTAAGAGGGGCAACTATACTATGGATAATAAGAACAGAAAATACAGTTCTTCCAGATGAAAAATGAATTCACAGATGAGCAATTTCAAACAAACACACACACACATCCTGTGCTAATAAAGCCTGCTCCTGCTTGCTCCCCAGGCATCAGGTGGTCTGCCTTTTTCCCCCTTCGTCAGCAACTCTTGATCTCATTGCACTAAATCAAGAGCAATAAGAATCGGCATTGGTTGTGAAGGGCGAAGTCCAGGGAACTAAAAACCGCACACACGCACGCACACACACACCAATGGAAACACACTTGAGACAACATGCACGAACACGAAAATGCATGTGGTTGGATTTGGGTGTGGAAACAGAAACTGTGGGGGATGATCATTATGCTCTCACGCACGGTGCAGATCAGATAAATCCACTCTGCAACCTGCCACTGGCACTCACTCAGGCAGGAACCAAAAGGAGGCAGAGTGCCAGTCAAGTGACACAGCGGGCAGACGCCTGTGGAGCGAACACATGCATGTCGATGTATGTGTAGGAACAAACACTTACACTGGTAAATCATCTGGAGTCGAGTGTATGGGTGGAAGTGCCATCTCATCGTCCCAGTGCACACATACACACATACACACAAACAACATATTTAAAGGGATAGTTCACCCAGAAATGAAAATTCACTCATTATCTACTCATCCCTATGCCGATGGGTGGGTGGGTGGGCGGGTGAAGTGTTTGAGTCCATAAAACACTTTTGGAGTTTCAGGGGTAAACAGTGTGCTGATTAGTGACCTATCTTCAGACATTAAAAAATAACCGAAAAAAAAAAAGAAGCCCCGGCATATTTGTCTCTAGACGAGGTCATTTACACCAAGTTTTAAATCTGAAAGTCCACCAGAAGTGGCTTAGCTAGCGGACGTTAGCATTTCAGACAGTATCTGAATTCACCTCGTCGGAAGGTATCAACAGACATTTACACGTAAATTACGAACAGAGCTGGTAAAAATGTTTTTACCATCCAAACATGAATGAGAAGACCCCAAATGGTCACTGTAAGCGGATTTAGTGGAGCTGTGCTTTGATTGTTACACAACTGGTCCTGGTCTCTCTCTCATTAACTTAGCAAAGACGGAAATATTGTCAGAATCTGTCCTTCACAAAAATGGAGCAGATACACAATGTCGGCACTGATACTGTAGGCATCCTATAACTGTGAGTAAGAGCTTTTATAACTGCCTTTTCTTAAGTTCAGTTATTTTCCACATTTTGTGCACAAACAGGCGATAGAGTGAGAGGGTTAAGAGAGACCATGCATAACGGAAAAGGCTACAGTAACACAAAGACGCAGAAAAAGCGTAAAAGGCAACGAAAAGACAGCAATCTATTTAGATTTAGTGAAACCAACACCTTTCTTTGCTCAACCTAATTTCAAGGCTGACTGCTCTACGATGGCCCAATTTTCTCCCGGAGAAGGCGCAGAGATGTCAGGTGTACTGACATCAGTTTGAGCCAGGCTTTGACAGCACGTTGCTTTCTAAGCCATTAGGTGAAGGAGACGGTGACAGTGTTATGGAGCCAAATGTTTTGGGTTCTCTCGTTAACTATTAACAACGCCAAAGACGCCTTGTGAGGTGGAGACATCAAACCCAATTATCGCTCGACTTGGCTCGCAGCTCTTTTCAATGACAGTGGAGATAACAAAGGCTCTGATACATATCTAACAAGCAAAGCCAAGCTTGCTACAGGGAAATGTGGATAATAAGAGCTTTCTGACCCCATTTTTAAGCAGTGCTTGGCACAGACTGCTGATTAATTGGTTTCTCTGGTTTAAATGTCATTTAACTCACTGACGCTCTCCAGATAAAGATAAATCCTCTAATGGGCAGATAAAGAACAAAGAGTTGACAATGACTGGGTACAAACACTAAGCTGTAATGCTCATAGCGAATCACTAATAGAAGTCAAAAAGAGAGTTTGTGAAAAGCAGGCCAGAATGTGAGAACACCATCCCTTGGATTTGATCGCCTAACTTCAAAGTTTTACGATGATGTAACTACTCCTCCTGACTACTGGTTCTTTTAATGTTTGACTACTAACTTTCCCAACATCAAAAGTGATGACTATGTGCTTGCTCTGCAGGTGCTGCCCACTGATTTATCTGTAGTGGTCAGCCAACACTGCGCTGAGAACCAATTAAGAACCATTATGTGGTTCATGGTCTTTCAAGCCACCCGTTTGTCCTAAACCAAGAATGTAATTCATTCTTTCAGCTTCAACCACAGTATCTATGATGTCAGTTACTCCACTTTTATTTGTATCTTACTTGCCTGTATAACAAATGTGCCATATTGTATAAGAAATACTCGCCCTAGTAAGATGGGTATGTACATTTGGGATCAATTTAATGGGAGAGTATCCAAAATAAGGTGAATGCAGTTACAGCACAACCCAGCCAACACACTGCTCTGAATTGTAGAGATTTAACAGAGTTGCAGCGAGCTAAACTTTCCATGGTTATCAGTATTATCTTGGTTTTGATAAATGTGCTGAAAATTGTTGTAGAGAAAAACCATTAGTCAGAATAATCATGCCATTTTCCTTCAATCTGAAGTCGCCACATCATGCATTGGGATAAAACTTTATCTTGCCCTTTGTTAACACGATTTTCTTTATGCAAGTTTTGCAGACAAGTTGGATCAAGTTTTACTGAGAACTCCTGTAAAACTTGATGACAATGAAAACATCGCATCACACCAACAGACAGTACTGGGCTGAAAAATAGAGTTGTCACCATTTTCAATCATGTTTCCATTGATGCAAAAAACAACAAGCCTCATTTACATTAAGCTGCATCTGCTTGTCTAGGAGACTGTTGCTAACTTTGGTTGATGCTGGACAGTATTTACTGGTTGTGTGCGAAGGTTGTGCTTTTGAACCCTTCTTAATTGGTAAAGAATGACAAACAGTTGTTAAATAGCTAAATATTTTACTAATCTCCCGTTGAACAATTATGTCTTATTGTGTTAAGTGTTTTCTTTTTTGGCACAAAGAACACTAAAAGCTGTGTCATGTCTCCTCCGAGTTTGATATCCACATTATTTCTGTCCAGAAAGGTATAATATGTTGATCTAATACAGTAAAAACGATATTGGTATCAGTTGTGGAAATCAAAATTGCCAAAAATGTCCAAGATTAGAGTAGATAAGATAAGACTATATCTTATTAGATAGTTTAATATCATTATCGCTTAATCAGTCAATTTTGCCAGTCCTTTCACTTTTTGCAAGCCAATATTATCCTGGTTTATAGATTGGGACCAGGCTGTAATGGGGCCAACAGATAGACGGACAGATCACATTGAATAATGCTGGTGTCTGTCGTGTAAAACCAGATGTGATTCTACATGATATTACATTTAATGCATCTTCTCCTCTCTGCCCTTTTCTTTATTCCCTTCTCCGCCCGCCTCAGGCACATCCTCCTGAAAAATAAAGCTTGGTGAAGGAATGGAGGATGATGAATGGCTGATATTGTCGATTTTACAGGAGCTCGGCTCATCGTGTCCCTGGGCCTTGACACCTATTCAGAGCTGGAACTCTCCTCCCCTGCTTCCATCCCATGCACAGTAAGAGGAGATTGAAAAGCCCTCAGCGCCTGGATCTGGAATGAGGAAACCCGCACACTCCCATGCAACACACACACACACACACACTTCATCTCAGACACATCCCCTTTCTGTACCTGTCCGTCAAGCTTTTCTTCACTTTTTTGTATCTTTGTTCACCCAGAGGCAACAGTTTGGACCCTGCAGCAGGTAGAGGCTGACATTCCTCAGCTCCTTTTTCTAGTCCGACAACAGAAGATGGAAACCCTCCGCTTCTCTCTCAGTCACTCTAGACAAATTGATTTAATGGGCCAAAATTACAAAGAGACTTGTTTCTCCGAAGAGACATAGACTCCACTTTTTCACAATTTCACATGTCTCGTAAACCTGATAACGAGACGTGACCGATTATACTTAGGCCCAGTTCAGTATCAACATCTGCCTCCGGCGATCCAATCAGGTTCAAGTTCAGGTGTGAATGCTCCCATAATTCTTTGAGTACACATTTGAGACGCACACGCACTCAAGTAAATGAGTGTTGGTTACACAAATCATTGTGTGCATAGTCTACTTGTAATTGTAAGTCAGGATTAGCACACACTCAGCAAGATGTTAGAAACCTACCAC
This sequence comes from Limanda limanda, assembly GCF_963576545.1. NCBI lineage: Eukaryota > Metazoa > Chordata > Actinopteri > Pleuronectiformes > Pleuronectidae > Limanda > Limanda limanda. The sequence continues at coordinate 19,082,758 of NC_083637.1, read as the reverse complement.
AATGCCACATTTTACAAGTTTAGTAAAAAAAAAAAAAAAAATCAACCTTTTGTCACAGTCGGCATTTTGACAAGAAATAATAACAAGCATTTTGTTACCATCAGTGATTAAGATTCCTGAACAGAACAGAAATGGAATGAATGTGATGAGTATGACCTGTGTTTACCTACTATGGCAAAATGGCTGCTGAGAAAAGGGACCATTAAAGGTTGGCAGTGACAGCAAGCTGGGATCAGATAAACGTTGTGACCGTGTGTAGAAATTGCCTGAACCACTTTTCTTTCTGTCTCAGGTGACAGGAGGAATGACAGCTAATTTCAGAGAAACTCTAGGTGCCATTATCACAGGTGACAGACCAGTCTACAGCCCCAGATGTATCCCTGATACAGTTAAACATGGGAGCAGTAATGATTGCATATGTGATGGATACATTTACATATTTTTAACAACTGATTTTATCAAATGCTAAATAGAAAGGACTTAATATTATGTGTTAGACCTGTGCTTCTTCCTGTTGTGGGTAGTGAAAATATCATACTATATAGAGATGGACCGCTTCTCTCAGCTTCCTTCCACAATCTAGAAATTATGGCAAAATGTTCCAGATATGAGCGTAGCCATCTTGTGCATTTAGAGCCAAACTCTGCACAGCAGTGATTAGGGGATGGAGCCCCTGTAGCGATGTTCCTCCTTAATCAGCTGTCAATCATCATTTTTACAACATCAATTAACCAATTAAAACCACACTTACAAGTAAAATGACTACTGAAACATATACCAATGTAATAAGAATTATCTAAAATGACAGGAACCCTTCTTGAGAAAAATGTATTTGACGTTTACTTTGACTTTTTAGTTTGGTCCATGTTCCATCAACCAACAATACCCCCTCGGTGGGAATACGACCTATACTACAGCCAACCACAAGGTATCACCAGGTATAGACATTGACAATCTTTGACTTCACTTTTAGGGTTCTGTCATGTTGTCCATCTTTATATAGACCCTGTTTCAAACTATGACCCAGCTCTTCTTTATGTTATAATACTACCCCAGAACAATGTGCTAAATCAGCGAAAGAAGCACAAGCAGCCGTTTGTCCTATTTATGTTTCCAAGTCCCAGTTGTGTCATGCAGACCAATTAGAGGTAATGCCAATGCAGAGAAATGAGTCAAAGCAACACCAGTAACAAAAGATAGTCACCCTCTGGGCCACTAGTGTTTTTTCCCCCTCAGTGCTTCAAATCTGAGACAAGGAAAAAAGCACTTCATTACAAAGTGTGCACTCTGGTGTGTGCGTGTGGAGTTTGGAGTCAGGGGTGATGAAACGCTGTAAAAATCATGGAAGTTCATAACAAGCACAATAAGCTTGGGGGTAACAGAAAATAAAGAGATTGAGAAATGAGTCGGATGAATGAATCGAGATAGAAAGAAATAAAGGTGAAGAGACACAAGGTAAGAGAGGAGGGGAGGTTGCTTTCAGTTTGTTTCTGCCATCTCACACACTTTAAGCAGAGAAAATGATGCAAGCCGAGCATACTACTCATTTGCGAGCTCTAGTTTTTAACAAAGAGACACGCTGACACTCCTTCCCACTTACCAACACACACAGAGCTGATAAATGTTAATGCACTACAGTTTTGCCTACAATAGGGAGCTACCCCTCCAGTCTCCTAAAAGAGTTTCACACACCTCAGCACGTTCTCTTAAATAAAGGGATCGGATACACACTCCTTACATAACCCAAAGGTTCGATATTTTTAATAGGAGAAGCTTCTCCGCTGCATTTACGGCCACGTGTGTGATAATGTTTCGTCAGCTTCTTTGCAAATTGTTTCCCTCCTCACTTACACAACAAAGCCAGAAGGAACAAAAAGGCCTTTAACTTTTGAAAACTGTAGGAGAAAACCAGCTGTGTCAGGAAAGTGAGAAACGCCTAATTGTGTGGGACAGGCAAGGGAGGCATGATTGGGGTTTTAAAGAGGATTTGTGTGCATGTGTGTGCGCTACTGTCTGCTTGGGTAAGGTATAATAAGGTGGCTTGAAACCAGGCTGTCGGAGAGCCGGAGGTGAACTGAGGTCACTGACTCCAGTCTCCCTACAAGCTTCACTTCAATGATGGTGGAAGATGAGGGAGTGAAGTTGATGGTGGGCGATGGATTGAGAAGAGACATAAGGAGACAATGAGAGAGAGATACCTGAGCACAGAGAGACAAAGAGCTAGACTTTTCATGGACTTAAAGATATGTTACAATTCTACATTGAAATGTCAAAAAACAACTACACCTTTGCTATATGTTTTGTTGACTTGCTTACTTACATTTTATATAAAGGTTTCCAACAATTTTCAAACCCGGAGAGATACCAGTTTTATTCAAGGTAAGAAGATGTTTCTTTTCGGTCGCTTAAATAGTACACAGCTAGTCAGTTAGCAATTCATTGCCCATTGCTGCGTAACGTAAATAAAACTTTATTATATAACAACTCCCATGATCCCACGCTGCTTTACAACATCATTAAACTAGGTATTTTGTTGTTTTTTTGTTGTGTGATTGAGAGACCCCTAGTGGCTCTAGTACATGATATATGTTGAACAGAAACACACGGAAATAAAAAGTGGAAAAAGTAGAATACAACTTAAAGGAAATTAAAAATAATAATCACTACCACCCATTACATCCACACACTTGATTTGCATGGTACTTGTGCAGAGTCCACATCTCTAAATTGAAAATCATTGGCAGATGTTCTGTAACAAGGTCCACTGATATTGAGAAACAGATGAAAGTGAGAGATGAAAATCCAACTACCTGGAGACCCTATTAGAAAACATAAAAGAGAAGGAAAAAACTAATTAAAAGAAGGTGAAGAGATGCAGCAATGGTCAAACTACAGCACCCACAAGGCAGAGAGGAGAATATAGAGGAGAAACAAGTGTGGCGCTGAGAGAGTCTGAAGACCCGTCCAGAGACACATCCGATTTTATGGGGAGTTACGTAACCTCTGTAGATAGCTCTTTTTGCATAAATCTCTAGGGTTATGCAAGCCATCTCTGGGCCAAAGCCTCAGATTTATAGCAATGAGCTTATGATGGAAACTAGCATTAGTTATTTTGCAGGATGCTGCAGCCGCTCTAGTATACACACATATACGTGGATTCACAGGAGCATACGGAGGCTTTCTCTTTACTGTAAAACACTCTCTCTCTCTCTCTCACACAAGTCATACAGACCAATAGGTAGATTAAGTCCACACATAAGCATGACCACTCTCTCTGATGTTGCTAAATGCCCAAAGGGAAGACCTGGTTTGACATTAGAGGCAGTACAGGCTTCTGATACAACTGCATATCCAAATGGAATAAAAGCCAAACTTCTCTGCACAGAACATAGAAGCTAGATGCAGTCTGTCAGTTCAGTGTAAAGGCTACAGTGTCAACAGTAAACCTGAAATCATTGCACTAGATAAAACCCAAGCCTATTCACCCGCTTACCACTGCTGTGAGAAAGAGCTTAAAGCAGTGCAGGGATTTAACTCTGGGAAAGACAGTCTAATGCTCTTTGATATTTGCTTATTATATGAATGGTTCAGTGGTTTGACTGATATAAGGAGGAGGCAGCACAGAAGGGAGAGCAATACCACCGTGGAAGCAAAACTGAGATATAAAGGAAATGTAGCTGGTAATGTACACAGTCGAATACAGACGTTTCCTGACAGCCTGCAAGTGCATTGTCTGGAACAGGTTGATGTTCCGACCCATGAGTATTAAGGATTATAACTACTTTATTACCACATCAGTACTCAGCACTCATGGGTCGGACTGCACTGTGAAAACTATATTGACAACACTATTGCAGCAGGTAAATGTAAATCTAAGATCTTCTAAAGAGTCCAACAGTAAATCTGAATCTGCTGGAGCTCAACACTCTGATAGGTTGTTGCTACACTTCAAGGAACAGTAAGAAAGCCTGAAGTAAAACCTAAAACAGGAATTTACATTTCTTTAGTGCCCATAACACCATCGTAATTATAATAAAGCCTCATAAGTGAGAGGAAGGTTTGAATGAGTGTGAATCTCTGCTCTCTACCCATTTTCAATCGTGGGCAGATATCAGGGATAGAAGTTTTTAGATTCTCTACAGCAACTGTACTGGAAGCGTTGATTGGCTGTGACTCCACCTCTAACCCCAACTATAGCCCAGATTCTGATCTCCATGGCAACTGACACTATACCTTTACAGTCGGGATGAGACTGTGAAACTTGACACCAAGTTTGAGGAAGTGATGGAAAGGGAGAGTGTAGGAAGGGAGCGAACATTTTTAAAACCCACGAGAAGTCACTTTTGAAAATAGGTGGTTTAGCTTAATAGCAAAAGGTAGTGGAAAACAAAGTGGCTCAAAGGTATATTAACACCATGGAAAAAACTTCAATAAACTCTGTCATATACTAAAATAAAAGCAAGTAAAAAACAGGCTTGTAATAAACGAATGGCAACATGAACAGCAACGACACAGGGCTTTTAGTGAACTATTGCATCCTTAAGTGGACAAAGACAAATGTGGAGAAACACACTGATTAGATATAAATCAGATTAATTTCACATTGTTTTCAACAGAGACTGTGATGTAATTTTGTCCAGTATCTGATTTGTTTTATAGCTTTTCTGTTTACTGACCCATTATGTCTCATTTACTGCCTTTGGTTATAAAGTAACAACTGAGGTTTTAAGATGCACATCCAACATCTGCACTTATAGTTTTCTATGAAGGCCGACAACACACGTTTCTGCAGCAAGGCAGCAATTGATCACATTTATAGGCTGCATCTTTAGATCCAGGTTCAATTTAGGGTATGATAATTACTTCTTCAGACCTCATGGTGATTGCTGTGTTTGCTCCGGTCCATACACTGCAGTATTTTTTATCCTGTGCCAGGATCTGTCACTGTTCAATTTAATTTTCTATACGTCTCCTTACAGTCTGAACAGGATCGGACAAAAAAAGCTGCTGCTCATCCACCTTCACAATGACTGGTGCAGCTCTCGGTCATCTGGACCCTGCAGCCTGTGACGTATGGCCCCCTCAGCTCTGTCTGTTCTCCCTCTCACACTAATAAATCTCAGAGCCCTTTTCAATCTAATTGGCACTGAACTCAGCTCGTCGAGCTCGCTCGGATAGCCCACATTGTGCGGAGTGCACACTCAGCAAAGACAGGGAGATGCAAAAATCCGGATTTAATTAACTGGTGTGTGTGTATGTGTGCCTGTGTGTGTGTGTGTGTGTGTGTGTGTGTGGGCAAGTAAGTGGTGCGAGTAAAATTTCCGCTTTGTGAATAAATGAAGGAATGAATGAGTCCAAAATTTGAAAAAAGAGATGAGCCTTCACAAAAAAAGAATCCACTGCATAGAGCCATTATTTGCATATTTGAATAACACGACTCCTGCCCCAACTACACATATGCCAACTCAGCACTTTCCTGTTCTCCCCTTTTCTTCCCAGTCGGCTTCACCACACACGCTTTCACCTGCGCAGTGACGGCACTGAGAGTGAGACATGTCTACGCTGTCACAGAAAAATGGTGAATATAAGTGCATGATTCCCAGTGTCCTGCAGACCACGAGGCAGCAATTCATCACATTCGTTTAGAAAATGCACAAAAAATAAAATCTCTATACAAAAATATATTTTTATCGCCAACAGTAGAATTCAGATAATTTTGTTTTATACTTCATTATGTTGCATCCCAAGTTACAGTTATATGAACAGAAAATGAATGAGTCTCTGTGTGCTCTGTTTATGCTTCTCTACTGAATAGTGTCCAACCACCTGACCACAGCTGACTGGAAACCATGGAAACCGAGGTGTACGTTACACACACAAAGAATCAGACCCTCAGTGGCCAATTACAGCTACCATCAGCTCCCTGGCCAATCACAACTCTCAGTTGTGGCCATGAACTGAGTGTTGTATTGTGGTCTGCAACACACACATGACCCCCTCCGCCCACACACATAGACACACACACACCACTGTGGAGGAGTTGAGGAGTTGCGGGGGTGGATGGACTCTCTGCACTTCTTGTTCAGTTGTGTTCTTATGTTGCCCTGAGGACTGTGAAGCTGACTTGTTTTATCCGTCTCTCCACCTGTCTGTCTTTAGGGTAAAACATAATTCATATCTCCTCTGTCCTTGTCTTGTTGCACATTCTTAAGGATGGGAACAAAGGATGAATAGCATTATGTCTAGAGAGTTGGATAAGATTAAGAACAATTTCACAAGAGAAAGTAAGAAGAGAAATAAACTATGGAGCCTGATAAACAAATAAAAGCATCAGTGTAAAAGTACAAATAATTGATGTATTTCACAGCAATTATGAGCTTTAAGATCTTTAACATATTTTCGCCTGTTTACTTCCATCACACCGAAAGACAATACCTTGACCTCAATGCACAATACACCAGCATCAGCAGCTACAATGTGATTGATTTGAGGGAGACTTTGTGAGAAATAATTGTGAGACATTCAAAGTGTTGACTCTGTTGCTGCCTTTGCAACTTGTCTCAAAACTTACTTTTATAAAAGGGCTTTTCTCAACAGCTATCAGAGATCTGTGGCCTTGGGCTTTCTTCTTATTTTTATCAAGCTTTTTCTCTTTTATTTTCTTTCATTGTGAGTTCTGTTGATCGTGTTTTCAATGTTCTCACCCTTGGAAAGCATTTGTGCTTGTTTTGCTTTCAAGCCTCCTATATCACCTCTTTTTCTTTTATTGATAATTTTTCTCTTTTTGTCCTATAATGATGGTTATATTTTCAAAGTTCTCACCTTTGGAAAGCATTTTGATCTTTTTGCTTGAGAAGTCTCAATAAACTACAATTACCACCGTGCAGTGTCATCAGCCAACCAGTATAGATACACTTTATATCCCTGTCTGTCCAGACTCATGTGATATGTGTAGTGAAGTGATGAAGTCACAATAACTTTGAACTTTGACCTTGAATAAATGTTGCTTCGATTTTTACTGGAGCAGGAGCACAATAAAATTGAAATAATAATAATAATAATAATAATAATAATAATAATAATTTTATATTATCATTACCACCAAATGTGGATGAAACTCTGTAGCATGAGAGCACTACAAAGAAAGTATCTACCTGTAAGTGGAATATGTTTGCCTAATGATTTTACCATTGATGATTTAACTGAATGGATCCTTTGTAGGAGTTCATGCTACATTTTCAACATCAGTTCTAGCCTAACCGTAGCTTTACGTTGTTTTTAATATTATTTATCATAAACACATATACAGTTTTGTTGAGAAAGAAGCCCGCACCATTTTTTGTTAGGGTTAGTACATCTTTGTAACAGGAAAACCTAGTTCGAGCCTTTTTTGTCTTATTGATAATAGAAACAAGAATAAATTAAATGTGTGAGAAGAATATAAGTGACACATCAACAGAAATGATTGGACACACTGCATAAACCGTCTTTGTTCCTATTTCCCGCAGGAAACCATGGGGAAAGAATGACATCAGGAGGAAAGGCTGTTGTGCTATTTGGCACACAAGTGTTTTTAAAAGGACTGAGTCATGATTCAAATGCACTTTGAAGAAAATTGCACTGCTTCACCAAGTAATCCAAAGCTCAAGGCCATTTTCCACTCTTTTTACACTTTCGAAGCCATTCCATGTTGGTGAGGGGAAGAAAAATAATTCTTCATGATTGTACATTAGATTTTGCTGCACAGTCGCCGGAAAAAACATCTCAGCCGGGGTTTGTGAGAGAGACCGGTTTTAAAATGTGGGCCCCAAGATACTACGGTGACAAGAACGCAGTGAAAATGATCCTGCCATCCATTTCAAATCTGACACATGAACTCAAGCCTTTGTGCGAGTCCCTGCCATCTCTAAACTCATTCTTTAAGTATAAAATTCCCCTAGATTTTCTCGCTCTCTCCTGGTCTCTGCAGACATGTTATATGTCTACAAAATGACTGCCAGAGGCTGCGAGTCAATACAGTACTGCTGCTATGATTTGTGAGAGTTGTCTCAGGAAATGCTCGACGTAAAATGCAGCGTACAGTGTGGGGTCTCTGCAGACATCATTATATTGATCTATACGCTATGGTGGTGTCATGGCAGTGATCAGTGATGGCAGGAAGACAAAGACTATTGGCACAATCAAGACTGAACAAAGACGTAGCATATCTACCGTATGATTCCCTCGCACTCATACCTATTCATAATTCTGTTCAACATGAGCCATCCATCTTTAGCCTGACGGCCTCTGTGATTTATTCAGTCTAAGCCATGAAGTAGATATTGCGTAGCCTGGACAGAACAAGCCTGAGGGATCTTTCCCAACAGGATAGATTTACATCCATCCACCCCCCTCAGTATGTGTGTGTGTCTGTGTGTGTGTGTGTGTGTGTGTGTGTGTGAGAGGTGTGCATGTGTGTGTGTTGGCTCTACAGCTGTATCCGTCAGCAGAAACATGTACGGGTGCTGACGCAGGGGATGAAAAGACACACCAACACACTGACAGATGCTGTGGAGTGCATCGATATGGGATCAATATGGCGACAAATATATCAACGGGACCTCGGGGCCTCCTGCCTAATCTCTGCAGTAAGTGGGGATGAAGTGAAATTAGATCACAATGCTCTCTTACACATTCTGAAATCTGTGGGAGCACAAGAGCACAGTGATAATGGGAGGATTGCAAATGGTCACAGGTTTGTTGACAAAGCTGTCATCAGGGGCTTTAAATAACACAGGGTGATGCTAGAAAGGAACCACACTTGTAGCCTTGGTCCTGTGAATCAATAAAACACACTATTCAAGGCAAACAGGTTTCTTTAACTGAATATATCAGATTTTGCCTGAATTTCTTTGAAATTTAGAAGGATTATGCAAAAGCTACTCAACCGATTACCATGACATTTTGAAAGAAGGGTGGAGCATGTCCCTAAGAAGCACCCATACAATTTTGTCGCATATTGGGATAAGGTTCATCTTAAGCTCATTTCTGATGGAGGTTTATTCTGGTTTTCAGCAGTTAATCCTTTATCATCAACAATTTGAAACTGTTACTATCACAGCCCTGGTATTTAAAGCTTTTACAACAACAAGTGACATTCATTAGTTCCTCTTTTCGACAGAAAAACAAAGACTGGTTCGTTGTAAAGGGTTAATTTGATGACTGCAAAAAGACACCATATCTCATATCACTTAATTAAAGCCCATTAACACAAACAAGTCAAATCAGCAGCTAAACGTTCACATCATTGAATCCATCCATAACCTAACAGTCAAACCTGTTAGGTGCATTTAGTAGACAGAGACTCACCCCTGCAGTTCCTTGACAGACATGGAGATCTTCAGGTTATGTCCCAGGACGTGGAGAGCTGTGAGGATGTCAGCCCACTGGACCATCTCTCCCAGCGGACCGCCCTTCAGCACCTTGGGGCTGAAAACATCTCCAGACTCCTCCGTCAGGAAGCCGACATGGACCAGGATCTAGAGAAAGACAGGGACATAATGTACTGTGGGCTGTTGCAGATGAAAAGTCTATGGATTCTCTAGATGAGAGCTATACAGACTGCACAAAACATTCCTGTGAACTAAATAATCTACTCCTTAAAAAGCTTAAATATACTTTAAAGATAGTAGTTATCCTTTTGTCTTCTTCCTTTAGTTGATGATTTCTTGTGCTTACTTAAACAAACGTTTTGTCTCAACAGATATGTAGACAGATTCCAAGACACATGAATATCAGAGTCTGGTAATTACTCGCACTCCCCCATAATTGATGATAAGCAAACTATAGAGAAGACAGTAGATTTCCATAGTCTTTCCCATTAAATTTACACAATTTACAATCGGCATGTCTGGCTGATACTCGTCATCTTTTTTTGTAAGTCTGTTTAATTCAATCTGATTCATGTTATGTTATTTATATCCGGTGTGTGTGTGTGTGAGCAAAGTTAAGCCCCTTGAAAGTTAAGCTTCCGCCGTTCAAACTGTTTTAATGAGTTTGAGGATTAAAATCATTAGAATTTCAGACTCTTCCAAAAAGAAATTATGAAAACTGAAAACTAATTCTTTGAAATCCTCAATGACTCATCCCCCCGTGTCCCAATGGAATAGCATGCACATGTAGAAATCCATCATAATGGACTGCACTGTAAAACTCATCTCCTATGAACCATATGTCTATAAAGATAACTGCTAGTAGTTCCCTGACAACCAAAGGGAAAATCCCTTCTGTTCTAGAAAAATATTAATTATGTGAAGGAATTGATCGCAGTTAATGTGTTGCGTTATTTTACAAATCTGCATTTTACAGGATAAACAGTCCTGTCACACGTGCGCCTGGCAACTGCATAATTAGAGCAACCCACCGAGAAATGAGCAACACGTTGCTTTTCACAGCGGATTAGACAGAGCCATGTCCAAACCTTGCTCTGCTGAGTAATCCTGATTAGCTAACGCAGCATGAACACCTCCCGCAGCTTTGGCTGGCAACCGGAGCCCGCAACTCCCATCATGCAACATGCCTAATGAGCTTGGGGTCAACTCTGTGGAATTGGCCATAAAGGTTTGATGGCGGCTTCTCGCCTTGTAGCTCTCTCTCTCTCTCTCTCCCTCTCTCTCTCTATATCTGTGAGTAGGTCGGTGTATGTGTCTCCTGAGTCTGTACCTGCACAACTGAGGTAATGATGAGAAGCTTCCGAGAGCTTTTACTGCAATGTGCTCCTCTTATGAGCCCTCACAGGACACAAAACAAACAGCGCCCCCACATATCACATATTTGATGATCCTGAAATCCAGTCAGAGGGAAACAGAGACAGAACAGCGGTAGCCCCTCTGGAACAGGGTTTTATATTGTTACATTTGCTGCAACTGTTTTAAGAGGTTGTGTATACTGCCCTATACATGCAGTAACAAATGCTCATTCCACCGATGTCCCACGGTTAATATGTGTGTAAAACGTGGGACAATGGTGTGTGTGAAGCAGAGTGAAACTCCAGTGAGACTCCAGCTGGCGTAAAAAGAAAAACTGATTTAATGAGCCTGCTCTATGAACTTCTGCTTCATGAAAAAGATAAGTGAAATTTAATTACAGTTTGGGTGGCAGATGGCAAGAGTGAGAATTCATGAAACCAATACTACTGACGCTCTTGACTTAGCTGTGATGGCAGTGGTGAGGGTGTATCGCATAAACACTGGCCCACATGCAAAAGTCGAGACAGAGGGAGCCAACAACGACACATGGATATGAGACATTTCATGTTATATTATGACAGCAGAGCTGAATAACTGTGGACTTAATTCTATAAAACTGGCATTCACACACACAAATGCAAAGTTAAAGGCAGGGAGGTATGAACGCTTTGCAAAATGTGGTAACTTGCACCCATAAGCTAAACGGCTAAGGAGAGATTTCACTTTCTCTACAGCAGTGAGTGTTTATCTCAATTAGCTCATTTAAAATCTGTTGTATTTGGTAATACAATTAGAATGGAGTTCACTTAAAACACATCAGTCCAACGCTGGAGAAGTAACATTTATATCACAGGGTAGAGATCGATAGCTTGTGTGAAGAGGGGAGAGAGAGTGGCGTGGGCTGATCGCACTGCGTTTGCCCGTGCAGGCCACTGGTACACACTCTCAACGCCAACTCAATCTCACATATTTGCCTTTGCTTTCCCTTGAACACAATCGCCTGCGAAAGCCACACAAAGGGAAGAGAGCAACAGAGAGACTAACTCTGAAGCTTAAGCTGTACTTCCTCATGAACTCCTGTATGACGGCCAGCTGCCTCCCCCAGGAAACCGATCACACACACAAGAGTGGAGCTCTTTAGGCCGTGGACTTATGCCACTCCCAGATGGTGTTTGTGCGCGTGTGCCGATTCAATTTTTTGTTCATTTGTATTTGTTTCAGAGCAACACAGACACACATCAGTGAGCTCCATTCAGACCCCTGTGTGTGTTTGGGGATGTTTGCGTGTGTTCAGCGTGGATGCCCACACACTCGCCCTGAGCTCGGGGGAGATTCTCAACAGGATCTGGAGCTGCTCGCCACTGTCGATGTCCCGTGGGAATCGAACGACCTGCCAAACCCATGGAGACAGACCGGGAAGTACGACGACAACACACTCACGTTCAAACCTCTCGCTCGCCTTCACAACGTCCCATCTGCCTGCTTGTGTGTTCAACTTTAATCAAATCAAGGTCTTTTCCCTCGCTGCTCTGAAACATGTTTCCTGATTACATTTGTAGGCTGTCGAAAAGTAAATCTGGTTTCATCTCTTTCATCTGCTGATGATGTAAATGTAGTATGTACTGTAACACAGATGTGTGTCTTAGCTAAAAAATCCTTGGAAAGTCCTTACATACGAGAGCAGTGGAGTTGAAGTGGCTCTTAAGGATGTGGTACCACTTATGCTCTGCTCCACTCATCACTAACTGGCTAACCACACAAGAATGCTAATGCCTGTCTCAGCATCCAGCACATAAGCGATTTGAATGTGCTTGGGTGTATGTGTGTGTGTGTGCGTGACCCAGTTTACTCATGCACTGTGGCCCTTGTGAAGGTCGCAGCTGTTTGATGGAAGTCCACGGGTGGTAACACAAGCTGGCACTGCCAGCCATCAATACTCTACCCTTAATTTCACCTTCTCTCTTATCCCCCTCTACAGAGTCCTCTCCCTTCTTTCTTTCCCCTCAGGTCTTTCCTTCTACCCTTATTGCCATATTCCTCCAACCGCTTTCCTTGTCACTTTCACATGAACTCTGGAGGATATCCGCACAGTAGGGCTCTGACTTTCTCTGAAGTTTGTCCTTTACATATGCACAACACAGGAGTTGCTCCAGGTCAGACACTTTCAAAATAACAGAGATCTCTGGACTGTTCAGGTGAGGGGTGGCGCAGCATGAAGGACGAGGCTTATTAATAACTGCTGTGGAGATCACGCATCTGCCCTTATCACCAAATTCTCTGTTGACATCTTCATCAGTGTCTTCTACCTTGCGTGTTAGAAACGCCATCAAGATGTCCATTCCTCCGTGGTGAATTCTCCAGTGAGAGGGCATTATCAGGAGCTTTTACCAGGGGGCCGGCGGGAGAAACTCCAGATAATATCCACAACCTCTCACTCTGACATTTTCATTCTTACATAAAGCCCCTTCGGAGAAAGCCCGGAGATTATGAAGAGTAAAGTCCACGTCTGAACACAGCTAAAAACTCTCTCTCTCTCTCTCTCTGTCACACACGCGCTTCCTCACTTCACCTTCGATTCCATTCGTCTTCTCCGCTATCTGCATCTCATCAGTCAGAGGTCAGTGAACTCTCCCATGCTGACAAACACACTGACAGCTCAGTGCACACTAAGCAGGCACAGACGTACACACAGGCACAGCCACAGGTTGCCAGCGTCAGCTAAATGAAATGTAATGTAACAGGGGGTGAAGGTCGCTGTCTTTGAGTCTGCACTGCTGTCTCTCAAAGAGCTTTTCATTATGCCACAGCTTAGGTGAATATGTCTGCTTGATAAAGGGGAAAGGAGCGAACAGTAGCAATAGGTAAGTTAAAGTAATTGAACGGGTTTACCCACGCTCTTTGATTAAGAGCAAAAAAGAGTTTTCAGAAACTGCTTTGAAGTCAAGTGCACAAAGGGTTGATTGTGTTCTCTCTGAATTTCCACAATTTAACATAGGGTTCATCTTCAGTACGCGAAATCTCTCAGACGTCCGTCAAACGTCTCGAATATATTGGTAGAAAATATCTTCGGCTTCGACTCAAGCTTCAGAGTTGCCTGTCCTTGAGTCTGCCGCTGACAGCTGAAAAGAATCCTCTTGCTATTTCTCTCATTTTCCTCTCCTTGTCGATCTATTCTCTCTTCATACTCACGCCTCTGCTCGAATGATTTATTTGTTCTGTGAGTAAACATCTAACTCTGCTTACAATCAAAGTAAAAGATAAACAAGGACACAGAACCGAATCAACAGAGCCTTATTGGAACTGTAAAGACTGCACACTGAGGCAGAATGCTGAAGTTGCTATCGAAAGCCGGGATGTGGTCAAAGACATCGGTTAGACAAGCACAGGGCCACAGTCAATTCACATCAGACGGCTTCGTTGTTTCTCAGGAGGTCAGAGTAAATTAAATTCAAACAGCGCTTATTTTAAAGTTAAAATTAAATCCTCCTCTGAGGGACGAAGGTAAATTTGACTGGAAGAGACAGAGATTTAATTTTCAACTCAGAAATAGTTTCAAATGAAATAAAAAATGGGGCTCTGCCCTTAGCTTTTGTTGCAGTGATATCCTAGTAGCAGCAGCATTAGCACACACACAGAAAAAAATCCAAAAGACAGACATAGGAACACATTTTTACTTCCGTTGCTAATTATTGCGATAAACAGCTTTTGACAGGCGAGGCCATCTCCTACTAACACCAGGAACATCTGTTGTTGAGATAGCAGCAGTCTGATGTGTGGCATATATTCTGTTCAAGCAGCCACACAAACCGTGATGGAGGATAACAAATCCCCTCCGTGCACAGCAAGAAAGGAGAACATCAATCATAGTGACGGAGGACTATTTCCACCCTTGTTAACTTATTTTAAAGATAGATGGAGGCAGAGGAAAACATTTTAGAGCGACGAGGCAGCATGTGTGCTTGCTCTGCCTTCTTGCATTACCTGGTGTATTGATCATTGTTTCTTAACTAAAAGATTATGAGTCTACTCATTGCAGAAACGACATTTCACAGGTAAGGCAAAAAGTTTGTAAGACTCTAAGAAGTTTTAATCACATCGTGCTTTCGCTGGCATTTGGAAAAGTAAGCCTTCAAATTACAGCCTTACAATTTGCTTTGTTTTTAACCAAATTCCAAAGAAATATCCACAGGAAAACTGGCCCAGTCTGGTCTTTGTTGCTTACTCATCTGCACTGTGCCCCACGCCTCCCCTATCTCCCTCCATCAATCCTTTCCTAATCCATATTCTACAGTATCCTTCCCCACTTCTCTTGTTCTTCTCCCTCTGGCACTGGCACATGCTTGGCATCCTCTTCCGCTTTTTCATGTATCTGTTTTTGTCCTCCTGTCTTTCTTTCTTTCTTTCTTTCTTTCCTACCTTCCTTACTTACGTGGTAACAACCACAATGCCACACAGCTTTTACGGCAACTAAAATGAGGTCTACTAAATGGTTGATGTTGAATTCAATTTTGAATTTACCGTACACAGCTTTGGAAAGCATTTTTAGACAGATTGAAAGGCACATTATATACAGCAGAAGAATTCAGACTGCAGCGATGGATGACAACCTATCATTACCTCTTCTATCTTTTTTCTCCTAATAGATCTTATCATTCAAGTTTGAAACCTTTAAGAAGCATTTGAGTAAAGCTTTTGTGCCTAACTACTTCGGTGAAAAACTGTTTTTGCCATAACTATTATCTTTGAAAGGAAAAGCTCTCTGCTAACGTGGAATCACCCATTTCACTGTGAGACATTTGTAGATCATTTTGAGTCCCATTATTTATTTTTTCTTTCCAAGTTGCAGCTTTTCTAAGCTGCCCTTTGCATTTAGCCATGACATAAAAGTTCTTATGATCCCTGACTAAAACATGCATTCGCTATCATCTATCCATCAGTGCTTAGTCTTTATCTCTCTGCAGTTTCTCTCACCTTCTTCTGGTCCCTCCATCTTTGCTCCAGCTTAGCATCCAGGCGGTTGGCGGCCGTCGCCCACTGCTGTGCGAGGCGGCGGATTCGGCGCCTCATGAAGCTGAGAGACTCCTTTCCTGTCCCAACCTGGTCCAGAAGTACAGAGAGGTCTGTACGGAAAGCAGCCTGGTTGGGAGAAGGAGGATATTTTAACAGATTATTATGGTTTCCAGAAGAGGAGTGGCCTGACTTTGTTGATCCATTCACTTTTCTCTTAACGCCAGCACAAGGTTGTAATAGGTGTGTCAACAGCGGTTGAACAGATTGCCATGAAATTGTCCTCATGTTGTATTGTGGTTCAGTTTATCTATCTTACTTTTGGGTTTGCTTTACAAAACAACCTTACAGGAATATTCATATGACGTGTATAGTATTTTCCCTGTTTAGTTTGGTCCATGCCCCATCCACTAACATGTAGGAGGCGGTACTGCAACCAGCCACCAGGGGACAATCATGATGTTTTGGCTCCACTTTTGTGGAGCAGTCATGTTGTCCATCTTTAAATCTCAAATTTCTGGTATTGTGAAATCTATTATACAAACCATTTAAAACTCTGTGTGTGTGTATGTGTGTGTGTGTGTGTGTGTGTGTGAGTGAGTGAGTGAGTGAGTGAGTGAGTGAGTGAGTGAGTGTGTGTGTTTGTGTGTGAGACATTTCTTATTCCGTCCATCCAAATTCAAAACACTTCATTATGCAAAGACTCTGCCCCAGAGTGCAGCTTTGGTTGTACTCTGTCATCCAGTGAGGAACAAAGAAGGTAATATCAAAAAATAGGCCATACAATTCTCCTGTGATTGACTGTTAAAGTAAGTATGATGACTTTAAGTTTTTTGTTCCAGGCATGGACAACTGGGGAAAAGTCACAGCAGGAACTTTAAATGTATCCACATCGAGGCAACAACTTCAGAATACACTTATATGCTTCTTAACTCTATTAAATTATAAACAGACTATCAACAGACACTGCGTTGGTGTGTATTGGTTTGTGTATAAGGAATTAAGGGTTTGCACTGATCCATGACCTCCATGGGTAGAAGATAATGAGGAGAGGGATCAGGCCTGTTTTAATTGGTTGAGAGCGAACAAGGTCAGATGAAGGTTAACTATTAAAGCCGCGAGGGCCAACTGCTTACACTCCTATTACTTAACAGCATTTCCTGAGCAAAACAACCCAAGTCCCCCCGCTTTTGAAATTTTGATGACTACTATTTATTAATTTGTTCTAGCATTTAAGGCTGTCTAAAGAGGAAGGTAGAAATGCAACAATTCAGGTAAAATACTAGAGTGAAAAGACATTGATGATCTTATATGTAGTTTATTGGGCTTAAAAAAATAGGAGAGAGAGAGAAAGAGAGAGTAGTTACAGACTTTCTTGAATATACAACAGCTAAATGGAAAAAAGATGAGAACAGGACAAAACACAGTAATTGTTTCTAGAAATTTTTAAATAAATTAGTTTGCCCTAATTTCTACCTTCACAATAATTTAAGAGTGAAGTATCGCATAAGAAAATTGAACTTGCTCTCATGAGTATTAACTTGGTAAAATCTGTATCCAGGTTAGGTGAAGTAAAGGCCAATAACAGATCAATATACTCTCAATCTGGCCTCCAGCTGTCCTGGTGCAAGATACTAACATTTAAACAGGGCCAAATATTCTCTGTCATATCTCCTTCCGAAACTGCTACCACTGAATACAGGTTCTGTTTTCATACGGCAGCGCAGCATCAAATCTCCGTCTGGAGTGAATCAAAGACAACTGTCAGGCCCAATCCTGCACATCCTCACAGCTGTAGAGAAATATGCTCAGTGATTGGCAATGATGGGATCAAACCCAGATTTAATTCTTGCTGTAGACTCGGCGGAGTTCTAGTTCGAGATTTACAGCTAAAACAAATTTGAAAGCCTGAAAACTGTTTTTTTTTTTTACTTTAATTGAGACACAAAGAGAAATACTCTCATACACTGCATATGTGTTTGTATTGGTACCGTTGAAATCCCACTGCCCCCTACAATTTCCGGTGGTACTTCTCACTTGTGTCTGTTTTTGTCGTATCCATAAGCTTCCAGAAGACGTGCACAAATACTGACCAAATGAATATAGAGTACGTACAGAAGGTCCCATATCCGTAACTAACATTGAGAATTAAAATGATATTGATTGACTGCTCAGAAGACAGTTTTCTACTCTATCTTACACCTTTCACTCACGTGGTGGGATTCTAAATAGATCTACATGCGTTCTCACATGTCCATAGCTGTTGTCTTTTGCTGTCTGGTGATATTGACATGTAGATGCATGTTTGTATGTAGTCTCCTCACCTGTCTCTTGGGAGCCTTTGGCAGCTGTGCATGTTGTGTTGGGGGGCTGCTGTTGTTCCTCCAGGCCAGTGGGGGGCAGAACCACTCTACCTCGCTCAGGTAGATGAGGAAGGAGCAGTCTGAACCGTCAACGCCATAGAAGGCGTAGCAAGGGTCTGACGTCCAACGGGCACGCATCCACTGTTCACAAATACACATCCACACACACATGAAAAAACAAACAAGCAGATGTTCTCCATCAATGTGGTTCCGGCACATTTGCTACCAGTTCATGGACAAAAATGGTCATTTAAGCTCCAGTGCAAAACACTTTTGAATCCACAGCCCAACTTTACTTGAATGAAAATACATGGATTGACACTTACATCTACTTTCCCAGGACACTCTGGGAAGCGTGGGTCTCTTGGCACGTCACACTGGCTTGACGTCCCATCTCTGATTGCTGAAAATACACAGGGAGGGATTTTGTTTAATCTTCAGTTATAAACCATTCATTTATTTTTTTGTCAGCTGGAGATCTACTAGAAGACAGCTTGCAAAACACCAGGATCAACATCCACTTTTTATTAAATCCAACTAGAAAGGATCAGTCGATATTTGCATATTTTTGTGATTGAAATACAAAACGCAGTTTGCTCCACCCACAGTTACTGCTGCTTCATTAGTCTACAGGCTCACAAGCTTAGCTCACTGAAATCTCTTCTAATGTGAATATTTATTCTCCAGTGAGACTAATGATTCCAACAGCAATGAGCCAGTGTAACATTATCAATCAGCTCATTGACCAACATATGGTGCGTTTCAAATCCCCTTTAAAGTGGAAGTTTGAATCAATTAACTTTCACATAATGACCATCGTCAAACGTTTGACCAACAGGCTCACCCCTTCGGGACGGAATCACTCACATTAACAACTCTTCTCTACTCGTTTGTGGGAATTTTATTGTGAGATTAACCTTCTCGGTTAACGTCATCATTTCCAGTGTTAGCCAGTGCCCATACATCACTGTGTGTTGCACTACATCTGCTCTACTGCAGTGCATGCTATTCACAGGGATGGACGAGGCAGCACAGCCATTCGTCTTCCACCGCTGCCGAGTGTCCTAAGGTTACGTTAGCAAATATGTCTACTCACTTAGGCTGCACTGAACTGCATTAATTGCTTCACTGACTTAGTTAACTGTCTCTGCTGCTGATGTGAGGTAAAGAAGGGGCCAGAGTGACAGAGAGACTGAGAGAGAGAGAGAGAGAGAGAGAGAGAGAGAGAGAGAGAGAGAGAGAGAGAGAGAGAGAGAGAGAGAGAGAGAGAGAGAGAGAGAGAGAGAGAGAGAGAGAGAGAGAGAGAGAGAGAGAGAGAGAGAGAGAGAGAGAGAGAGAGAGAGAGAGAACAGAAAATATATCGTCCGTGAAAGGACCTATGCAGCTTCATTTTCTCATTGTGTCTTTCAAGCCCCTCCCTCACTCCCTCCTCCTCTCTCTGGAGCAACAAATTTGCCTTCTCTCCAGATTCCGTCTGTCTCCATTTGCCTAATGAAAAAGACACATTTCTCCACATAAGTCTTCCCTGGGGCTTCTCTCCATTGACTGGAAAGGCGCACACACTTACACACAGCATACAAATATGATTACAATAGGAACCACTGCAGAGACAATTGGAAATGCGGTCAGCTAACGAGATAAAAACTTGACTCCTGTCCTTGCAAGACGGAACATAAAAGCCTTGTCGGTGCTTGAGGGGGCAGGAAATTCTAATCATGTCCTCTGCGCCTCGTTTTTCCGCTGTCGCCGACTCTCGCACACGTCTGACCATGAGATAAATAAACCGCTACTGAGCCGTATGATAATAAAGTCCTCCGGCGCTGTTTCAATTCATCTGTGATTAGAGAAAGCAGCAGCCCTTTCATTTTGGCGTGTGCCATCATCCCCGCAGATGCAGCCGGGGAAAACAAAAGGAGATGTTATGCTGATTTATTATCATGTTAAGAGTTGGGCAATTACCCTTAAGAGAAGAAAAAACAGAGAGGGAAATAGAAAAGAAAGAATGATAAGAATGGTGTGTGTGTGCGTTTGAGAACAGAAGTGTCACAAGCTTAAAATTATTACTGATTTGATTAAAAACGATTAAGAGAAAGACATCAGCACACAACAGAGCCAACAATTTCACTATCAACTCTTCCTGGGCTGGTTTTCATACAAGTTAATAATGGTAAAACTTCAGCAAACAGAGTTTTATGATTTGCACTGATGTTTCAGTGGGATAATCAGGCATTGTGTCAATACAATTTAGATTTTGTGTAAAAGAATGTAGTTGTGTATTTTTGTGCAAATAGGAAAATCTGCAAGAAACAAGTGCCTCTTTCTCTTACTGTGTATCTGTCTATCTGCAATTTTGTTTTGTCTTCCATTCTTTTTTTTTTTCAAAAAATTACTAACCATTTTCTAAACTAACAATTTAGTAGCACTTAAGTAGCACTTACTTATAGCATTTTGTAGTTTTGCTTTATTTTTGAAGAAATTGTATTTTCTTGATTCCTGTTGATCTTGGTTTGTACCCTCGGGGTTGAATGCACTTATTGTAAGACGCTTTGGATAAAAGCGTCAGCTAAATGAAATGTAATGTAATGTAATTTTGCTCCAGCCAAGCTGCGACTCAAGCAGAACATCATAGGAGAGTAGGATGATTCATTTCTTTTTCTATTTCTTAGTTTAAATGTCAAATTAGAAAACTGGAACTCCAACACATTTATGATTTACTTGAATGATCTTCAGCAGTCATTCTGTACATCAGTTCGACCAAGTGATTTTTTTCAACCCTCCATGAACTGTCAGATCAATTTTCTTTGTGTACTTATTACTTGTGTGGTCTGCCTGTATTCTGCCACACATGCACTCACTGCAACTGGCTGGTGCCATGGCTGGCTTTAAAGGTTTTTACAATGTATCTAAGTGGGTTGAATAATTCTGGATGTGTGCGTTAGATATGGCGTATATGCTTATTTATAGTTCTTTTAATATAGTGGTGGTTTATATTTATTTATTTAGCTTTTTGTTATTTGGGTCTGCATGCAGTACCATGGAGTCCTAGATTATTTCCCCCAGGTTTAATAAAGTATGAGAGATGATGTGTAAGTTAATCCTGAGCCATAGACTCATTTTATCCCTGACCTCTTTTAGGCATTTTGCCTGTATTGATAGGAGAGTGTAAGCCTGACATGGGGGGAAAGAGTAGGGAAGACATTTGGCCGAGCTTGAACTGAACCCGCAGCCGCTGCAGGAGGTCTCAAGCCTGTGTGAAGGGAGCCCTGATTTTTTTCTATTCTTATACCGAGTGTCGAAAATAAGAGGGTCAAATATGAGGGTATTTCACAGTGATGATAATGACAATGTACCTCTTCCTTGCACCATGCTGTTTTGCAGTATTTGCTCCACCCTGATGGCCATGTTGGAGACGTTCTGGGCTATAGCTTGGATCCTCTCCACCAGGCCGGCTGGTTGAAACCTGTACACACACACAAACACAATGAAGAAGAGATAAAGGCATGTGACAATGACTGGTAAACTTACACTACTGACACAATGTGAGCCCAACTCAAAACAGAGGGGCGAGGAGAAGAAGCAGACAGCTCTGCTTTGAAGTTAAGCATCTCTATCACACACTCTCTCACACACACAGCTGATACTTGAAACCTCTCTCCTCTCCCACTGGTATCACCTCCGTTGTTTAATTTCCTCCTTCAGTCCCTTCCTTAATTTACATTTTCCCTTGCTCACTTCAGTCAAGGACCAGTCTCCCTCCTCTCCATTTATTCCACCCTTTCAGGACCGTCTCATTGTTGTTTCTGCCTAACTCTATTCTCTCTTCTCCCCTGGCATTTCTCCTCTGCGTCTCCTCACTCCCTTGATTTTTTTTTTTACATCCCAACAGATGTAGAAGTGTTAGGCGAGGATGCAAATTGGAAGACACTTGGTTGGAGCGTGAAATAGAAAAAGACCTGCGCTGTTAATACCACTTGCCTTCGTAGGGCGAGAGACTTCCCACTCACTTAATAAGATGTGTGGGAAATGTGTATGTTGTGTGTTTGATTGCATCTGGTTTGTGAGCAATGGACTGCATGGCTGCACATCATGCAAAACCAGGCCTGTAAGCCCATAAGTCTATTGAATGAGTCCAAAGTGTGTGTGTGTGTGTCTGTTTACAGGCTGAAATGCACGGCTGTTTAACTAACCTAACCAACAACAGCAGCTGCAGGAAAACGAACACACTAAAAAAATCATGGAACCGAGGGAATATGCGATGAAAGTGCATTTGTTGCTTAACAAAGTGTAAACAAAAAGCGAGACAGCCATCACAGTCACAGGCAGTCTCCATGCTCCATTAGCAGCTTTGTAAGTGTCACACGTAAGCATCGCTGAGAGTGTGTCCGCCTGCTCTTTAATATATTTGCTGCAACAGACAAGATGTTATTCCCCAGTGCAAGTGTAGTTCGGGGGCAACAGCTGTCTGCAAAAAGTAAAACTGTGCTGACGTGAAATTAAGAAGTCATGTAGAGTGCTTTTGTTGCTTTTAAGTCGAGTACGGCTGCTGTTTGCGTTCCTTAGCGGACCGCACGTATGGGGGTTTCAATCCTCAAGTGAATTTCAACTCATCAAGATAATATGGAGCATTTGCAGTGTTGTGTTGGTGCTCCGGTGTCAGACAGTTTTTGATGTCTCAACCGCAGCGAGTACAAAATGCTGCGGCTCAGTTTTTAAATGGGCAGTTGCAAGAAGGACCATATTTAACCTGCTCTGGATTCCTCACTTTGGCTCCCAGTACATTTTAGGAATGATTTCTAGATTTAGTGTTTGCTTCTAAAGGTCTTAAGAGTTAAGCGCCTCCTCTCTGATATTTTACCTTTGCAAATACCAAAACCGCAACTGAAACTGATCAGAGGCTTCTGGAGATAAAGGAGACCGGGCCCCAACTCCGGACACTTGACACTTAAAACTTGCCTCCAAACACATTTTTTACTCCCTGGCTTTTAAAACAGGTTGAGACTTATATTTATTGTTTTTTTAATGATCATCATGCTGTTATTATAATATTTCAGCATGTCTCTTTGTTGGTTGAGTTAACTTTTTATGCATCTCTCCTGCTGCTTTTTAAACTTCACAAATAAATCATTTCTGTTCCCACAAGACTATGACCTTTAAAGAATCCCGTATGGCGACAAGTAGCTCGGTAAGTGGCGGTTTAAACCAGCAAGTAGGCACGAATGAATGCACAAGACATCTGTGCAGGCAGAAAACAATGGGATGTTAATAGATGTTACAGGGAGAACCTCACAATCAGGCTGAGCATTCTCTGCAACAATGTCTCCTTCAGTGCTGCTGCGAAGCCAGCAGCGTCGAGAACAAGACCCCAAGATACTTAAACTCCTCCACTTGACTCTCTCTCCCAGCCTGAAGCGAGCAATCCACCATTTTCTGGCAGAGCGCCAAAGTCTCAGACTGTGAGATACTGACACTTACACCTGTCTCTTTAAACCAGACTGCACCTGGAGTTTTCTGCAACAGACATTAAAACAGCAGAAATATCTGTAAACTTTTGTTGTGGCATCATAACCTCTGTAGAGGAGGTTATGTTATCATCTGAATTTGTTTGAATTTGAACAGGGAAGAAACCAATACATGTAGGTGTGGATCTAAATCAGGGAGTCCTTACAGCTATTTATTTGTTTTACTTTCTCAAACATTGCAAGATAAGATGATTTTGATGTTTTCTACAATTTCTGAACAAATAATACATGTATCTGGATGAAAAATTTGACATATTTCTGAGTGTGTGAATTTGGGTGCATCAAGATTTAAATTAACTAAGGACTGTTGGGCTTTGTTGAAAGTATCCCCTCTTATTTTAGTTTCATATCTTTTTACGGACAATTCTTGCACCACATAGGTTATTGGACGACAGACCTTCATTTTCTATATATTCAGTGTGGTTATGAAGCTGCAAATTACTTTTTGGTAACCTGCTAACAAAAAGCCAACATGCTTTTAAATTATCTCAAAGCAATACGAGAGACGTAATTATAATTTCACTCCTCAACTCAGTGCAAGTGAAGCAAATACAGCACGTGTTAGTAAGAGTTATGACTTTTGTATTATCTTATGAGAACCAGTATAAGTTTAGGCTATAAATGTATCTTAAGACAATAATATTATTACATCTTACAAAAGCTGCCAGTGCGTGCATGTATGTATCGTTTGTAATGTATTTGGCCTGAAAGACAAAACACCTTTGCTTGATTATCCGAGAAACCGGTGTTACCATAAAGCCCTCTCTCTCTCTTTGGAAAGGGCTTGACAGTGACTGTTCAAGTTGGCCTCCAAAAGATGGGACCTTCTAATCTCACCTCAAACGTCTGCTACAATGTGAACCTATCCCCTAGAGAAGAACACACAGGGAAAGGAGAAAGGGAGCGAGTCAAAGAGACTCAGGCAGAGAAGTGGATGAAAGACTGAAGACTGGAGAGGTTTGCACAAGGAGATCCAAAGAGCGCAGGAAGAAAAAGCAGCAGATATAGAAACATACAGTGGGAGAGCTGCGGAGAAACTGAAATGAAAGCAGGCAGATAATAAAGAGGGAATCAACCATCAACTGCAAACGGACCGAGAGTACCGGGGGGAGTCTTCTGTCAAGACAGAATGAGATAAAATAAAAGTATCCTGTGCGCCTTCATGTGGAAGCCAACAAAACAGCTTGGCTGAAACATTAAACAATAATCGCGTTCAAAGATTACGAGGATATACATATTTGATGGCCCGCTGTTGCACGCTACTCGCAATGAAGCTTCCTCCCTTTTGATGATCGTAGACAGTTGGCTCGTTTACAAACGAGGGGAAACAAAACTGAGTTGAGGGAGAGCAGAGAGGAGACAAAACGGGAGGAAAGAGAAGGGGGAGAAGAAACAACGGGAGGAAATCCACCAGCGTGTGCCGAGCAGGAGGAGAAACATGGAGAGAAAGGGGGTGGGAGAAAATCAATGAGAACTACAGAGAGGTTTTATCAGGATAAGATAAGGTGCTCTCATGTTCTCCTTATTTGTCTTTGCCTCCCTCTTTATCGAATGAGCTCATCCTCTCACGGCAAGTGGACGGCTCTGACAGAGTCCCATCAACCAGCGGCGTCCAGGCCCACAGATCCGTGTGACAAGGTGCTGCCGTGTGTGCTCTGGTGTTCGGCTGATGTCCATTTTTTCGCGTGCAGGGTGACTTTTTTCACTTGACGTCATGATGCTGAATCACTCCGCAGCCCTTATTCCACACACACAAGCATGAATGGGCATGAACTAGATTTTTTCTAACACTGTTACAAAGAACGGAATTTGCACCATGGTTTATTTCCTGCACATCTATGCACAGAGCAACTCAGAAGGGGAAACATGGATACAAGAAATTAAAGAAGGATATGGGTGGCTTATTTCCTGCCAGGACATCTTCACTTTGACACTGACTTGAGTGCTTGAGGCCTCCTGGGATAGAGGTTGTTGCTGACGGAGCTTTGATGGCCACTTAAGGGGGAGAAAGAGATAAAGTCGAGCCAGAGCAGTGATCTTCAGAGAGCGCACGCCTAAGGGGAGACTTACTTAGCCATCTCTCCTCTCATCTGCTGCGTGAATATACTCTGCATCCTTTCCCATCCTTCTTTATCTTACCTTCTCTTGTTTTCTACAGGCTCTGCATTGTTCGGCTCTCTCGCTCTCTCTCTCTCTCTCCCCCCTCCCTCCCTTGTTGGTCTCTCTCCATTTTCTGCCCTAACGAGCGGCTACCCCATGGGCAAATCGCAGACTGGGGCCTCAGACATCAAGTCCCGTTTGCCAATACACGGGAGTGTGTCAGCACCAATGAAGCTCACACGATGATGAGACTCCTGCCCAGTGTGTGTGTGTGTGTGTGTCTTTCTGCAAATGCGTGCCTGACTGGCCTGGATTTGAGATGTATTTTTATTAAACTCACTCTTCCTATTTGCTCCTCTCCCCACTGGCCAAAAACATTTTACCACATCACTCACACCAACCAACTACCTTTCAAGCACATTTTCCCACTGTTGTGATGGAGTGTGAGTGCATGAAGTAGAGTATAAAGTATCAAGACTATAGTGGGAAAAACACACACAAAGCAATAAAAGGAGAGCAAAGAGAGGAGAGGTAGAAAAAATACAGAACATTTGAAGAAAGGAGAGATGAACAAAGAAATGAAAATCATTGGACTGAAGAGAGACTTCAGTGACTTTCAGTGTCTGTCTGTGTGTGTGTGTGTGTGTGTGTGTGTGTGTGTGTCTGTGTGTGTGTATGTGTGTGTGTGTGTATGTGTGTGTGTGTCTGTGTGTGTGTATGTGTGTGTGTGTGTATGTGTGTGTGTATGCTACGTGTCCACTACAATTTCCTTGGTCAATATCTTTTTCATTTTGCTCTCTGCATTGGAAATTTCACTCCGGCTATTATAGCTCCTGAATTCCAAGGATCCATTTAGCCCATACAAAACAACTCTGTACTCAAAAAAACATGAAATGGATTTTTACACAGCAAGTCCTGGTTATGATTACATATTGTTCACAAAGTACTTTTCCTCTCAGAAGAAAGTTAGACTTGCAGCATGTTGCAGAAGTTTGTATGTCAATGACTGAACTTGGTTTTCTTTTTCTGAGTTTGAGGTTTACTGCTCATAACATATTATTTTACAATGTAGTGCTCAAATAATCCTCAGGGCTTCTGTGGGTTTCAACGAGGTAAACCTAAGAGTTTTAAGATAAAAACAAAATGAAGACCTATGACAAGTAAATATGAGGGATCATCAGAGTCCCAGAATTACTTACACTTCCCCATCTTTAAAGATAAGGCAAAGTAGCAGAGTAGAGAATAACCTTCGAAAGCCCACGTTATCTCACAAACTACAGGCAGAGACAATGAGAATCGATAGTCTTTCCTACGGCCAAGTTTACAAAGATAAATTCTGACCAGGGTGTTTGCAGACTCAGTTATCAGTTCCTTGATGGTCGTGTTTGCAGTTTTATCACAGCCTGCTTATATCTGGACTAGTGGCAGAAACTTGGACTATGGGCAGAAAAGGTCTCTGGTTCGACTCCACGGAGAAACAACAAAAAGACGAACCTGGATTGATCTGTCCAAAAATCCAAGAGGATTCTCTCTACCCTGTCTAGTGCCCCTGACCAAGGCACCTTACTTCCCTAACATCTGCTCCCCGGGTGCTGTACATGGCTGCTCACTGCTCTGTGTGTCCTGCACCAGATGGGTTAAAAGTAGGGCTGGGCAAGTTAACTAGTTAATTACGAGTTAACTCATCACTTATTTAACTCAACTAATTATTTTATCTCGCATTAACTCAGGTTTGATTATTAATGGTTTTATTGTGAAAGTCAGGCTTTTATTTTGTGAAAGTCTGTTGCTGACTGCTGCGGAACCGGAAAAAAGAAAATAATTGGCGGATAAACAACCATGGATAAGGCTACGGAGCTTTTACATGGCCATTTTCATTTTAAAGTCCTTCCAGACGGCGGAGTCGACAGAACCAAAGTTATTTGTAGCCACTGCCAAAGTGAATTTTCTTATCACCGGAGTACTTCCAGTCTAAAATATCACCTGAATGCAAAACACACAGTTGATATCAGCAAATCACTCAACGAAACAGCGAGTGGAGCGAGGCTTCGGCAGACTACGTTAGACGCAGGGAGGAGTATACATTTTTCATAACGAAGAGGATAACATTAATGCCCTGGCAGTGGCATTGAGCTTTAACTTTGTATTTGCTTTGATAACATTGTTAAGTTGAGATTTACACTGAATATTTGATTTAACTGCTACTGTATTAAATGCTGATGTTAAAAGTGTTTGCACAACAAATGTTATGGCACTTTCGTTCATATGGCAGAACATTAAAAATAAAAGTATGCTATACACTACTTTTTAATTCATTATTGGATTTTGCGTATACATATGCGATTAATCGTGATTAATCAGGGAAATCATGCGATTAACTCGATTAAAACTTTTAATCGTTGCCCAGCCCTAGTTAAAAGCAGAGGTTAAATTTCCCTCCTTGCATGAGTGTGCTTGTGCATGTCTGTGCATGTGTTTGGGACAAATAAATGTATCTTAATCTATCTATCGTTGAGAAAGAACGACACATAAACTTTGTATGCTGCAAAAAATGTTTTTCTTAATAACAAAACAAAAATAGAATCAAGACCTAGAACATACTATTTAAAGACTTTTGGGGACTAAAATTTAGTTGATTGAATTTGAGACTTTTTAAAAAAATAGACAAGTAAAATGGAGCTGTTGTCATTTATATGGATTCTCGACTTGTTTGGTTGGTGTGATGTACTACTACTCTCTCTACTCACTGACACTGACCCAGAAGAACCCATTTCTGCAGCTGATTACATTAAGCACCATGATCACATAATGTAATGTAATAAAATATCACAAATCTTTGTTTCTCATTATCAACTAGTCATTTATTGTTTCATTTTGGGTGGGGGGAAAACCAGCAAATCATAAATTGTGTTCTCTACTATAAATGCGGCTCATTGGTGTAATGCCAGTTGTGTGTAATTGGATGTCTAGCCATGCCAACGGCACTGTGACTGGGGATTAAGCCTGGCTCTCTGCAGTGGCGGCTGATAGCTCTTTTCCCCTTGTGCCACTCAGACATCCCAACCAAAACCTGGTCATGATGCTACTCTGATCCAGTTCACTATATTTCACCCAAACAATAGCACATCTATGAATGAAACATGAAAGGGTATTCAATTATTGTGTCAGCCGACATCATTACACTTAAAAGTCCTAAACATGGAAAGTTGGTGGTCATGTAAAGATACTAATCACCAACATGGTTTAAGAAAATCTGAAATATGCCACACACTATACAATCCTATCATTTTTGACAAATTCTGAGAGGCGCACAATACATCTAAGTATAATTTATCTGTTGAATCCCAGGCTGACAACAAGTCTTGAGGTAACGGGCAAACTGTTCACAAACCTATTTAGAACTGGACGTTCACACACCATTGATTTCAGCACTTGTATTTGACCCTAATTACATCCTGACCGTAACCCTCCATGCAGCCAAACTGCCCCCTTCAAGGCGATAACTGCAAATTGATTTCTGTTACAGTTACACGTCCTTGTACCATCCTTGTTAGAGTCCCTGACAATAGGCAGAGTACTGCACCTCGCGCCTAAGAGTAGAGCCGCTTCCTCCACATTAAACAGCCCATTACTAGACATTGATTACAGTTAACACCGATGCCAGAGCATATTAATCGTTCCATCCTTCTGCTCTGGTGCCTCGACGCAGATCTGAACCTGAGCGTTTATCCGGGATCATTTAGCAAAGTTCGAGGAAGTGAGGGGATTTCTGTCAGGGCGAATCACATCACCCCCGCTGCAGCGAGTTCAGTGGGGCTGCGTGAAAATGAAAGGAGTCGGAATGAGGAGAATGTCAGGCAGAAAAGACAAATTGGATGTTTTGGCGCTCAGGGGGCAAAGAGAGGAGTAGGTTGATAAAAGCAGTAGCAGCAAGGTCATACAAGACTTGTCTGTTTGCAGCAGCAATTCTTAGGTAATAGGCAGCAATTTCCACAAGTATGAGGAGGAGAAAAAACGAGAGTCAAGATGAGAGCGAAGTACAGGAGCAATCGAGGTGTAGAGATAGAGAGTGGATGTTCAGTAGGAATCACAATGAGGAATAAATCTTAAAATAGGAATCCTGACGTAACACTGTTGTCGATTAGATAGCAAAAATACTCCTCATTAAATTAAATTGTTCTGTAATGAATTTTGTTTTCCCCTGTTTTAATTGGTAGCTGAATAAAGATGGATCTTCACTACTAGTATAAAATATTTAGAACTTTATTCGGAAAGGATATCCTTTTAACGTTTGTGGACACAGTATAATGGTTTAAACTGTCTTCAACATTCTTATTGACAAGTTTTTGCACACATTATCATACTGCAGATATTTATTTTCTTACAAACTGTTTTGTATTTTTTCTAATTAGCACTATTGTATTGGAGTATGTGTCTATTCTTGACTGGAGGCACTGTAACATAACTCTGGGGAGTGTTGATGATTTCTTGTTACAATTGTAAGCTCTAATATGAAAGGAATATTCGCCTTACCTGTTGATAGCAGAGCTGAGCTCATCCAGACGCCGTGCATCGGTGGTGGAGGTGTTGTCGAGTTTGGACAGGCTGTCCATTCTTTTCAGAATCACCTCCAGCATGTCACTGATCTTCCTCAGCACACCACGTGACTCCACACCCCCCAGCACTGAGCGGAGAAACAGACATGGAAGGAAAGAGGCAAGAGGTGAATGAAAAGCTGGAGAGTGGAGTGCATGACAACCTTGTGGAACAGCGTGTATAATAACCACAGAGCCTGAAGCTCTTCAGGCTCAGAATGCTGCAGCCAGTTAATTTAAACCCATGTTTGTTTAGACTCATAAGTAGTGAAGACTGAAGGAAAAAGGATAAAAGGAAAAAACTGTACTGTGCAATAAGATTCACATGTTTTGTGAGGTCACTGTGACCTAAATCCAGTTCACAGGTCGCTGCCAATACATCAATGGCCAGAGCAATGTTGCAATAGGAGAGTATTACCTATAGATTAACCCTATTTATCCATTCAAATAAAGGCATATGTCAAGGCCAAAGCTCCAGAAGGGAGCATCAGAAATCAGAAATCCAAACTTTGTCATAGTTTGATCCTTTACCTCTGTCCCTCATCTGTTTGTTGGAATACGGTATACTTTACTGAAGAAAATAATTTACGTACAGTTAATATGAATACTGTTTGAGGCAGCTGACATGTAATGAACCCTAAATCTACATGTTAAACGGACTGAAAAGAGATGACTGTTTTACGAGCTGAAGCCTTATGAACCCTCACAAACGGTCATGCAATAAATGTTTGGACATTGCAAAATTCTTCCTCAAGCTTTTTTTCGCCATTGATGTGTAAACCTTTTTTCTTTCCTCTCTTCCCATGTTTCCTTCAAGGTTTGCTTTTGTGAAGGATTTCTTTCTGCCCTTGGGATCTTTTCAAAGTATCCAGCAGTTTGTCCACAAATCACCAACAGGTCACCTTCTATAAACGTGTGACACGCGGTCTGTAACACAATCCCCAGTGGTGGTTGCCAAGGCAACCAAGGTCCCTACACTTGTGATGAAGATATGATAAGTCTCTGGCTGAGGGAAACGATAGCCTTCACAAACAAAGTGGAAGTGGTCAAGTAGTTACACGAGTCAGAGATACAACATGATTGAGTGAAACCTAGGGCTGGGCCATATGACCTCAAATCAATATCACAAATATTTCAAACTTTTACCTCGATTACAATCGATGGAGAGTGAGTGAGCTCATGTGAGAATATATCAGGAAAATCTATTCACAGATAGGCGTGTTAATGATGTTCCTTACATGCAACTGATGTGAAATATATTCGTAGATATACAACAAAATTGGGAGCCATACATGTGAAAGATGCCGACAGAGAGGTCAACTTGGAAAGACAACAAGATTTGAGAGCTATGTATGCGTTGCGTTGCGTCATGTCCTGGCCCACGCTGCGTCTGCCCTGGACAATCTCCTGCTGTGTTCTTCATATGTGAAAGGCAAACTCCAGAAAATGCTCTGGAGTTCATGTCCGAAAAAGGCTCTTGTGATCCTATTGCCACACACATGCCTCTGCTTAAGCCATCTTGGCTCCCCTCCCCAACCCTCTTCCATCAGCTCACAAGATTTCAATCACAGCTTTTAGTTGAGTTGTCAATTGTCATTTTTTGCAGCAGCCAGGATGCTGACACAGAGAGTCATTCCACAGAAAGCCCACTTTTACAGTGGGACCAAATAAGAGTATCTTCTCTTAACTTGAGCATGCGTGTAAATCCTTAAAGTCTAAAAGCCAACACTTTTGGTAATCCCACGTCTTGGTATGTGTACAGCTTTAATTCTTGTTTCCTCAGCATTCAGCACAGTATGTTACCAAGTGCTCTATTTTAATCTCTCATCATAAATAGGGTTTTGTTCAGGCCAGACACTCCAGAGTCTGATGTCTGAATATCGGCTTAACTTTATATTCTCTGAAACCTTTTCATATGAGACGTTCCCCAGAACTCTGAGTTATGAAAAGCCAGGAACTAATTACGTAGAGGCTGTTTGCTCCTTTCTATGTCTCCGTCTGTGTGGTGGCCAATTTATTTCTTACACCTAACAAAACAGGGTGATCTCTCTGAGAACAGAGAGGAGGAGTTCTGTGTGTGTTGCTTTGTGTGTGTATAAGTTGAGGTGGCCATCATGGCTGAAAAGAGATTCTCAGCACAAAGGAGCATACACACACATAGATGCAGTAATGGAGAAAGGTAGAATATACTTTAACTGCATAAAAGATGTACCCGACCTCATTAGAATGATTACAGACACAGCCAGGTTCACAGGTTCACAGCGTCTGTGAGTTCAGCCATAATGGTCGAAAACGAGGAGGAAGGTCATAAAGAGGTGGAGACGCATATGGAAAGGTTCCTTATTGAACTCATCACATTTAAGAGAATCAGCAAGAGAAGAACAGTGACTCATGAAAGTAATAAAAGAAATGCAGTTAACTATATATTTTCCGGTTTAAATTAACTGTCATAGGTGAATATTGACAGATGAGGAAGAGCAGGAGACATTTAGTACCTTTAAGGAGATGAAGCAGAGGTTGGAAGAGATGTTAACTTTTTTAAAGCTTCTTCATCGCTTCATTTTTTCAGATGGTATAACATATATTATTCTAAATCAAAAGAAACAACTTAACTTGAATGAAGAGTTCAACAAGCTTAGGCTAATTAATGAACACACTATAATAGGACTGGGTGAAAAGTTGATATCTTTCAGGTTTAGAGAAATTAAAAAGAAAAATCTTGGTTTGTTTGATCTTGCAGACTACTCTAATTAATTAAGAATTAATTAATTTGGTTTTTACTCTCTTCTCAACTTTAACATTTTTATTTATATATTTCAGCCCTAATGTCTGATCTTCAAACTGCTTTTAATTGTTGGCTATTGTTTACCTATAATATTTCCTTCCTAACTTGCAATGGTATTATTATTATCATCATCATTATTAATATTTTCATATTAAAGACAATGATAATGGTTTTAAACTACTCTTCATGGGCAGAGAACCGTTTACAAATTGGCGATAGATCAACTATGTATTATTATTGTATATACCGTCTCTCCATGCTTGTACAATGCATTAGCAATTTATATATGATTTATAGTTTTGCTATATTGAACTTGAGGAAATGTATATTGCTTATACTCATTCCTACAGAGTGTTTTAAAGGAGGTTATGCGCTTGATCTGTTTTGTGGTTGGGAGCAGGAGACATCGGTGTCATCACTGCCATCAGTAGATTTATCATTGTGTGTAAAAATCCAATAAGACAAACACAGAGAAGACAGATGGCAAAAAAAGTGTAAAGCACAACACTTGTCAAAAATGGACTGTCAGGATGCTGGCACATGATGATCAAGACAAATGGGGTGTCCATAAAAAAATGGCATTTTTTTTTAGTAGATTTTACTTTTCAATAACGACAAACTGATTTCACTGTGTATGCTAGAGATGCATTTTAATTTCAGGTGCAATTATTACCTAAAGTGATCAAAATCCAAACACCTTCACTGTCCCATACGATAAAGCAGAGTGAGGAGAGCCAAGGGAGATCTGTCCACTTGAATATGAGGCCGCCATTAAATCCTCAGTAACCACACACACAGTAAACAGCTTAACATGATACAGCTCTGGACAGATGGGGCACAAAGGTCAGAGTGTACCCTTCCAGCCCCCATCAGAGCTCTTGGTAGAGCCCACATTGACACAGCAAACACCTGGATTACACTGTCCGACCGCTCTATCAAAGCCCATGTCTGCTGCTTGACAGGCAATAACAGCCAATGGGCTCCATGCCTAGCAGCGCTGATGCAAGGTCATTGTCTGCCTCCATCGCCTCCAGCGGCAGATGGAAACCTAAGTTCAGTGAGTTATCACCACTGCGACAGATGCATTTGTGTGGGTCTGAGAGTGTCATATCCTTTGGTGTGATGGATGGCTGTGTCGGGGCGTGCCAACGGGCCCCGTGATGATCTTTGTGACGCGCTGATAATGGATAGCATCCCTGTCACTGGTCAAGCAAATTAAAAGGAGCAGCCAAGCTGGGAAAATTATAGCTTATGTTAAGCGTTGAACAAATAAAGGCTCGTCTAAGCTTCAGTGCTTTTCCCAAGGATTTAATTCCCTGGCAAAGTCTCTGACAAAGCATCCAAATGACCTCACCCACACGTAGTTTTAGAGTTTGTTTGTTTTTACAAAGAATTGTGCTGCTTTGAATTAGTGTTAAAATGTGTGACTCCCTGTCTGGGTGACTGTTAATAAAGTACCAGATGAGACTATATAAGATTGGTAAACACAGTATAATAAATCAGTACTCGCCAAGATAACATCTGTGACTATCAGCAGTGCAGCACCAGAACAAACTGCAGGTAAAAGAGAACAGATCTTCAACTTGTTCTCATGTATCAAATATCATTTCGGGTCAGGAGGCTAATTGTTCTCTGTGAGTCTTTGTCTCTTGACGAATCTCTGTGTCAAAACTTAGTCAGAGAAGCTGCTCTCCCCTGGATGGCAAATGACCGGCTGTAACAGATGAGGTCTCCCTTTGAAGAGTGGGTCCTCAGCCTCACCTTTTATGAAATCTTTATAATAATAAGGAAACTGAAGCATTAAAATTCAAAATGCTTGCTTAAATGATATAGAAAATGACGGCCCCCATCATATGAAACCTCATTCAGAATGTAAGGACACTGTAGTGCAAAATGGAATAGATAGATGATGAACAGCAGCAATAACATTACTGCAGAGATGAAGAGAGATAAACTTGCTCAAGCTAAAAGGCAATTGAGTCAAAAATGGTTGTGTGTGTGTTTGTGTGTGTGTTTGTGTGTGTGTGTGTGTGTGTGTGTGTGTGTGTGTGTGTGTGTGTGTGTGTGTGTGTGTGTGTGTGTGTGTGACTTTGACAGCACAACAGCACTTTGCAGAAATGTAAAAAGCCAAAAAGCATTAGATATCCCCCTCCGGGTATCTGTCTTGAGCCTCAGGATATTGTTTGTATAAGTTGTTGTCAATGTCAATCACTGATCACATATTAAATAAGAATTATTAAAAGGGCTCCAGAAGAGCCCTCACTGTTGAAGAACTAAGCTCATTATTTGTATTAACATGTTCTGTCGCAGGGGGTGTTGAGACTCTGCAATGTAAGAGAAGTCATCAGTGACGACAATGGTGCATTCTTGACAATGGCGTCAACAACAGTTTATCCAGTCCAGAGATGTGGTACTGAGTCATGCGTCACAGAATTTTTAACAAATGGGCAAACAGCTCTTTGTTCAGTAGGGGGGGGCTGGTTGCAGCTTTGCTAAACAAAGCTGCAACCAGTATGACCATAGGTAAAGCAAATAGCCCATTCCAAACAGGCACTAGTCTCAATGCATTTGTGATGTAGAGCTTATGCACAGATTTCACGGCACGGTCTACTTATCACTTAAGAGTGAAAAGCCTTTCAGTTCTTATTGTAATGTTGAAAAAAGGCCGTAAGTGGTATTAGAGTAATTTTACTTTAATGAAAAAAGAGACCATGACTGACACCACATTTGTTAAAACCGACCATAAAAGAGATTTTTGATGACAAAAAGTCTGTTTCCCATCACTCTTAATTCTCATGGCTTGACTTATACATGTTAGATAAACCTATTGTGAGCTGACAGTGTTTTCATTGCTTTTTCTTTTTTATTCAGTTTGAAAAAAGTCCCACTCCGTCTTATGAATCTATTGCCATCATACACACAAATGAAATCATTTCCATTGCTGGTTGGTCTTTCACTTGCACTGTGACACACTGAGACCTGCATTATATTAAGGTCCCTGTGGGAAGCAGCTATTCAAACTCGAAGTCAGAGCAGCTTATATTAGTGATGGTTAGCTCAAGGACAAGAACACCCACGTAAGAAACTTTTAACAAGATGCATCATGGAACACGAGGATGGAAGACACAGTGTGCTGTAGGAAGTCAATGGTATTGTTGAGTTGTTCTCATAATAACGCATTGTGTGTCGATTACTTTGTTAATCTCGATCAATGCATGCATTTATTTGGTTAATTTGCAGTTCTAATTTTACTGGAAAGGCATCTTAAAGGTCGATGATTTAGACTAGAAGGTCACTCAGAGCACACACCTCCTCCAAGGCCCCTTATGAAAACACATTAAATTCACTAGATTCAGATTTTCATTTCAAATCTCCAACAAATTGCACACACCCAGAAAGAGATTTCATTATATTATCAATAGCCATGAAATAATCTCTGAGAAATCAAGGACATTTTAAAAAATCTCGCAATTTTAAAGAAAAAATTAAAATAAATCCGGCATTCAACCGCACATCCCTGTCTGCACCAAAATACAAATATCTCCTGATCCATCCTTCCACCAGGTTTCAAGGTAATCTATCAAGTAGGTTTTGCTTAATACTGCTAACAGGCAAACAAACACTGATAAAAAACAAATCCGCCTTGGTAGAGGTAATAAGTAAAAAAAAAGATTGAGAAATGTGTAGACTCCTAAACTGACATCAAATAACCACATCATTTACTTTAATTAGATATGCATTGCAACTAATTGATATGCATGATTCAATAACTTATCTCAAGAGATCAAACAAGTCATTTTCAGCCCTACAGTAATTATTTTAGCAGAGTTGTTTAGCTGCCTGTTTGTTTTTCACTGCAATTAAAGCGGTCTTAAGACTCTAAGAGAGTAAAAGTTAATAGGAACGAGCTGCTGTTAATCTATCATGCTGGGTTTGTCTTCCCCCACTGTAATGAAGTGGAATAAAATCAGCACAAATACACATTAGCAGACAATGGCCTGCTTTGGCCACCATACTGGACTGAATATTTGATGTCAGCGCTTGTGCACTGTGTGTGTGTGTGTGTGTGTGTGTGTGTGTGTGTGTGTGTGTGTGTGTGTGTGTGTGTGTGTGTGTGTGTATGTGTGTGTGCTGTAGCCTACACAACTCATTGACTGTTTTCCATTGACCATTTTGAGCTACTGAGCCTCCAAATCTTGACAGTAGGAACAATTAGCATTACTGACTCGAAATTAAATTTACCAAAGTGTGTGTGTGTGTGTGTGTGTGCACTTGTTAAAAGAGTTCATTAAATAGTGTGACCGTCTGCTTGACTTTGTGCTAATGGAAATGGCAGAAGGGGTTACACAATATAAAGCAGCTACGACTTCCCTCCATCAAATCCTTTTCATGTCACAGAGTTCAAAAATTCACATTTTACCGAGGCTGGGAACAACATTTGTCTGCGTCAATGGCACCATCAA
The DNA here is from genome assembly GCF_963576545.1 of Limanda limanda. NCBI lineage: Eukaryota > Metazoa > Chordata > Actinopteri > Pleuronectiformes > Pleuronectidae > Limanda > Limanda limanda. Next base: position 19,045,199 of record NC_083637.1, on the reverse strand, counting down.
AAGAGAAGGACTTTTCATATCTCAGCACAGCGGGGTGTCACATAAAAGAACATAGGGAGGGCAGGGGTGTGTTTGAATAGTATGCAAGTATCTCTATGACTGCAGTATGTAATGTGTGCGGGGTGAAATAGAATGGATTCCTATTACCGTTGAAAGCTTAGCAGAAAAAGAAGGGTTTAAAGCAGTGGGGTTTCTTCTAATAAAAGTGCATGATTTAGGTGCTTCAGCAGCCTGAATGCACATGTTTGGTCTGTGTGTGTGTAATAGGAAAGACATCAAGGCAGCAGGGTGAAAAAGGTGGATTCAATCGCATTGAAATTGAACTTCACAAATTCTAAAAGCAAAACAAAAAGGAATCATAAACAAGGATTTTCTCTTAAATTGGTATTTCACAGAGGTGTTTAGATGTAGATTAGTAAAAACCCAAGTCTAGTGAAATATTAATACAAACAGTTATTTCTACATCTAAAGTGCAATCGAGAGCCGTTTTCAAATCAAACTATCTTAAAGCAAACTCTATCATTTGATATGTGCCGAGGTTCTGAGACAGCTCTGAACTGTAAACCTTCAATCAGCCACTTGTGCGTGAGTGTGTGTGTGTGTGTCTGTGTGTGCGCACTCTTTGCGATTGGGTCTGTATGATCGGCTCTCTGAATTTGTTTGCAGTTGCTCCAAACGAACATGAGGGCTGACTTATGTGACTGCACAGAAACACACACATACGTCTACGTGCATGAGGTTATTATTTGTGCCAGAACAGGATGGTGTTTTGATTGGTTTGGGGGGGGTCGCGGGAAGGGGAAGGAGGTATTTGAATATTTATGAGAAGAAAACCATTTGTGGTCTGATGAAAGCTGACAGAAGGGCCTGCTGGATACAGGATGACACAGCTAAATTAACTGCAGAACTGAAGGCAGATGTCACTTTGTCACAGGAACACACACACACACACACACACACACACACACACACACACACACACACACACACACACACACACACACACACACACACACACACACACACACACACACACACACACACACACACACACACACACACACACACACACACACACACACACACACACACAGCTACTTAAACAGGTAACAACCGCCACCCTAAAACAAAACTGTGATATTAATTCACACCTAAAAACTAGACACCTGTCTCAACAAAAACTAATTTTAAAAATCAGTTGCGACCGGAAATTATGCTCTGAACACATATAGCAATTATTGGATGGTACACCAGTGCGTCATAACTCTGTGGGCTCATAAATGTTTTTGCTTTATTGAGATATTCCAATCTCGGGCGAGCATAAATTGAATGCAGGGCTTCAAGCTGTGAGCCAGAAAATGCAGCATAGCAGGAAAATCACCGCGGCTGCTGTCATGGCCTCCTGCCTGTTGTTTCTCATTGTTCACGATCGGCTCAGGGATTTGTCTGGAGATGACATCATCACCGCAGTATGTCCCCCCCCGGCTCCTCAGGTTAAGGAGGCACTTGTTTGATACAGTGAACTAGAACGGAGCTCTACACAATCCACACGTACACGGATCCTTCAGACACGTTGCATGTTTACCTGTGCACTCCAACCACTTCCTCTTCATCCTCCCTCTTTACTGCTCCCTAAACCTTTCCCTTCTTTTCCCCTTACCCTCTTCTTTCTCTCATCCTCATCCCCCTCGTGCCCTGTTCTCACACTTTCACCTGATTCGTCATTCTCTTCCCACCCTCCCTCTCCGTTGCAGTGAAGGGAACAACACAATCAACGGTAAAACTCCACTCTCAGGGGAGCAGACAGACAGACAGAGTGGAGGTTATATGCCGCTCTATACCTCTCCCTTCTCCAGTACATCTTCTCTGCTCATTTCTACACCTACGTTCAATTAGTACAAATTACATGCCGTTTAATTATTATGGCGTCGGAGCTCCACTGTTCATTAGCTGAGGAACGGCAGGACCGAGTGCAGACGGAGAAGAGAGGGATGGAGGTGGGTTTATTTTAGCCGCACGCTGGGAATGAAAGTATTCTGTGAAAGCAGTGTGAAGGCAAATGAGAATGCAGCAAATGAAGCATGAAGGAAGAGAAACATCGCGCTGGCAATAAAGTAAACACAATGAATGCCAATGATCTAAAAGACAATCTAGTAAGATGTAAAGCCAGAAATGATGGGATGATCAATACGCTCATTTGTACCCCACGTTAAAGAAGAGAATAGGCCCAGCTGGCAACGATGTAAAATGTAAACACTCGTCTCCATCTTAATTTTCCCCTCTTGGTTTGGCTTTTGAAATATTTATTGTTCATTTGGTTTTGACATTTTCTCATAATTCATTCAGCGCCGTCAAGGCAAATTAGATTTCCTGATGGGAGATGAGAAGAGATAAGGAGAGATGGGAGGATATTAAAAGACTTAAAGAAAGAAGGGACCGCAACAATGTCTATTAATGCTGACGGCTTCTGTCACTTCTCTTCTCTGAGCTTCTCAGTTTCGAAGTGATAGAGAAAAGGATGAAGAAAGACTGTTAGCGCTGTAATATAGCACTTTGTCTCTCAACAAATCAAACCCTCCTCTTCCTCCTTATCTTCCTCCTCTCCCTCCATCATGATGTGTTTTGCCCACGGTTCTCAGGATTTTATTTGAATTGTACTTTTTTGCTTTGTAGGTGTCACATTCCAAGTGGACAGGATCCTTCTCACATCGTATTTCCACTCTTCTTCCATCTGCTTCTTTTCTAATTCCACTTGTCTTTCACTTGCTCTCTCTTTAATTTTCACTCCTTCACTCCACTGTCGGCTTGATTCATCATGCTTTATCTCATGATGATGACAGAGGATGAAACGCCGGCATCACTCAGCGTGCACACACACACAGACCCACACAAAGCACTTGAGAGGGACAAATAGAAAAACAATATTTGAACAGAAACTAAATTGCATACACATATGCAGCATGAAAGGTTAATCTGTTGACAAGCAGAGTGTGTCTGGCGTCTGTGGGTGTATTTGCGTCTTGATGAAACCGTGATGAAATGGGGGGATAGCGATTGCTGTCTTGAACCACACAATCTAAAACAACCCAATTCTTCATCAGATAGGATTATGCTCCTCGGAAATACATGCCAGTGTTGCATTGTTTATTTGTCGGGTTTTGATTGCAAACACACACCATACGCATGAGAACATAGAAGCAAGCACACTCCGGCCAGAACAGGTGTGAGTGCAGCGTGTGGTGGCCACCTGACAGATAAAGATATTTAAATTGAGGTGAAATCAATCTTTTTACCTATTTCGCTGTCAACTGTGATTGACAGCGAAATAGCACTCAGAGGAAAAAGGCGAAACACAGATTCTAAAAGATAACCATGTTGTCAGGTTGGAATGGCTGTGGCTCAGGGGGTAGAGCGGTCATCCTCTAAGCAGAAGTTCAGTGATCCCAGTCTTTCCATCTGCGTGCCAAGGTTTTCCTTGGGCAAGATACTGAACCTCGGATTTCCCCTCATAGATTCACTGTATGAATGTGTGAAAACGAGTGCAGTCTATATAAATACAGACCACACATGGGAGCCGAAATGAAAAGCACATGTGCCGCTCACGGGTCCAGTGTGGCCTTCCTGTTACACTATGCCCACACTTAATAATAAATATCAAACGACCATTATCGTACACTGGACGTGCATCTACCCATGAGAATGGTCACAGATGCTGGAATAATAGCTTAACTGTAAAATATAGGCACATGAAGCTTCATAAAATGGAGAATTAAATAGCGGCTAACAAAGAAAACAAGGTCAGTAAAGTATGCGAGTCATTATTGTATCGTTGTCCATGTTGCATTGAGCAAATGTAGTCTGTTGGGGTAGCCTTCCAGGAAATGATGTTAGAACGTGGATGTAAACGTCATAGTCATCATTTCCAAATTTCTCTGTTTGTGACCAAGACTCAAATGCAACCCCTGGACTTTTGACTTTAGAAAAGTCTCAGTCTTATGGGCTCAAAAGGAATAGTGTTTAAGGAGTAACGCCAGACATTAACAAAATAAAACAGATTTTAAAACTAAAACATATTAGTTGGGATGTAGCCTCATTCTAACAACCTTGTGGGAAGGAAGCAGTGACCCTCATTTTGATTTCCTCCACCTGCAAAAGTCGCTGTATCTCAGAAATCATTTCTCTGCTGACTTTTACTAGTTCAACACAACATGACTATTCATAGCAGACAGACGCACAACTGCTGGGCTTGTTCTGCCACGACCGCGTCAGTGTGTGTTAGTGTGATGGAGCGTCGTGTTGTACTCTGACACTGGTGATGTGTAGAGGTTTAAAGTGTGCGAGTGTGTATCTGCCCCTGTCAGATGAGGGTGTACAAGCATTTAGAGGGGAAATACATGCATGACATGACATGACCTTCACAGTGTTCTGTGATGGGTGTGCATGTGTGGTGTAAATACAGACATTATTATTCTCATAAAGAAACATCCAGGAAACCTGTGGGAGAAAAACACAAAAAAAACTGAAGGATGTACCTGCACCTCCTGGTGGATGTGTTTACATTCATATCACATGTATGGCAGAGATGGAAAAAATTACCATGTTAATAACTAACACTATCCTGGTAATTGTCAGGAATTTTATTTGATGACATGAGGTTGGTTTTCAGGCACTTCATTATTACTAAAACACGTCAGGCACAATCCTAGTAAGAACTTGGACATTGGCATGAACATTATTTACAAGCCGGGAATTTGTAATTCAGATTAACTATCTGTGATATGACAAGAATGTGGCACCAGGTCAGTTAATCAACATGTGCATTCAGCAGGCTTTTTAGGGGGCTACTTTCTGATTCATTCCAAATTATGTATTAATATATAATTATCACCTCGGCCCTAATCTCTACAACAAATACTTAAAGCATAAAGTCAGCACGACCCAGAGTCACATTGGCGAAGTTGTTATCGTAAGTTTCTGAAAATCTGTTTCATTATTAGTTTGGTTAGATTGTCGGGCATATGACGTCCACCCCTTAGGCAGAAATCGCATGCACTGCATCTCCCCTGCCTCTCCACCACATCCCCTGAAAGCCTCCAATCAATCAACATCACGATGAAACATGGTTATATCAGAATCCTTAGGGAAGGATAAGACAGAGGGAGAGAGGGGGGGCAGTAAAGCTGGTTCAAGACAAGTGGATTTCAGCGGTCATCCCACGGCTCTTCAGAAATAACAAGATTCATGCCAGAGGCCAGGCTCACAATTCACTTACTCCTGTCATACAGAGGGAGCACTGGTAGATACTGAACATCAGGAATGTAAAATTAGATGTAAAATAAACTTTCCTGATACAAAACTTTCATTTTCACCCATCCTTCATTTTCCTTTCATTTGTGTTGGAGCTGAAAGGCTTTGTGATAACACATGGCGTTGTTATACCTATACTAGTTAGGCTGTGATCTGGACTGAGACCACCTCCTCTAAAGCGTAGCGGCGCAGTTGTTCTGGTCTGCAGCCCGGTGTGATTACTGTGATCACATCTGCCTTAATGAATCACACCATGAGCGGGAAACAAACCCCAACCGCACTCAGTGTGAAAACGCCCTAAGAGGACGGACCTTTTTTTCTGAAATAATCTTGTGTCTTCTGTGCAACCATTTGAGACAACATGTTTTGGAAACAGTTATATAAAAAGCCATTATATGCCAGAAGGGTAGTTTATATGCGATGTGGAATAAAATAATTTTCCTAACACTCTGTACCGCTCTCCTCCTGTAGGGATACTTTATATTTTCACTATGAATAGATTTGTTCCCCTGAAATCAATCTGTTCCGTGCTCTCTTTATTTTTCTCTATGTTTCCTCCATTATCTCTCTCTCTCTTCCTCCTTCAATTCCATGTGCTCACAAATTCTTTATCCCCGCTATTCCTAACATCTTCAAACTTTCCTTCCTGGCATCCCTTACTCCCAATTCTCCTTAAATATCATCTAACTGTCTGTACCTCTCCCTCTCTCTGGAGCTGTAAGTGTTTCTCTCTATAATTCAGCCCTCAGCAGATAAATTAGCATCTGTCAAAGCTTCGCTCTGTGCAGAGAGCTTTGGCAGGAGCCATTTCTCGATGGCACACTTCAGCGCCCTGGCACCTTCACTCATCCCGTTATTTACTCTGACTCACAGGTAATGAAGCAGACAACTGGTGAAACCATGTGTAAGAGAGGAAAGACATACCACTGTTGGAGCCAGAATGGACATCTGGCCCTGTGATACTGGGAGGCTGTGTTGCAAACTGGGGCTATACAAATGTTTACAGTTGAAATGAACAGCTGGGTTTGGGGAAGTTCAGGCGTAAAGTGGAAAAGGTGTTTATCTGACGGCTTTTAGCCAATAGCTACAGAGCCAGAATAGAAAATGAATGGCACACTTTATACAACACAGTTGTTGCCACTAATCTGGAAAACACTGGTTTATTGCACACATTTCAATTAATTTCCTGCTATTTATATAAAGTTCCATTTATTCACACACTGCAAAAAACAGATTTCACTCAAGCCCAATAAATGTTTTGTTACAAGCATACATCTTGTTAAGGTGCAAGCATATTCTACAAAGCTCCACTAATTTGGGATAAATATATGCTCCAGCATTTTGCTGTAACAGCCATAAGTGTTTTTTTTTAAAGTTGAAATTACCCCCAAACTTTATCTCGCTAATGGAATATTTAAGCAGCAACTGTTGAGGGCTTTTTTCACATAATAGTAAAGCAGAAAACAGAGGCCACCATTTTCAGTGAGCACAACTCGCAGCAGGTAGCTACTCTCAAACATGCATTAAATAATGAAACACCTATTATGATTTTATGTATGTCTCATACAAACCATATCTGTGTTTTCCACCTCGGTACAACAGAAAACATTACATCCACTCAAGGTTAGGAAGCTTGTCTTTGCTGACTTGACTTTGATTGAATAAATTTAAAGTGGAAATTGGGGTTTGTTTTATACAGTATGTTCTTTACTGTTTTCAAAAGCAGTTGGCTGTGGAACACAAATTATTTTAAAGCTTTTATCTTGATCATGTGAAAGCAAATACAAAACTAGAAGGACAGATAACACAAATACAGTGTCGAAGACAGTGAGAAAAATCCCACTTTTTAGAACATTCAGTAGGTACTGGCAATCCTGCTGAGAAAGCAACCAACACACAAACAAACAAACCAGGGGCAAAAAAAACCGAGCTACTTGGTGAGGGTTATGATCAAAAATAAGAGCCCTCTAATGTGTATGAACAGGTGACCCACTTAAAAATCATACAAATCACTACACATTGTGAATCCAACATCAAGAGCACAGAGGCTTAACATGTTTCCGGAAGGCCAGGTAAATTATAAATTGAAAAGATTGGCTGCTTAAACCAATCCAGAGTCTAAAATAACAACCACTTCCACCAGCCTCTTCCAGTGAAAGCCCTTTTTGTTTATTTACCTGTTACAGCCAAACTCTTTTACAACCTCCATCCATTCCTTCAGTGTTGCATCATTATATATGTGTATGTAGTTATGTTTTCCTTATTAAGCTCAAGTTAATTATTTCTTTAATTTAATTTGTGCTTTAGAGACACTCTTGACTGATCACCAAGAGAAATGGTTATTACTTTTATCGCACTGACTCTGAGGTCTTATCGCTGGTCGAATAATTAAACTGGTTCCGCATGATAATTCTCATTAACGCTACATTTCCCTAAATCAACCCGAACACACTCTACAGCTTCGCCTCTGATCTGTCTCCGTCTCAGCTGAATCTGACAGACACGTCGACTTCACTAAGCCTCCGTCTGCAGCTGCACTCTGTGGTCGCTGCCTGATTGGATTATTTTACAGCTACCTGAGACACTACTGTGTTTTATTGTGCTGATGCCGACCCTTTATTCTCACAAATAAGATTTAGCTGTATGTATCCTTGCTGAGTGAGTTGTTGGTTACTGGGGATTTGCTACTAAGTGAGTGCTGATAGCAGTGCTGGTCACTTAAAGTTGAAAGTGCGCTTTGATTATACTGTAGCTGGCACAGCAGAAACATGCGCACACCACTCTCTGACATGCACACAGAGGAACAGCACAGAAACCACAACACCATGCATGCAAAGAACACACACATTAAATCCCACAGGATGGCTAATCAATTATTCATTAATTCCCCTATGCTGAGGAGGATGTTCTTTTGAAATATTGACGACGGCGACTAGACATTGCCAAGTGTGTTTGTGTTGTTCATTTGTATGTGAATACCAGGGCCGATAAATATATAATTGCATTACCAGCTCTTAATGTGTGGCATATTAAATGAGACTGTGTGTGCGCTTATGTGCATTTTTCGTCTCCATAAGAGAAATTAGGAGAAACTGTTGTATCCAATGCAAGGTGTGTTTCTCTTAGCCCTGAAACACACAACTTATTTTTGGTCATCAGTTAGCTTGAGTGTTATTACACTGTAAAACTCAACCTCAGTCATTGTATTATTTTAAGTAATATAAATGTTAAGTTAGTGTGACATTACTATTATCTGTAATATCATAAAATCTCTTTTTTCTTTTTTTTTTTTAGAGATCATTATCAAAATGTTATCATAGCAAATTATTAAAACCATTACCTGGCTGCTCAAGGACATTTTCATTTCTATAGCAATATATTTTTACCTTTTTCTATTTAAACAAAACCGGCGTGGGGCTGAAAGCGTTCTGCTTTTTGATAAACAGGCCTTGTTTGCCCGCAGGTTAACAGTCCATGTGAAGAGCAAAAGAGGAGGAACACTTTTCACCGAAACTCATCAGCTTTCAGGTTTTTAATACATCTGCATTCATTTGCAGATAGCTGTTAACAGAGTGTAGCCAACATGTCGTCTAGCCCTGGAGCACCCATTAAAAGTAAGAGAAGCACTTGATTTGTGTGAACTCGTCAGTCAGTTGATGGTTTACAGCAAATTGAAAACATCTTGCCCTTATATTCACTGTCTTCACCGGAAGCACAAAAATACTGGCCATGGTCCCAGATGCTAATTTATTGTCAGACTATAGACAATGGGCTCGGAGATTGGTAAAAAGGGAGAACACACTTGAAATCTTTGTCCTGACCGGTAAGTAAAACACGACTGATCTGTCTGATTTTAACGAATCTTTAAATACATTGTGAAGCAATATTTTCCTTAGATACATTTTATTCTATATTTAATTACCTCACCAAACCACCACACCACAAGGCCACCCTTCACACTGAAACAGATCTATAATATTCTTAGGTTAAAAAAAACATCTCAGAGCATTAAAAAAAAAGATACACTAACAACTATGCACATTTAATTGTGTTAAGTGTGATGTACATTTAATTGCTGAGAAAATGCTCACTGGATATGAATGTAGCATGGATTTTATTTGCACAAAGCAGTGCTGAGGGGCTTGAGGCAATTTTATCCATCGACTTGCTAAACTGTGTGAGCTCAGCTGTTTCGAAAGCTTGTGGGTATAGTTAGCTCTGTGTGTGTGTGTGTGTGTGTGTGTGTGTGTGTGCGTGTGTGTGTGAGAGAGAGAGCTGGAGTTGGTGCATGTGTATATATGATGTCCTACATACTGTGTGTCTGGAAACAATGAGACCACTGGTGTGTACGTGTAAATAATCTCCAGCCTGAACTGCATGTTCATGTGTATATTTCAAGATTCTTCGTCCTCAAGATGCTGAGTCGGAGGCATTTCTTCACAGACTGATGGCCTATGGTGTGATCCATGGAGACTGACGCCGCCTTGAGCGAACCCATTAAGGAAATGAGCGTGATCAGTCAAAGTGCATTAATCCAACTTGATCACCTGAGGGCATTAAAACAAATTACATCAAAATTTAGAAGAAAATAAACCAATGAAATCACATGCACGCAGGAGGAGACACAATACCTTGACATGAATGCTCTCATAAGCACACCCCCCCACATACATTTAGAAAAATACAAAAAGCACAGTGCACTTATAGCCCAAGATTTATTTATTTTCCGGTTACTTGCTATGAGCCAACAGCTATAATAAGAGTCTGGTGTTTCATGCTTTGCTTGAGTCACAGCAGCTCAACTTGTGCTTCAAGTGAACATGATTCAAGTCGCGCAGTTGAAAATCCCAGGAAAGTGACTGTTCGCTGCCACAGGTATTGTAAGGGGAGTATTACTGACAAGGAAAAATGGTTGCGCTTGTTAAAGCCGTTCTCATTCAAACGTGATCCATTTCTCAGCAGACGAACCTGAATGTTACACGACAGAAAACAGTGAATGAGAGATTTGGGAAAACCTTTCATAAATTGTTTTTTTCTGTTGGGCCTCTGTGTGTTTTTTATTCACTGTAAAACGGATGGGACCTATCATCTGGGATGACAGGTAATGCCATTTAAAATTTCCCAGGGAGAAGAAGGGCCAAAGGCTCGTCAGTACAGCAGCACACAGGCTACCGGATCATAGTAAGCTGCCGAATAGATGCTTGAGTGGAGGAGAGGCGTCAGCAGGCAGCATGCACGTCTAGGTAGAACAATAGAGTGCTTGTTTTCAATCAGCATGCGGCCTGTCATGTTTTAGAATATTATTACAGTAAACACAAGCATTAATTAACACCAGCGCCTTATTATCAGGAGGCTAATACACATATTAGCCATAATATGTCTTTCAGACTGAGCATCCATTAGATTAAAACAGTCCATGAAATATTCATTAACTGAGAAATGGTAAGATCCTGCGTGATGCTTTCTTTATCATGCATGAGTTCACAAGATGAGCAACACTATCAACTATGAAGACGTGCTGCAAATAATTTAAACGACTGAGTATAAGTTTGAGCCAGGTACATTTAATCATATTCCTATATCTGTAAGATTTTCAAAAAGAGTATAAAGGTTTTAATTAAGAATTTAAATGCAATCTGTTCACCTTCTCTCCTTCTTCAGTTTGCATCATTTATCATTGTCTGAGTACATGTCACAGGGGTATAGATAAATCAGTTAAAGGACACTGATCCTGATAAGGTGGTCATTAGGGAGAGCTTCTGTGAGTGTGTGCGTAACAAGACTGACGGCTAACAGCTTTATGATATTATCAGGCACAGCATGTGTGTATCAATGTCTAATGTCAATGCTGCAGGTGTGATTATTACTGCCACATGGTTCCAAACGCAGGGATGTTCATCATTGACTGTTAAACCATTAACTGACAACAATGTTTGACAAATGATGACTCCAAGTAAAACATTCAAAATAAATCCTGGGACCAGCTGAGAGGGAATTCTTCACCGCGGGTCGCACAGTTAATAGACTGTCACCAGTTTACCTCCAGAGTGTGGACATGTGGATAGAAAACTGAAGATAAGCTGTCTGCTGCGCTGAGAACTGAGGTGGACCTGGCCTGTGTATGGGGTTGATTGATCAGTGTGTGTGTGTGTGTGTGTGTGTGTGTGTGTGTGTGTGTGTGTGTGTGTCTGTGTGTGTCTGTGTGTGTCTGTGTGTGTCTGTGTGTGAGAAAAAGACAGCCAAGCAAAGAGTTTTACACACAGCTTTACAATGCAGTGAAGTTATTAAAATCCAACTTGATATTGTTATAGAGGTGGAAAAAAATGTCTTCCCATAATGAAACTGTGGTGACGAGACAAATGAGACTATGCAGGCTGCTAGAGGTAACTAATGGTAAACAAGGTGTAGACATGTTGGTCTGTTTTATTGTTTTACTCCATTCACAGCAGCTGCAGGAGAGTGATGATGGATGAATCCACATCATCTATTTATTTATGCTGCTTTTTGCAAATGTAAAAATTAAGAAATGAAAATGTTGTTTTTAAAGTGTCACACACACTCAGGATAATGGTGGATTAAGAAGTGTCTGCTACTGGCGAGGAAAAAAATATTACTTGACACGTATGTAAGTGCAAGTTTTTGTGCTTTGAGGTCTACGGAGGCTAAAGAGAGAAAGAGAATAAGATAGGAGAGGCCCAGACTGGTTGAGCAAATTCAACTGACTGTGTGCGATGAGTGTGCGAAAGTCACTGTTGTAATGTTTTCAGCAGGCAGGCGTCTTAATTTAGCTTTGTGCCCATGTGTGTCCTGACACTTTGTCTTCTCTCCTGTTGCTTCCAGCTTTCCCTATACATTCCTTTCAGTCAGCTTTACAGAACACACACGCATGCACGCACGCAGGAGTTTAATCTTTAATTAACGTTATAACCATGATGATTTGGTTGATACTGTCCAGCATCAACCAAAGTCAGCAAGTCTCCAAGATGCAGGTACAGGTACAGCAAGTGCAGCATTTGTTGTGTGTGTTAGAAACATAATGGAAGGATTGGCAGGTAGGTGGGGGCTGTGACAGCAGGAGAACTGACAGGAATCTCTGGCCATCGCTAACAAATGCTAACCTCCACTTTCGCAAAATTTCGAGCACCTAATCAACACTGATATTTTGTCCCGACTCTGACATTTGGGGTCGACGTCTGCACTTCAGGTAACAAGTTGCGGATTTTCGATAGATAAGGAAAATATTTGTATTTTTTTAATGATTATATAAATTACTATAGTTTGTGTACCATCATTTTTGAACAGTCAGCATGATAATTGTGGTTGATGTTATCGTGATACATCATTTTAACACCATTTCATCTCTACTCAGAACAAGCATAAAGACAAATGGAGTAGACCTAGGACGTAGTGGACACGATGTTGACATGAGCCTATCAGATTAGGCTCTGCAACAGGAATATGAATGGAATATTCTAGCAGCTCGTATAAACATCCTTATCAATATGATAGACATATTATAATTGCATTCCAGTGAAGTCCACACCAGGATATAAAATATAACCCCCACACCACCACCCCAATATACACACCCACACCCACACACACCTCAGGTTAAATCCATCTAGCTCTTAAACTCAGAGTGCTCCTGCTCAAATCTCGCCTCCTTCAGGTCTTTATTTTTGTGGTGCTTCTCTCGATCTGTGCCTCTACCTGACAAAATGATCTCTCTTCTGTGTTCATCCTGCAGCGACGGAGAAGGCGAAGTACTGTTGGATGGAAAGTTTCACTCAGAGAAAGATAGAGGGAGGGTGTGCATTACTTTAGATTTGATGTATTCATTATTAATGTGTGCACGTTGCGAAATCCCAATACATTACTTTAGATAACCCATCAGACCATTAGTGGCATCATATTAAATAACAACGATCCATCCTGCTACTCATTCTTAATTAACAGCAACATCTCAGTCCTTTAATGCCCCTGTACATCAAACTTCCCAACCAACTTGCCCTGCTGACAAACAATCATATTTACTGCCCTCCAACTAGAGGCCAAGGCAAAATACTAGACAAGAGAGAGGGAGAGAGAGAGAGAGAGGGAGAGAAAGAAAGATGAGAAGAGAGCCGCAGCAAACAATGTAAATCAAACACAACAAACAGGCCAGGCAGAGTAGAGTTGAGTCTTATTAGTGCTATCTCTCTCATCTGTTGTTTTCTCCTCATCCATCTCTACTGCATCTCCACTGCCCTTAGAGACGTGTCACTTCCTCCTCGCAGCGTTTCCTGAAATAGCACCAGTGCCCTCACAGGCGATGTACCGCTACATAAGCACCATATCTAACAAAGCAGCTCAGATACAGTGCATAAAGTATATAAGATATGCTGTGCCCCTAATCTAAAATCAGCTCTAGGAACCCAGTCTATTTACGGAAGCGTAAGCATGCCTTTCTCACGTCGGCTTAGTTCTACTTTTATTCATTTCTATCAGGGGTCATCTTTGGATTGCATACATTATTGGAGTGCAGTATTTCGTATGCCAATTTTATAGCTACTGCTAACAAATCCCCAGTCAGACTGTTTTCATGTCCCCTTGTGATGAGCCCACCAGTTAATTTCAAAAATATTTTTTTGTATTTAAATCGCCCGATATTACTGAATTGTTTGAGCAAATTGCCATGAGACTTAAACTGTGGTTAATGGTATATATAAATAATGCAACTGCAAAATTAAATTGCCCTATTTTATGTGATAAACTGAATGTTCCCACTATTTTTCCAGCTTAGTTTTCATTGTGAATATACTTCAGATAGTAAAAAAAAGGTTTTTGAATCCATTAATTTCACCACAGTTTTGTTATGGAGGCCTTCATTGGTGAAAGAGCAGCTTGGCATCTTCTCGTTCTTTGCATCAGGGCAACGCTGTTAAAAGACTAATTTTTCTAGCCTTGAGGACCTCTACAACCACCTTACAGTACAGTTTTACCATCAACCTATTCACACAAGCATTCATACAGTGCATCTATGAGCAGCACTTCCTCTATCAAACATCACTCATCAGCGGCATCAGGGTACAGCATCTTGATCATGTACCCTTCAGTACAGGGAATGAAGGAAACTGGGAGGAAACTGGGATCAAACCGCTTACTGGGTAATTCGTCAATGAGCCACTCTATCTGAGCCACAGCCGTTCCTGACTGTATGTTTGGCATATAGAGGCCATAAAAGCTTTTCAGCATCATGACGATGGTCTCATTACCTTATAATATTCTAAACACGAGACCAATAATGTTTCTCAACAGACGAAAAGTCCACACAAGACACAGGATCAACTGCACATGAACAAAAAGGCTGAAGGCTGGCTTTCTATATTTGGCTGATGGTTGTCTGGTAACCATCTGAAACCCGGCTTCATGATTTATTTGAGTCAAATCTGTCACTTAGAAGACACTTAAATGTCTCCAAATAAAATGTTTCCTCGCCCAGTTCCGCTTCACACTTTGAATCTGATAAATCAATCACCCTGCATTGCAGTAATCAGCACTGTCAGACGTATCAGACAAAAGCAGAAGTGTCTGTTTCAACTGTGGAGGAACTGTCCAACTGAATTCGACACACAGAGCAAGAAAGAGAAAGGACCAGAGGAAACACAGAAAAAAGCCACAGCCGGCAATTATTCTGAATATATTCATCTCCGAGGGAAAGAAATGAGTGCGAATGAGGAGCTGGAGGGAAGGAGAAAGTGGCGGGGGGAAAAAGAGGTCGCTTGAGGGAAAGGAATAATCTCAAGTCACGCTCGGTGTGTTTTACGACTTTATCAGCCGAACCAGGAAAGAACCCAGAAAAACACAGCTGCCTTTATTGTCAACAGAGACATAATACAATCAGTAGCCTTAGCTTCCCAAAACAGTTAGGCAACACAGGCCATGGCTTCGTAAACACCATTAGAGTAGATCTGCAGAGAGGAAGCACATGCACGCTTCAGTATGACCCATCAGGACCGAGGAAAATAACCAGCTTATGGCCCAGGAAATGATGAGCTAGCGACCTGTAGACACAACTTGATGCTGGCTGGGTAATTGAGACAGCATATTGCCGTAGAGTATCCCTCCCACAGACATAACCATCATATAATGTGCTGTGGAGAAATTTCTCATTCACGGCCGGGTAATAGCACTCAGGTCAGAACAATGGCCCTCTCCACTTGGAAATTGGATAGGCTTTTTCATTAATATGTATTGGTGTTAGGAATTGCCTTAGGATGGAATAAGATGGTGAATGTCCTGAAGTTTGCAAAGAGGGGAAGGAAAGTTGTAGTGTGTAATAGTCCAGGCGTGTTCAACAGTCGCAGCCCATATTCCAAAATCTAGCACTTGTGGGTAGTGGATATAATGTGTGTGCTGCTGGTTTTTAATGGACTCTGGATGGTCAGAGTTATTCCTTGGAGATGATGGAGAACGTAAATGTCCACCGACTATGACCTTTGTTCTAATGTGTAACCATAAATCATCCTCCATTGGACAGAACATGTCAGTAATGGTGTAGGTCACACAGAATGTTTGCACCGATTGTCAAAATCTCAACAACACACGCAGCGACCAATACATATAACATGTGATTGTGTCATTGTGTCATTGTGTCAGGATGCAGGACTTGAACTCTGATGCTGGGGATTGTTAGTCCAAGCTGCACAGGGACTGTTGGTGTTACCCTCACTAATGAGGAGCTATAGCGTAGCCTTAGGTCAGTCGGAGCACTGCAGTTCTGCTTGTTAACGCTGGTTCAGCAGTTTTTTTCATTTGCTTTGCCATCAGTGGCTCGTTCAACAGCTGCTCGGCTTACCAGCTGACCATGTCCAATCGTATTCAATCACATGTGGCAATTAGGGCCTTCCAACGCCCACGATATTTCTTATTCTGCTGGAACAGTACAATCATATCAACAGCTTTTCTTTTAGAGCTACCTTCACTCCAACCTCTTCCTTGGTAATAGGTTTAGGCTGCTGTTTTTGGACAACCAAAGACTGGCTTGAGAGAAGCCCATTTTTATGTTACCTGAAGTCCACTACAGGTTCTCTAGGACATTTGCATGGGCAGGGATGAGGGGAGGGGTATTTAGTTGGTTGCGATCTACAACCTCAAAACTAGACGTCACCAAATCCTACACACTGAGTCTTTTATCTGAACTTGATCTTAAACCCCATTCATTTTACAAGTAAAACCATATCAAGGTATCTTATCAAGTTGAATCTAGTAGAAATATTTCTTGTTATATGGATTATAACATTTTAACTTGTCTTCTAGATATTTGTACTTGTCAGGAATACACACCTACTGAAACAGACAGACACACATACGCATTCAGTCACTCACTGCCAAGCCAGATTATATTTCTAGCACTTAGTTGATGATGTTACCAGGAGACAATCACACACTCATGAACCCAGATGTTAACATGAAGACATGCACTGTCCATTCAAACTCCCAAGGCTACGAGTGCACTTATACAGTGTACCCCCCCCCCCCAAGTGGCTCCACTTCTGCACCTAGCGCCACACACACGCGAATGATTGTCATGCCAGATTTTTCGACATGAAGTGATGGGAAGGAAACATTACTGCAGGGAATGTGTGATAGAGATGAACATCCAGCGTGAAAAAAACATGTAAGGGGACCATAGGGAGGGGCTGTATGCCGTGCTCAACCTGAACAGTTACTACATACTGATGTACATACGTGTTAATGTATATGCATGATGCGTATGTATCTGCCCGTAAGCTGCGTTTACCCTAGTCAGCGTAAACTCAGCTGAGGTCCTCTTAGGACACCAGTGAAATGTCGTTTGGGAGTGTGACACATTGGAGTCAGTATTTTTCTGACTGGTGGCGTGGAAACCTTCAGACGGACATCACCGAACCGAGTTTAATGCAAGTCAAACAACGATTTGTCTCGGCTCCCGCTTGGATGTAAACAGTGCTCTCCTTGGGGCAATTATAAATCTTCCATCTTATAAATTACAGAGTGTGGATGAGGGTTTCCATAGGCATTTGGCCAATAAACACACAGATGAGAGGAATGAAAAATTTATTACTGACCCAGAAATATAAATTTATATTCTCTCTCCCATCAGGGACCCACCCAGGAAGCTCAGAGTCTTTCAGATTCAACAAACTGTGTAGTGAGTAACATGCTTAGGGTGAAGGGACCGTCAGGGGTCCTTGTTAAAGTAATGAATTGCACAGTATGAACAAGCTCCACAGGGAAGGTCCCCGATCAAGTTAGCATCTCTCTTATGTCTGATTTATTTTAATCTAGGGAAATAAATCCTAGTCATTATACCTTTCATCCATATTTTCCATCTGTCTCATATAGAAATCTCTTGTTAAATCACAGACACACACAAACAGTCTACGTTCTGCGTCCACCTCCTTCTCCCTAGTCCATTTTTCTTCATTTTCACAATTGAGCCTCTCCCTCTCTCCGTCTCCCGCTCGCAGCTGTTGATGAGTTTCTCAGTGACTGGGGAGAGACGGGGATTTGAGTGAGAAACCCAGCACTCTGGACCGCCGGTGGAAGCCGATAATCCACAGAAGCGAGAGGTGGAGGCGAAATTCAGCTCATACAACAATCGCTATCCGTGCAACTCCCGCTAAGGTGACAAAGCCCTACACACTTTTGGTTGTTGCCGTTTACAAACAACAAGCTCTTATCTGGATAAAGTGACTGTGGCATAATGTGAGATGAAATGCTGTTAATTTACAGAAGAGGCACTGTAGTAGAAAATTAACTCAGCAAGGTTGAAAAAGTATTTTGTATAAGTGTTTAAAGACTTCTCAAGAGACTTTTATGACTTGTATTTACATACAACAGATTATTGATGACTTGAGCTGTTTTATGGTCGGAACTGTTTATGACGTCAATATAGTAAGACCTTGTGCGACTTAATTACCCATCAAAGGAAGGAGTGTATCTATTCTTATCACCTCAGGGAACACATGTGAATCAGCTGTTATGTTTAGTTTCCTGTCCTTCCCCCACCTATGGGAACCTGTCTGGATTGGCTCAGAGAGACAGCCCTATCCCCTGGTATATAAGATCTGTGTATCTGACTGTTCTGGATCTTCACTCTGAGTTCTTTGGGACTCCCTGTGTTGATCCTTTCTGCAGAAAGCCCCTTATTAAATACACGTAGATAACTTTGTTGTTTTTAGCCTCTTGTATCTCCAGATTTCCATCACAAATTTGGTGTCAGAAGTGGGATCGCACGTCTGGACGCATCTGGACTCGGTGTCTACGGTTGACTGATCATCTTGGAAAAAAGTTTCCAACCTTAACCTCCCCACGGGTGAGACGCAGGGACCTAGACCCGAGCCGGATCGTCTCAGCGCTGCGATCTATCTGGTGAGAATCTGAGATTTCAAGTGTAATTTATCCCAGCAGAACATAGTGTTATAGAGAAGTTGGTCTAAGAGGAACGGGATCCTCAAGACGGGTGAAAGCCCCGTAAATTTTTAACCAAGGTTTAGAAGAAACCTGGAAGGTAGACTGACGAGGTACCTTAAGGAGTTGTTTCGACTGCAACCACAGAGAGGACATAATACTGAGTGTATTTGCATTGTGTCAGGCAACTCAAAAAAAAGCGCGCTATGTAGAGAACTTCTTTAGGGCACTATGCTTTATGTTGGTTAGGCAGGATTTTTAAAAGTGTATTAAACCGCAAAAAAAAAAAAAAAAGAGACGAATTGAGAAATTACCATTGACCAAGTAATTATAAGGAAATTACTATTGATTATTATATAGGGGATACGACAGTATTTTGAGGATATTAATATTACTACGTTTCCTATTTTGCTCCTTACGAAAGTGTTTTGGAGATTGATTGAAGATAACTAAAACTTAAAATAATTTTTTTTTAAATATGGGTAAAAGTAACAGTAAAGAAAAATTTGATGGAACTGATCTGAGTAGTCCTAATATGAATTTCATGCGAAGGAACTATGGTGACACAGCACTTAGCCAGGTGAAAGTTTGGATGAATGAATGTGGGTTTCCAGAGGGGGGGAGTTTTAGCATGAGACAGCTGAAACAGCTGAAACTAAAGCTAGAGGAGAAAGAAAGAGTAAAACGTACATTTCAGGCAGAATGGAAGGGATATGGAATGTGGTTAGAAGAAGCACAACGTAGGGACAAAAAACAAACATTTGTAAAGACAGATAAACCCTCACAAGTGTCTCAGTGTTTCAAAATGCAGGATTCCGACCTCGACTCTGCCCCGCCAAGAAGACAACAACCTGCACAGCTCCAAGCTGCACCGCAAGCGGGTGCTCCACAAGCAGGAGCCCAAGCTCCACCACCTCTTCCACCTCTTCCACCACCTCCTCTACCACCTCTTCCACCATCTCCTCCACCATACAACATTCCAGACCCTCAACCCCCTTCTCCACCTCACACCCGACGAGGCGGACGATACGGACCGGGACAGGATCCGGCCCACAATGTTTTGTGCCTCCCGATGGTTGAAGTGGCAGGAGCAAATGGGAATGCCATACTTGTGCACAGGCCATGGACAACCAGCGATATCCAAGCAGCAATGAGTCACCTCCCTTCCCCATCAAATGCAGGGGGAGTGAAGTTTGCACAGGAGCTGCTTGTCTTCTGCAGAGAATTCCGCCCCACAAGCTTTGAACTGAGACGATTGCTCATGGCTAAAATGGGTAATGGATGGGCAAAAATAGCAGCAGGGTACCCACAACAAGACCTTAGGATGACACATCCAGACTGGAATAATGCCGCAAATGCTGTGTATATGAATGCCATTAATAATCTGAATGGGCGAATTGAAGCCGCATTCCCAGTGCGAATGGACATGACAAAGATTTCAGCGTGTAAGCAAGAAGAAGATGAGACAGTTCACAACTACTTGACTCGCTTAACCGAAGCTCACAACACTCACAGTGGGTTGACTCCACCTCCTGATGTAAACGCAGCAGAAATAACACCATGGGAAGCCCACCTGAGAAATAGTTTCATCAACGGCCTAAGACTTGATGTTGCCAGCCTGTTAAAACGCACATGCATCCAGTGGGACTCTGGAAAACTCAGCTTGATTGAATCACATGCAGTGCATGCTGAGAAGCTAATCAGAGATGGAGACAAGAGGAAGAAGGACAAAAGAGGCTGATCTGCATCACGCCACATTGACCATGTTCGCAGGTACACCTCGCGGGTACTCCAGAGGCCGAGGGCGCGGACGGAAAAGAGGAGGATTTCAAGGAAGGAGGGGAGACCAAATGTGGAATTATGATCCGGACATTTGTTTTTACTGTGGAGAGAAGGGACATTGGGCAAAAGATTGTCCAGACAGACAGCAACCTTACAAGGCTGATTGAACCGAGGCGGGGACGGAGGAGAGGGAGGAACCAGCATCTTTGGACACAGAACGAGGCCGTGAGGAACACATCACACATCAAGAGGGTGAATGCACCACACCAACACAAACACTAAACACAGAAGTAAAAGATTTTTTAGAAAAGAAAGACAAATTACTTATAGAAACATATGTTAAGTATCAATCAGATGCTTATGCTCATATGCCAATGCACACACTCACAGTGCTAGGGAAAGACATTACATTCCTTGTAGATTCAGGAGCAACACATTCCGTCATCAAGAGCAATATGTTTGAAACACCTCCTAAAATGAGTGGACGATTTGTTAGATCTGTGGGCGCTTCAGGAAGCACCGTGGTTGAAAAATTCACTGCTCCCTTAATATGTAGTGATAGCAGCACAGGAAAATTTAAGTGTTCATTTTTGCTATCCTCATGTTGTCCAATTAATTTGATGGGAAGAGACGTAATGTGTCTTATGGGCATTTCTCTAATTTCCACCCCATCAGGAGTAGTAGTGATCCGAACGACTGATCTGGATCCCCCACAGATTTACACATGCATTAAGTATAATGCTGATTCACTGCTATATGCGTATGAATGGAAGCTCTGCTCATCTGTTGTCACCTCAATCAACACTGATCTAGTGGATAAGGCACATTCAGTCACACTAGGAACAGACACCACATATATGTTTCCAGAAGATTTACACTGCATGGCACACATACACGAAGGGAAAGATCCAGGATTTGAGAAAAGATGGTTTCGAGAAAGTTGTTTGAGAGAGAAGTTAACGCTAAGTTGCATGTTCTGGAATGAACATAGATGTGCTGTTTCTGTAATTTTGCCTAACGCAGAATATAAGTCACCCTCTAAGTTCCTTCACAGATATTCAGAGGTTGCTTCCCTTTTTGACGTTCCTGATTCCTATCCACATGTCTCACTGTCGAAGCACAAAAATGATGAATGGCAAGACTTGGGACCGTGGATAAAAACATGTATCAATGCTGACGTTTGGGAAAAAACATCAGATCCTGTGGTTCAGTATAATCCATTTTTGAAAGTGTATAGAAAACGATTTACGTCTGTTGTTCACACATTCAGAACTGTTCAACTGGTACCAGACACACACACAGACACCCAATATGCACATGCATATTTAAATGACACAAACATCATTTCAGAAACACACCCAGCTCTAAAAGATGTCCCTAAGACACTTTGGGCTCAAGGCAATCATGATGTGGGTTTAATTCGAAACATGAAACCTGTAGTCATCAAACCAAAATCTGACTATAGACCACATCAATCTCAATATCCACTAAGACAGGAAGCCATCGATGGTATTACGCCAGTTTTCAACTCTCTATTGAAGGCGGGTGTAATTGTTCCTTGCAAGGATTCACCGGTGCGCACTCCGATTTTTCCGGTCAAGAAAGTTCGCGATGAATTACAACCTGACGATTGGCGATTTGTTCAAGATTTGAAAGCTGTCAATGCTGCAGTACAGCAGCGCGCTCCGTTGGTTCCAAATCCTTATACAATCCTTTCCCAAGTTCCGCCGGATAGTAAATGGTTCTCTGTTGTTGATCTGGCAAATGCATTTTTCAGCGTTCAAATCGATAAAGACAGCCAATACTGGTTTGCATTTGAGTTCAACAGAGAAAGTTACACCTTCACACGCCTATGTCAGGGCTGCTGTGAATCACCTACCATTTACAACCAGGCATTAAAAGACAGCTTGAGCTCATTAGAGATCACACCAGGAAGTGCACTGTTACAATACGTTGACGATTTAATGATTTGTGCTCCAACTAAAGAACAGTGTGAAAATGATACTGTGGCTCTCTTAAAACATTTAGATGCAGAAGGCCACAAAGCAAGCCTGAAAAAATTGCAGTTTGTAAAAGAACGAGTTTCATTTTTAGGGCATGTGATCACAGCAGAGGGCAAATCCCTCTCCCCTAAGAGAGCATTAGCAATTCAAAATATTCCAAAACCTGTCACAAAGAAACAAGTGATGTCATTCCTGGGAATGTGCTCTTATTGTAGATCATTTATTCCTAACTATGCTGTCCTCGAGGCGCCCCTTAGCGCAATCGCACACGGGCAAGGCTTGCAAGCATATAGCAAAGTGACATGGACTGATGACGCGGAGAAAGCTTTCACTGACTTGAAACTGACCTTACAAACGACCCCGACTTTAGGACTACCGAACCCTGACCGACCTTTCACACAAGCAGTTGACGAGAAGGGTGGCTACATGACTTCAGTGCTGCTCCAAGAACATGGGGGTAAACAGAGACCTGTTGCATTTTTCTCAGCAAAACTTGATCCAGTTGCTGCAGGCCTGCCTACTTGTCTCAGAGCTGTAGCAGCTGCAGAGAAGGCTGTACTGGCATCCAGGGATTTAGTAGGATACTCCCCACTCACCCTGTTGGTTCCACATGCTGTGTCTATGATTTTGTTGGAACAAAAGACATCTCATTTGTCTGCTGCACGCTGGCTTCGTTATCATGCTATTCTGTTGGAAATGCCTAACATCACTGTGAAAAGATGTAATGTTCTTAACCCAGCAACTCTTCTTCCAACAGAAGGAGATGGTGAACAACATAACTGTGTAGTAACAATAACTGAAGTTTGTTCCCCCAGACCAGATTTACAGGAAACACCACTGCAGAATCCAGACTATGAACTGTTTGTGGATGGATCAGCGTCTCGCAATTCAGACACAGGAGCGAATCAAGTTGGTTTCTCTGTGGTTACAGCACATGATACATTGATTGCACGACCTCTCCCTGCTTCCCTGTCAGCACAGGCAGCAGAGCTCACTGCTCTCATTGAAGCATGCAAATTGGCTAAGGGGAAAAGGGTGAATATCTACACTGACAGTAGATATGCATTTGGTGTAGTACATGATTTTGGCACGATTTGGAAGCACAGAGAATTCCTTACATCATCAGGCAAACCAATTGCACATCATGCTCTAGTGTCTCAGATGCTTGATGCTGTCCTCCTCCCCAAACAGGTTGCTGTATGTAAATGTGATGCTCACACTTCTAATAATGACCCAGTATCACAAGGAAATGCCAGGGCAGATGCAGCAGCGAAAGCAGCTGCTCGTCAGCCCCTATCTGCTTCACACATTCTGTTACAGGTCGACCCCACCACCCCCACGGCTGACCTACAAGAACTTCAACTTAGAGCAACAGTGGAAGAGCGTGGACTTTGGAAGAGAAGTGGTTGCACACACACACATGGGGTGTGGGTGGGCCCTGATGAGAAACCTTGTTTGCCAAAATATCTGTTTCCCCATTATGCAAAGTTAACGCATGGGAAGGATCATGTTTCAAAAGGACCGATGATGGCTGCTATTTCACAACATTGGTTCACAAAGGGGTTTTCTAGCTACGCTCAGAAGTTTTGTCAGGCATGCATAATTTGTGCCACTAACAATATTGGTAGAGGAATGCAGGCCCCACAAGCTGCACATCCTCCACCTGACAAACCATTTGACCATCTACAGATGGATTTTATTGAGCTAACACCAAGTGAGGGAAAAAAATATTGCTTGGTTATAGTTGATATGTTTTCTAAATGGGTCGAAGTTTTCCCCACATCAAAGCAAGACACAGGTGCCGTAGCTAAAGCGTTGATTACTGAACTTATTCCCAGATGGGGAATCCCAAGCAAAATCAGCAGTGACAACGGAACTCCATTTGTTAGTGCGGCACTAAAACAAATGAGTAAATATTTGGGCATTGATCTGAGAAAACATTGTGCCTATCACCCAGCAAGTGCGGGAGCGGTGGAAAGAGAAAATGGCACGCTGAAAAACAAATTGGCTAAATGCTGTGAGGAAACTGGATTGTCGTGGACTAAGGCTCTCCCACTTGTTCTCATGCAGATGAGAATGAGAATTAGACCAAAACATGGATTGAGCCCATTTGAGATTCTGTTCGGACGTCCAGCAAACACGGGCATTGGACCTGTTAAAAGACAATTGCCCTCAACAACTCTCTGTGATAATGAAATGTTGTCTTATTGTACAAATCTCTCTTCTGCTTTATCTGCCATTCACAAACAGGTTAAAGACGCACTCCCTACCCCGGCGACTGGACCACTTCATAACCTGAAGCCCGGCGAATGGGTGGTAGTGAAAGACCTAAGGCGGAAAAGTTGGCGACACAGACGCTGGACAGGACCGTACCAGATCCTATTAACGACCTACACGGCTGTGAAGGTCGCTGAGAGGACAACGTGGATTCATGCCAGTCACTGCAAGAGAGTCCCAGAACCTGACCATCCACCTGCTGCACCCACACTTAATAATTATAACAAAGGATCGGTGAAGAGAGGGCAGTGCTGACCAGCACAGCTGTTGGTAATCGTTGCTTCGGAGAATCACATAATACACACACAGCAGAGAAGGCGACGATGAAACACCGACCTCCGTGGCATCACTTCAGTCAGCTGGGTCGGAGTGGCAGTAGAGGAACTGTTCTCTCAATATTGATGACATCAATCCCCCGCTGACTGATAACTCTTGATACGAATTTCGTTTTTGAAACATTCAATCCAATCTCCCATGCCAGTTTGATTTGTTGGGTTCCAAGCATCCTGTTTTCGCACGTATGTCTCCCCCACACTGCACCTTTATATTCCCAGTTTGGTTACTGTTGGGGTTTATGGGGGATGCCAGCTGTGTCCCGATGGTTTGCTCCGCCAGATGACGCGCCAATTAGATTTACAGTGACGATAATGTAAGATGTGTTTCCCCTCCCTGACTGGTTTCCTCCCCAGTACCCTTTAATATCGATGAAGAATGTAATATTGTTGTGTTGTCTGTTTAATCTACTTTTATCAGTGCTTTCTCCCATTTAAAGACGCATACCGTCCACAACAAAGGCAGTTTGTTTTACACTACAGTGATGATGATGATGCATTTTGAAATCCTGGTGAATTGATGTATTTGATGTTTTACTGTAGTTGTAAACTCTCTTATGTTGTCAATAAATGACAAAAAGGAGGGAAATGTAGTAGAAAATTAACTCAGCAAGGTTGAAAAAGTATTTTGTATAAGTGTTTAAAGACTTCTCAAGAGACTTTTATGACTTGTATTTACATACAACAGATTATTGATGACTTGAGCTGTTTTATGGTCGGAACTGTTTATGACGTCAATATAGTAAGACCTTGTGCGACTTAATTACCCATCAAAGGAAGGAGTGTATCTATTCTTATCACCTCAGGGAACACATGTGAATCAGCTGTTATGTTTAGTTTCCTGTCCTTCCCCCACCTATGGGAACCTGTCTGGATTGGCTCAGAGAGACAGCCCTATCCCCTGGTATATAAGATCTGTGTATCTGACTGTTCTGGATCTTCACTCTGAGTTCTTTGGGACTCCCTGTGTTGATCCTTTCTGCAGAAAGCCCCTTATTAAATACACGTAGATAACTTTGTTGTTTTTAGCCTCTTGTATCTCCAGATTTCCATCACAGCACTCGTGTATTACTGTGTTCTTGACGGCTTGATTGTCAACACATCACGGATGATGATGAGCAGCATAAGCACAACCACTCTTTTAAAATGACATTTGAAATCAGTCATTTTTTGGAATTATAGAAATGGACATTTATGATTAAAATATTGCTGATGGCTTTTAGGGAACAAACTGATGCAGACCAAGGTAGTTGACTTTTTGAGTTCACAATGTCTTCTGTGCATAAAAAGACTAAAAGTTCCCAAATTCCGTCATCATCATTGAGGAAACACTGACCTTTATAAGAAGCACACCCGCCCCATTGTCGCAATGAAGTGTTTCCATTTAGAGGTCATGTTTGAGAGAGAGAGGGAGAAAGAGGGAGGGAGAGAGAGAGAGAGCCTAAGGCAGAGTACAAAAGAAAGCAGCCTTCAATGTTGTGTCGTGATAAAATAACCTTTCGATGGAAAAGAAAACTTTTGCTCTAGAAATAAGCACATGACTGAAAATCTAAATCTAAAGTAAAAGTTGGACTGGTTAATGCATTAGTGGTATATTTGTCAGACATTCATACTAAAATTAGATTAGGAAACAATTCATGACACTCAAAAGTGGCATTATGATGACAATGATCACAACAGTAAGTCAGTATTTTCATCAGGTCAACTGATGGTTGTGTTGACAGCTCTGCACGGCTGCTGCTGAGCCGATGGAAATGTTAGCGTCACAGTTTAGACGGATTCACAACTCTCAACGTTGGAGGCCTGAATTCAATCTTGTTTCTAAGATCACAAGATAGAAACGATAATGATTTGCTGAAAAGTTGAACTGGGATAAAATGATACGTGTGATAGCTACAGCTTTGAAAGTGGTGGGAAACCAATACTTTGATCTTCTTTTGGTCTAACAACACCAAAAAGAAACAACAAAAAGGACGCAGAGTGGAAACTCCAGCAAGTGAAAGAATTTGCTGACTTGAACTATTATTTTCGGTACCAGGTTTCTCTTGGCATCTGTCAGGTGGTCACAAACGCGATTATGTCTAAAAAGGTTGAATAGCAAAGTGAAATCAGTTCAAATGAAAACTACCCCCTTGATAAATTCACCACTAAATTACTAAATTGCTCAGCTTTGTAAGATTCATAGAAAACTGTGCAATGCAAGATGGTGAATGTTTCCCAATGAGAAATTTGCCAGAAGCTACATGTACTTAATAAAACACGGTGGAAAACGGTGTGTGTGTGTATGTGTGCGTGTGTGCGTGTGTGTGTGTGCGTTTGCGTGTGTTTGCGTGTGTGTGTCTGCAGGTGGCAAGTGGAGGCTTAATGAAAGGGCCAGTTGTTTTTTTTGGGTCTGATTTTCAGAGAGCAGATGGATCGGTCTCTCAGTCTCTCTGGTCTCAATCTTGTCCCACATTGCTGCTGTCGCCCCATTGAACAGCCAATTTCCTGCCGCCTCATCACAAACATACATAAAAACACAAACTAAAGGAGGAAGCTGCGACAACAGTGAGTGGTAGAAGACCACAGAGACACTGCATAAAAGGGAGGAAAGAGGGTGACAAACACAAACAGCACACACACACACACACGCTGTGGATGATAGGGATACTGGAGATCTTTTGTGTGCAGACAAGCAGAAAAGTGTTTAAATACATAAATGGAGACACACAAACGCATGCAGAGTGACACACACCCACACACACACACACACAACTAAGCTCCTCGGGGGATGCACAGTTGGACACTACACAGTTTTAATGAGCTTGCTCCAGATGTCTTCCCAGGCTACATCGCATGAGTAGTTGATTAATCAAGTACATTTGACTAAGAAACACTGACACAACACACAAACTAATCCTAATTTATCAGACCAACACAGTAATCTCAATTTATCACAAACAGAGTAATCCCAAATGCCCCCTCCCTTCTGTGCCATTATCCCCCTCTCTTTCTTTCTCTCTCTCTCTCACACACACACAAAGCACCTGGTTTTTAAGATGTTTTTGCATCTGCTATGTTCTGTTTCCATTTCCAGTGACTCATCTTTCACTGTGACTGATTGCAACACACACCACATGCTCACACACACCAACACCTGACTGAGTCACACACATAGTAACATTTGCTCCGTTCCTTTTATTTTTGTACTCGCACTCACATGCATGCAAACTGATGCGTTAGATGCCTCGACCACAAAAAGCTTTCACACGTGCTACACACAGAACACAGGATTTCTAGTTTTAACTCAGTAGAATTGGTCGGCTCCACAAAACGACCTCTGGCTTTCTGTCTTTGCACCTTGTACAGCAGGAGATTACGATGGCGCCTCATTTGTCCCCCCCCCGTCTTGCCAGTGACAGTCAGCCTTCCCCTCTAGGTTATGTGATATCGCTGGCTGGCCGATGTGTTAATGATGTTTCACTGGTGAGATATGGCTTTGCCAGAAGCAGGCTTCAATGTCCACGCGACATGAGCACAACACCCACTGTGCCGTGGGCAGTTATATAGAAAGATCCATGGTTATTAGGGTTGTACTTATCTGACAGTTGGGTCTGTGTCTGTCACGATTACTTGTCACATCTGTATGTCCAAACCAAGGTTCATCTCTTTGTTACATTTGATCCTGTTAGCTTTGGTTTCCCGTTTAGGCGGAGGGATTGTGTTTGACATACCTACGTCCTGTCTTCATCACCTACGTGGGCTGCTGCTACCTAAACTTCACATAGATGAAATTGTAAAGGGGCGTCGCCTGATGTTGCTGTGTTGTTAGTGCAGTGGGAAAATCAATGAACCAGGTCATTTCTTGAATTTCATTGCCACTGTTATATATATTTATGGTATAATTACAAGCATCGCCGACTTCCGGTGCTGTTTTCAACTCTACTTCTAAAGCGGCAAATGAACGTCATTATTGTTCAAAATGTATATTGTTGGAGGCTGTAAGCAATCCTGTGCACTGCATATGTTTCTTTTCTTCAATTGTTCGAAGCTGTCTTCCTGCAAGTAGTAGAAAGTCCAAACTTTCCCCAAAAAGTATTTTCACACTGTGAACAAACCAAACCATTGTTTAGTTTAATCTGAACCGAGACCATCTCTTTTTAGTCAGACTAAATATTGGTCCATGGGTCTGGAGCAAGGTCCTAGAGGCACTTTTCACACCTGTTATTTTGGTTCTGGCTGAGCTGAGAAGTCAGACGGTCCAGACCGAACAAGGTGGATGTGAAAGTGCCTTTAGAGTGTGTTAGAGTCTCTAACAGGGTGAGCTTTACTCCCAGGTCATTTCTAATGTATTTTGCAATGCGCTCAGTTTTCTTTAACTGAGCAAATTCAGACATCTGACCACAGCTGTCCCTGCTTTTACAAATCTGCATGTTCCCATATTTACACTAGTAACATGATTAGTGCCAAAGTTTGTGCTTGCTCATATCACATTATTTATTCTAATGGTTACTACAGCCTTATTAGATCAGGCTCAACTAGAGGCAACTATTACTTTTCTGTATTCAACTCAGGCACTCAGGAAATGCTGGGAAATCCAATGTCGTCATACCATAATTTCCACTTGTGGCTAGAGCAAAGGCTTAATAGGCTCAATTTAATGGACTCCCATGTGACGCCAAGTCTCAAAGAAAATCCTGAGTGATGGGATCTGTAAAATGTATTTTAGACTGGACAGCTCATCAAAGATAGAGCAAGATAAAAGTGGAGTGAGTTTTGACCATTAAGTAAAATAATTCTGTTGTGAATAATAAATAGTTTCTAGTGTTTGGTCTGGGTGTGAAGTGATGTCAGCTGAGTAAAGAGCTGCTCACCAAACATATACAGTATATTCACATGCCTTTTCAAATAGTTCAGTCCCACACACCGTGTGAAAGAGAGACCAGGGCTGCCGTCAGTGCAGAATCCTTGGAGAAAGGAGGGTGAAACCCAGATATAATATTAGCCACCCACCCTGCCGTCACTGCGGGGAATTGGAACTGTAATTTCTGAGCTTCTGGCTGGCCTCTCTAGTTTATGTCCCACTTGCCATACACAGTAAATCTTATTTTATAAGCACGTTGATTTATCTCTTCCCACTCCACAGCAACTCCGGAAAAAAACTGCTTTTCTGCTGAAGGTTACATGAATGCAATGTTTAACAAATTCACCGGTTGTCCAAAGGCATTTGTGTTTACTTTATCAATTCTTTGCTACATCTTGATATTCCAGAATATTTCATTAGTGGTGTCCGGTGACAGGGGCTTCGACCAGGTGGCACTTGGCAGTGAAAAAACCAGCAGCACCTCACAGAATTATAGCCTCTCAATGTGCAGTGACATTACAACATTTCAGCTCATTCGTAAAGGAAAACACACACACACAGCACATGTCATTACCTTCTGTGCGGATGGTGAAGGGGGAGTCCCCCAGTCTCTTGGCTGAGAACTGCCCCCCCAGAGAGGTCATTAGAAAGCACAGGCTGAAGAAGCCTATACCCACCACGAATATCCTGCAACACAAGGGGAGGACAGAGGGGGATGGATTAAAGGGGAGTTCATATAAACCAACATATTAATGTTATATATATTCATGTAGTGAGCAGGTTAATAGATTTTTTTTAAATATGAAGAAGAGGAGAGATATGGAAGGTGAGATATTTGGTGGCAGACAAAGGAGTGGATTGAGGGTGAGAGAGTTGAAAAATAAAAGGAATAATTGAGGCTGTCCGACAATGATGGAAAACATGTTTTACAGAACAGAATGATCAACGGCGAGAAAAAAAAAGAAAAGAGGAACTGAAAATAGAGATGCAAAGATGAGGGAGAATGTTGCAGTAAGCAAAAAATGAGGGGAGGATAGAAATAAAGAGACAGCAGGCAAAACTGAAGACCATGAAGAAAAGTAAAAACTTGAAGCTTAAAGGCACTTGAAACATTTTGATGTTACATTGGCCTTTGCTTGGCTTGGCCTTAAAGCTAGGACAAGGGATAAAGGAAGGGAAAAGCAGATTGTCCCAAAGTACAGGCAAAATGAATGATATTTCTGAAATATCAGGAGCCGCACGAAGATAGCCCAAAACATCAGGGCGTTTAAGGTGAATAATGAGTCTAAAGATAGCGAAAATGCCAAGTTAAGTCTCTTAATACATGGTCTCACTTCTCTGTACAACACAAAAGTAGGTCAGCAACAACATACAATGCAATTGTTCCTTCACTGTGCGAGCTACTGGCATCTAGAGATATCAAATATATACAGAGGACAGTTCACTGTGCTGTTAATAAAGTGTCCTGCTGGGTGCTGAAGCATCAAATTGTAAAGATCCTTCAGGAGTGGAGACTCACATCTACACTACAGACCTGGCTTTGTAGCATATAAACTTCTGCTTTACTCCACTGTGTCGGAGATCGTATATTTGAAAAGCTACCGTTCCTCAGAGGGAGAAAACAAAAAGAGACTTGTGTGGGTTCTCCCTTGTTAGCGAGCCATGAGAGAATCAGATCGTTGACTTGAAAGAGTTGAAAATCAGGTCTTTTGTATCCGTAAATCCTGCCTTTGTTAAGCTACTCCCTTCAGTGTATATGGATCAAAGGTTATCTTATTACGCCGAGACTCTTTAGGGAGCCAGAGAGGCAGAGCAGTCGGTGATTCGTAACCACTGGACAAAATACCTCTCAGCCTCCGTGACTAATAAGTCCAATACCCCACAAGAGAAGATTCTTATGTAACAGAGAATGGCTGACAGTCCGCCACTTACTCCACATTTTTTAGAAGCTAAAGCAATTTCCCCAAGATTGATTCATAGACTCTATACAAAGATGGACTATGCGTCTCCACTTTGCATTCTGTTTCCTGTGTCCAAACGTATTGTTATTGCTTGTTTTCCCCGATTCGAGACATGTGCTATGTCAAAAAAAATCCGGCCAGCCAACGTGACCGACCAAACCACAGATATAATTTTAAAAAATGTTTGAATTTACAACTGAACCCAGACCAGAGGCTCTCGGGTCAGTTGTCCACACTCTAATCCACTAAAATGGAGCAATGGGGTTTATGACCTTTACTGCAGCCAGCCACCAGGGGACGATTAATCCATCATGTCGACCATCTTTATATTAAGTCTATGGTTTCATTAATCATTTGTTTGGTATCTAAGGCAGTGGTTGGATTGTAATAAAACAGCAGGAAGAAAAAATAACACTGCTATACGTTATATAAATATCCCAAATCACTTCATAGATTAAGGCCAACCCTGTCAAGGGAAACCTTTAAACTTTTAACTTGTGCAGTCGAGGTTGAAAAATGTGATCTTAACTTAACAAATGAATGCATTATTCATAACTATTGCTTTCTCTTCAAAGCCAAGCGAGGGCTTGTTTGCTTGAATGTGCGGCCCAGTGTGAAATCTGGCAGCACTTCCTGGAATGTTGAGTAGCTCCAGTCACGCAAAGTTCAGAGCAAAACCTCTTAATATTGATAAGGCCGTCAGAAATGAGTTCCTATCAACACCAACGCATGAATAACCACTTATAAGAACATTTGCCAGATTGATCTGATTGACCCAACGGGATCAAGATGATGTTGAATAATCTGTTAAGTATAGAGCTCTGTGTTTTGGCAAGCTCCCAGGGTGACTTTATATTCCAAGGCAGAGCTGATGTGTCTTGCCCTGGGTTATAATGCACTCAAATGACTTCAAGGACAGACAGAGGGATGCAGCTTCTCGGAGAGGAAACTTTCTTTTATTCCCCTGCACAACATAAAAGAAATATTGGTAACGAAGTATCATCATCATCAAGGCTCTTGTCTAATGGGTTGCAGCAAGCGTGATAACAGCTATCTGATCATTCCTAAAGGTAAAGCAGTTGTACAGTCATTACAGTTAAACCGGTCATTTATCTTCATCTTCCGTACCTTCTGTAAGCAAAGTAATCAGACTCCACTCTGAGCTGGAGTTGGATCGGATGAATTACAGTGCTGATTACACTGGCAACAAGACAAAGAGAGTTCTCAATTATGATTATCGTCTCGATTCGGTGCTGGTGAAAGCTGATTATTGGAGACTTTAATGTGATGATCACTGCGATCATCAGGATTACAGCAAGAGGCTTCAAAGCAAAGAGTCAGCAAGTCAACAGCTCCTCCTGCATGGAGCATTTCTTTATCAATATGTACCTCCATGAAAGACGGCATATTCTCACTTCTGTCAGCTGGTTTGTTTCCTTTACAGCAGGGTTACACAAAATCTACCTAATGGATTTCCACAAAACTTGGTTGGAAGGTGGAACCATGCACCAAGAAATAACCCATTTAATGTTGACACAGATACGAACAAAGGAACTGATCCAGGGTGGGGTTTGTATCTCTTTCTTTAACATTACCAGATGGGAAGTAGTTTTTTTGTGATCTGAATGATTCCCCAGGGATTAATGCATGGATCTTGAAAAAATTGCATATTTAGGAAACTGATGCCCACGAGTGTCTGCCATTTGGTGCGTCTTGATCGAAATTAAGGGGACTGTTCACAAAAGTTTAAGCCTCACTCTGTTTTCTCATATAGCAGAACACTGTCCCTCCTAAGACGCTGCCGCATTATGAAATAATGAAATATTACCCCCATCTGTTCAAGGCATATTGAGGAATGAATTGGAATAGCTCAATCATTGTCAAAGCACCACAGAGCAGCACAAACAGTAACTGATGTGAATCCAATCCCATACAATCATTACGCTCAAAGGATTATTAGTCATAAATATAAGGCCATGGGTGAGATACTTATACCTGCATGGATTATGCACTTCCTATACAACCATCTGGTCAGCAAGCCAAGAGAGCGCAAGCCGACAAACAAAACCAGTGAACTGATTTAGAACAACACATTTCAAAAGACCCAGTATTTGTTTTTCACTCTCACACTCGGTGCATTGTGTTATCTCACGAAAAGGAAAACTGAAGAGTCCCAGTGACAAGTTTGATAAAGGGGTTGCAAAAAGGGCATGCAGCAAAAAGGGCTGATTTAACTAATCAACAGTCTCTGTGATGCAAGTAGGTTTGCAGGACAGGGGAATAACAGTGGTGCTTGTCAGCCACAACACTGATGGAAAGACAGGGGAAAAGAAAGTGAAAGTGAGTGTCAGCTCATGCGAGTGAGCAGAAACTGGTCTGATGCCGTCCTAAGGCGATCGTTTCCCCTCTTATCATTTAGCCATTTTACAAAGTGGCGTTAGGTGGGCGATATGAGAGGATTAGGCCCCGGTCCTGCCTGACGAGTCTTTAATTAACAGGCTTAAAATAAATGCTCTGCTCCCTATAATTGGATCAGAAGGAGAGATCTGCTATCAGCTAATTGGCTTCCTCGCACATGCCTCTAGGTAGATGATTTTAAAGCGAGGAGTTCTACCAGGCATGGAGGAGTCGCGGTGTAGGTGTTACTTGTGGTGTTTTCGAAGAAACTTTTCTTGGGATCCTTAAAAAGTCTTGGAGATATTTGGCAATTTAAAGTGACTGCACACAGCCTTCATTTTGGGTCGATGATGATTTTTATATTTCTGCAACACTTACTGCTCCAGGTCTTGTCAAAAGATCAGAGTTGTCAGTTAATATCCTGTTGCCCAAAATGATCTGTCTGTGTTGCCAGGCGGAAAAAGCCTCCAATTACTGTTCTGGTGCTTCAGTGATATGAAATTCATATTCACAACAGTCCTGTGCAGCAAACCAGTCTCAATAATTGTTGTTATATAATTTACTTTAATAGAAATAAAACACACGTTCAATAAATATCTATCTCTGCTAATGTATTGTGGAACCATAGTGAGAGATATAACAATACATTATTAAGTTATGTTCCATCCATTATGTGTATAAAACCACAATTGACTGGTGTCTTCCACAAGGAGGAGCAACAATCAGTGTTTAATCTTCAAAGAAATTATTTTTCACTATATCTCCCAGTTACAATTTGTTCAACCCATGCCAGGAAATGTATTTTCACCCCAGGTTTTATTCATTTTCCGTAACACAGCTAACATGACAGCACACCTGCCTTTCACAGTAAAATGATGGAGATCTAAGCTCTGGGCTACAGATCTAGTTTCATTCTAAATAAAAATTTGTTGTAGTGAGCTCTCCATGTCTGTCTGCCCTGACAAGGCTAGTGTGGTTTCGTCACAGAGCTGCTCAATTAAATGGAAATGTATAAATGCTTGAGCTGCCGAGTTAAAGCAATTCATTACAGCATGAATGCAACATCACTGACACACATTTTACTAATATCATAGTTTTTCAAATGTCATTGAGGACGGCAGCTGCACAACTGCTGCACCGTTACTCCAGCACAGAGAGGAAATAGTTTTGAAAATCCAAAACAGTGTTAGCAGTTGGAATTTGTATGAGTTGTTACTCTCCAACTCCAGTTGTTCAGAAAAAAATGATTTGTTTAATGATTTAAAATGACGCCATTATTTCTCAACGGAACAGCGTGGCCCAATGGACTGTGACAGTATCAGCAGTTTAAGTGGTTAATATGTGTGTCCCCTCTCTACACCATCACAAACAAAGCCACACCCAGTGATAATGGAGCTATCCATGCAGTGAGGACCTAAGTTAGAGCTCGGCTGACTGGGGCCACAGCATTATTTATATTTACAAGTGCTCCTTCATGATTTATCACTGTGGGTTGTCCCTTTATCTTTTAATGTGTGAATCTAAATCTAAGTCATCTGCTGGAGCTCAACATCTGACATGTGTTTGGGTGAGTGCTGACACACACACACACACACACGTTTGTGCAGCTCTAGGGCACTGCACTGCAATAACTTCAACATTACCAGTACATGACTAACCGTTACATTAACCTAACCACAATTCACATCTTACCCCTACCCTTCACCGGGATGTGGGCTTTGCTCCCTATATGCTCGACTGGTCCTGACAAGGTCGGCGTTTCTACAGTACTAGAAAAGGCCCTAAGGAAAACATCAAAGCAGGGTTGGAAATCAAAATCCTCCACTGATGGGAACTACTGGGCCAAATCACAACAAAGATTTATGTGCCTCCTTTCGGTGCCTGGGCAATGTAATGCAATAGTTTCCCTGCTTACAGGCAACACGAACATTACCACATACGTGTAGTTAACGTTTTTTAACTCTGGTGGCGACAAACTGTCTGCATGGCTCTCGGAACACGTAAATTTAGCCCACATTTAGCTCATCGCGAGCTCAAACTCTGGGCAACATGACAACATATGCCCAAGGGCCTGGTCACACATGCAAATACATCAGCGCCGGACCTTTGGCTTCCGGTTCACTTCCAATCTGTGGAGTCAGGAGGCGAGTGAAACATTTGCTTCCTGTAGGACAGAGAGTTCCACTTTGCTGGTAATATTCGCTTTGCATTCATGTAAGTGTGACTGTACCCTTAAGCTAAGTCAAATTGTGGCTTTATTCCAAGAGAAAGGATTCCAACACTGGAACCTGTAGCAAATGCTTGAAAACAACTATGTTTTAAGGGAGGGGCGTGACATCATGAAGCACTCGGCGACAGAGACATGTATTTAAAAGCAGACGGATGCTCCGTGTTTGACTTCTTACGTGATCCCATGCTAAGCTCACCAGCCGACACTGTGGCTGTCTCTAACACTTGATGACATGTTTTAAGCACTGAAACTGTTATTTTGTGTTAAATTATTGTAGTTGAGTTAGGTTTAGTTTATTATGTGATTTGGTGAAGTGCATTTTGTAAGAGTTTTATAGGGAAAAAAGCCTCAGTTCTGAATCCTTTTAAGCACCGGTATGGTTTTAAAAGTATCTATTTGGCAACGGTATTGGGAAAAACCCAGACGATATCAGACCCTGCACAAAAACAAGTACACACTCAGACACACACACACGCACACACACAAAGGCTCCACACAGTGTCATTTCTTAACTCATGTTTCTGTTCAGCTTTGGAACGTCTTTGTGATATAATATATGTGGCAAACGATATGACCCATGAGACACGCTTATTGATATGCTGGCACCAAATATAGATATTTAGTCATTTATTATATATATATATATATATATATATATATATATATATTAATATGGCAAATGATCGGACTCATGAGACACGCTTATTGATATGCTGCCACCAAATATTGATATTTAGTCATTTAGACATTAGTTTATTTATATATATATAGTAAGGACTTTTGCCAGTTTATGTATATTTTACATTGAAACGACAGCACATTGGGACAGTGACAAGTTACTGTGTGTTTGTTTAAATATACAGAGGCACTAAGATTTAAAAAAAAATGTGTACATTGTTTCATTGAAGTCTGTGTCAAACTCTGTGAAACTGACACCAAATTGTGACACCAAGTGATAGATACGCGAATCCTGCACTTCACCTCTTCAGGGGGCATTTTGTATTGAGGCACCATGTGGTTTACGACGGTGTTGCCCGATATGGATTATGGCAAAATCAATGTATCGTGATATTATCCTTATCGTGGACCATGCATTGCGTACCGGTGATTCCCAGCTCGAATGTCTCTGTATTTAAATGCAGCTTACAGAGCCGGATGCTGAGAGAAGCGCGTGGTGGGGAATGTGTTCGTCTCTCACCTGAACGGCTTGAACGTCACGAGGCATCTTCTGACCATTATCTTGCCGTCGGTGCAGCCAGGAATCATTTCCCAAAACCTCGGACCCGTGGCATGGCTGTTGACCTCCCGACCTGCAACTTCAGGTGTCCGAACATTGTCCTGTTCCTCCTCTACCCGCGTCCCATCCAGCGGTGCACAGCGGCGGCGTGAGGCGGCTGTTCGACACCAAACCGGCTCCCTCCGGTGCTCCTTCACGCCTCCGGGACAAATGGAGGGAAGTTTAATTCAGCAAGTCTCCTCTGCTCCGTGTGGAAATGTCCCTTTACTGCGTAATTCCCCTGGTTCCGGGAGAACGCCTCGCAGCAGCAGCTCGTACCTGGAGTCACGGAGTCACATCCCGCGGGGGGGGGTGCTTACTGAAAGATGGCGTCAAGATGTGGATGAAAGTGTGAGTCGTTGGAAAGTCCTCGTCCGTCCTGTGTGTGCGCGGAGCGGAGCGCCAGGAGCCGGATCCACGGACACGTCAACTTCACGGTGAAGCCAGCGAGAGTGAGTCCACTCAGCCGCGGGTTCCCGTCACTTCTCCGGAGGGAAAGTGGAAACAGTCGGGTCTTCCACTTCCTGTCTACCCCTTCACAGTAATGGCAGCAATCATGTCAAACCGTGTAGGCTGTATTTAATTCCCCATATATGTGTAATAATAACATCAACAGCAACAACAACAATAATGAGAAATGTACCAATTCTG
The DNA here is from genome assembly GCF_963576545.1 of Limanda limanda. NCBI lineage: Eukaryota > Metazoa > Chordata > Actinopteri > Pleuronectiformes > Pleuronectidae > Limanda > Limanda limanda. Next base: position 19,006,706 of record NC_083637.1, on the reverse strand, counting down.
AGAGAGAGAGAGAGACGTCACCTTTGCAAGACATATGCATGTATGTCCGCGATACAGAACATCGTGTTTTAATGTCGTGTAATCAAACTTTGACGTCACGCCACGGTTATACTGTGTGACGAAAAATCAATTTTTGGATAACTTCTATATAATCTCCGTCTTGTTGTGATGACACTCATCTCAATTTGAATTTGATCCGATGTAAGCCCATGGACAAGTACCTCAAAGTAAAAATGTGGACTATGGCCAAAATGGCCACTAAATGCAAAATAGAAGGCTTCCTGTGGCATTTTTCAAATTGCACCTAAGAATTTTTTGTTTGTCTGGTCATGATACACCTGTGCATCGATTTTTGTACAGATCGCTCAATGTGAACACGTTCCGGGGGTCTCGGGGGGCACCGTTTAGCCATTTTGCAATGCCCATTGAAAATTCCGCCAGAATACGTACATTTTCACCACTTTCTAACTTTCTGCAAATTTTTGTAAGAATTTGAGCATGGTAAAGCCCTCAAAAGCTAATTCATTTGCCTGAATAATAATAATAATAATAATAATCCTTACAATTTCAACAGGGCCTCACCTGTCAGTGCCTGTCAGTGCTCGGGCCCTAATAATCATCCTCGTCATCTTTCTTTTTCCTTTTTGTTCCTACCGACACATCTCAATCGTCCTTGGGTCTCTTGAAAGACGCTATATAAATTCAAGTTATTATTATCATCACCATCATCGAGATGGAATAATTGAATCAATTAAAAACGTCCCAAAAAAATGGATGGATTGACATTTGACTGAAAATAAATATAAATGTCCTTCTGATGAAACATATGTTTATTGTCTCCCATGACAAACATCGTTTTTAGTGTCACACTTAAGTCGCAAGTGACAAACTGTGGAACATTTAACCAGGTTTCAGTTTTTATCATTGTCTTTGTTTATAAAAGATACTATACAAATGATTATTATTTTCATTATGTGTATTTATTTTTCATGTAGTTCTGATCTTACCGACTATTGTAATCATTTTATTATGATTTATTTCATTTTGGCTTTCCTCTTTTATAATTTGTATCTTTTGTGTTTTTGTATTTGACGTATAATACTGTTAAATCGTCAAATTGTTTTTTGTTTTGTTCTATTGTTTGCCCCTTTTATTATTTCAAATCATTTCCTATTTTGCCTCCAATGTTTTTAATTTTCATTTTAAAGTTATTATAGAGATAGATAATGTTTTTTTTATTGTTGTTGAGTAGCGTAAAATTGAAGTCCACAATTAGCTGGTGTAGTGACATGTCATGGGTTTTCTCTTTTGTCTTTACCATGGGAGGAAAATGTACAAAGCGTGTCTAAATGAGTCGATTGGTTTAATAAGAAAAGGTTTTGTCATCGATATTAACCACAGAGCCTATAGACTAGAGCACTTTATCCACTACTGAGTGGGAGCATTGTGTTCTTTTACTTGGGAGGCAGATTCCCATCATTTCCTACACAGCTGCATCTTCCTCTGGCGGACTTGACTGTGGTCTGTACAATAATAAAGAGATGTGATGGTGTGAAGCCTCTGCAGACTGTCGCCTCTGCACGGCGCCATCTGCGGCTTTTTAAGTTCACTGTTGTGACACCAAAGCACTCAGGACCTCAACCCTCATTGTTCAGCCTCAGAACTATGAATAAAACAATGACCAGTTTACTATGACCTACTTTTTCCTCTACGCAGCCTTTAAAAGGAACATTGATTTATCGTGCCCTGAAATATAGGAACATTGGTGGTGGGCTACCCAGTCATTAGAAAACTAGAAAATGATTTGATTGGTTTAATCTCACTTTGCAGATTGACATGGGTGTGGAACACTGTTCTGTACACAGAGTAGATTTCTCAATCCACAGAGTTCCACCTGAATATAATAAACCCATGCGGTTATTTTTGAGATTATCTATGCTTCTTTTTGCTCATGAGGATCTATACTGGGATTGTGTGTCTATGTGATGGTCACGGTGTTGAGCATCGCAGCAGAGCACTTCAGCACCACGGACAGCGAATGTGAACAAGATGCAACAGCGGTTCCCAGCGGTCGGCAATGTTACTGCAGCCACTAGAGTACTAGAATCACAGAAACAGCAGTGGTCATGGTAGAAATCATTAGTAGTACTAACACTGTGTCGTATACAACCTTAAAAGAATACAGGGAAGATTGCAGCACTGATTATTATGTGTCAACATTGGGCTTAAACACAAATACACTTTTATGGCTAAAATTCTATTTAGCCATTACATACAATTAATGACACCATAAAACTGAGCTACAGCTCTAGTCAACCTTATTTGTTGAGTTTAATGATCAGCAGTCAGTTTAAGTTGTGGCACAGATTATACAATATTTGTGGCCAGCAGAGCGTTAGGGCAGAACTGGAGGCAGAAGGGGGAGTTCCACAGGGAACCAGAACGAAGATGACAGTGAAATCTCAAACTGCCTTCATGCATCACTTACCCCTGGTACATGTGGATATGACTGACAGCCCCGACGTCCATGACTGCTGTCCCTCTCCATGGGCTGTGTGAACAGTTCTGCACAGTGGTAGAAATCAGCGAAGTCTGAAAAGCATTCTGTCAGAGGCTGAGAATACCCACAGGCAGGATACTTTACCTCTCTTCAGACTCTTACAAAGCAAATATAGATGTTATTACTCAGCTCCAAATTCTATGGACTCATTTAAAAAATGTTATACTGTCTGCAGGATAGATGCATTTTCATAAACGACAAGAGCTACCCACTGCAGCAGTGGAGTGTAGCCTATTATTTCAGTGGAAGAGGTATTAAGTCCAGTTCTGCAGCTCTAGAGCGTAGGAAGTGTCCCAGGTCCTGTCACAGATATTATATGTGGCTTTTTGTTTTGCTGGTCTAGTCTTCTTTCCCCTCAGCTGGTGTAGTTCTCTCTGCAGTGCTTGTCACTATTCCTAATGAGCTGTCTACCTTCAATCAGCATCTCGCCCGAGGCTGAGCTAAACACAATCTGTAAAACCACCCACAGGCACAGACGAAGGAGGCGATGTGTAATAAAAAACAAAAGGCAGACCTGATGTTCACTGCGATTATGACATCATCTTCAGCACATTTGGTGCCGTTTGACTTTCTTTTTGTGCTACTTTATTCTTTGTCTTCTTCTTCTTTATAAGTAACTCTCCCATCTGGCTTATTGGTGGCCTGAGCAAATGATAGATACCCTATTGCTTTGATGATTTAAAGGCAGTTGCAGGGCAAGGGGGTTAGAGCATGAAAACAATTATCTATTTATTTATTGTTATATTGTTATTTAGTATAATACTTTGCATAATATAGCTTTACATTAGAATACAGCAGTAGGTACAGAAGCTGTTTCAGATAAGCACCAAAACTAACAGTTTCCTGCAGGACCTTAAGCTTTGTTGAATCACTGTAACTAAACTAATCAAATATAGGTGGATTTTTTTTTTCATCTGTGAGCTAACCAATATCTGGTCAATATCTTTTCCTGCCCAAAATGCATCAATACACGGTTTCTGAGATAATCCAACATAAAAGACCACTGTCTCCTTACAAGATGGTGGAAACCCGTTAATAATATGATAAATGTATTTCCCCTCTGATATTGCCCTGCATGTGTGACCATGTTTCCATGATATCCACAAGGAAAGAAATATTGGCAACAAAATATTTTTTTTAAATATGATAAATTAAATGAAGGAATTAAATGAAGGAATATTATTTTTTGAAAGATAAACCACTTTCAACATTGGCCAGTATACCACTAGGACATCACTGTGGTATAAAAAAAGCCTGAACACCATCACACACTAAGACAAACACACACACAAAGAGACACTGAGCAAGTGAAATATGGATCAAGAGGAAGTCTGGAACAATCTGTCTTTCAAAGGACAGGGACAAAGAGAGTAGAGCATACAGGCACGTTTGTTTTAAGTGTTTCACGAGAGCTTCTTTTATCTGGTCCCAAAAGTTGTTATCAGATTTCAGTCGCAACAAACTCTCTCACCAACAGGGAGAAATTACTTTGAGAATAACAGCGCTGGAACACAAACAAGCCTCAGACAGATGCATGGTGGGAGTTAGTCATTGGTCATGTGCAGAACTGCAATCAAGCTTATGTAATACAAAGGAAAAGTACATCACAATCTTATTACGAAGATAAAAGCTATAAAATGTTAGAATCAAAACAAGTTTATTGCTAGAGTAGATTTTCATAAAGAAAACAATTTTGTTGCATAACACTAAACATCAAAAGTTGAAAGTGAGGGGAAAGATGAAGCAAATGAATGGACAAAGTAGTGTGAGTATAGTAACAATCAGATTTTCTGGCCAAGAGTCCACATGTCAGGAATTTGAGTCTGTACAGCAAGTACACAAACTACATTTAGATAGAAATAGACATACAGTTACAGGGATAAGGACAATACAAATGTAAACAAATAAGTTATTAAAATGGTACAAAAATGACTAAGATTAGAGTGATGTGTGGTCTGGACTGTGCAGTTCAATGGCATGTGAAACATAAGGTAAATCCATACAATACAAAAAAAATATATAAATAAAATTTAAACTAAAATACATATATACATATATGTGTATTTATCACAAGGAAAAGTTTTTAATAAAATGTTGCAGCTATTATAATAATTTGAATATAAAAATAAATGTTTTGATTGCATTCAAGGTGGTGTTCCTTATAGGATTTTGTTTCCATGCACATATGGACTGATTCATGCAACAGGCGGACTAAGCAGCTGGAAGTCTGATTCCTCTGGACTGAAGACTGAGCAGACGTGGATGATTGGTACTGATAATCTTGGGCTGTGTGAGGGTTAAGTAACTTGTCTTCCTTCCAAATGTCAATGAACAGCACACGGGATTAACTCCAGCATGTTGATCTTTACATGTTACATAATCTAAAGCAAATTTCACAGGGGAAGCAAAAAAAGTGATGCAAGATTACAAAACTAATCAATACTCAAGAGTCTTATTAATGATAAAATATTTCCAAATTTATTGCAGCCTCACTTGCAACAATTTACACAAAAATGTAAATTGAAACATGAAGAATATATCTTTTTTTTATTCAGATTAAAATTATATAAATGGTGATACCAAAATACATATAAGCCTATGGATTTATATATACAGAGATCTACAAGAAACCTGGGACTATATGATGTTAAACTACACTTCTGCTTGTTTTACCTTCTTGTTAAATGATGAGTTTGAAATTGTCCCAATAATAGAGTCTCTAACTAAAAGTATCTTTTACTCAATAGGTTTCCTCTAATAGTGGTGTAACAGACATCATATGGATAAGGCTAATGGTCGAACATTGTGAGTCGATGGAGAAGTTGTTTATCTGGACAGCAGCATTAATTGATTTTCTCCTTCTGGAGCCGGTAAAGGTCAAAGTCACTTCCTCATTTCTAAATCCATCTTGTTGGGACGACGTGGACGAGTCAGCCAAACAAAGTGTGATTCCAATCAAGTGATTTATGCATGATGAGGGTACGTCGCTCTCACAGGAGGAGTCGAGATGAGGACAACAGACTGAGATCAAACTCCAAACTCTGATCACGTACGCAAATGACATATCAGTGTCACGCACCCGTGGCAGCCGGTCTAATTTAATTTTCTCTGGCAGAGAGGAGAAACTGCAGAGGAGGAAAACCTGTGTTACTGTCGCAATACGCAAGATGTGACCAAAAGAAACAGATGGCAAAAACGAGACAACACCCCCTGGCCTCAGTAAGAATTAGACAAGTAAACATTGTAAGCATTTCAGCAAACAGATATATAATCCTGTCCCCGTGTCTGAACAACTACAGTAGATCTGCTGTATTGACTAAAATAAAAATCCGAGTTCATTTTTCTAATTATATTGCACTACAGAGCAGAACCAGATCAACTATTTCATATTTGGTGTTTTTATCTATCTTACTGCAGTAAAGCAGAACAAGCCTTATACCTAAAAAGCAGCACTGTTATCAGCCCTCAGTGATTCACTTTACGCTTTATTCTTATGGTATACTTAAATTATATTGTATTTATCCATCCCTACCGTTCAAATTAAAGGATATGATCAGATTTTACAAGTGGTAGTGATGTGATACCTTCATTAACAAAATCAAGTCCTTTCTTGGTGCAGAACGTATTCCAAAGTGCAGCCAAAGATAATTTGCAGCTTCAGCAGTCTGAAAGGTTACACTCCAAAGTTCGTCCTCTCAGTGGGACATTCCCTCTGTGTGTTTCCTTGTACGGCTTTGGTGGAGGGACACACCCTGGTATCTGTTTGGGCCGTAGGTTTGTTGCTGGGACAAAACACTGGCAACAGACCAACACAATTAGCAGGATGAACAGTTCAATTTAGCTCAATTCAATTTGGCTTGGACCTCGGACTGCTGAAACTTCATTTGAACCACACACTCCTAGAACAGAATGACATAAAAACACCCAACTGGTCCTTTAAAACGATGTATGCATATAAATGAAGGCAGCAATAATCAATAGGTTTTTTATTACCTTTTAATAAAGCAATTTATATGCAGCGTGTCAGCCGGGTTTGGCTCCAGCTCTAGATGATGGCCGGATGGATGGATAGATGGATGGATGGGTGGATGGATGGATGGATGGATGGATGGATGGATGGATGGATGGATGGATGGATGGATGGATGGATGGATGGATGGATGGATGGATGGATACTGGATAATAATGGGCAAGTGTTGGCTTTTGATATTCCAGGTTTTCTACATGGACCAGTTCTCACCAGTTGATGAAACAACACTACACTGGACTTGTGTATATTGCTGTTATTTATTATGTAGCAGCAGCACAGTCTTCTCTTGTCGGTCATCTGGTCTACAACACAAATCCATCACATCTCAGAGGAATAAACTCCTGTGGTGCTGTTCAATCACAACTGAAAACTGCTGTTGACTGACAGTTACATTTCAGCTGCAGGATTGATTTGAGCCTGATTCTGTGATTCTGCTGCACAAAGATTTACAATCGATGAAACAAAAGAGAGAAAAGCTCCCGAGGCAATGAAATAAGCCTCTATCGTTAATTTAGAACTCCCAGTTTTTTTTGTCTCATATGCTCAGTCCCTTCGTCCTGCTCTCCCTGGTCCCCCAAACAAAGACAGGCTAATTGGGTGTCTAGACTCGGTCACAAAAAGCAAACAAAAAACAATCCATTACCTCTGAACTGTAATTGAAAACAGAGCCGAGAGTTAATTACTTATCGTTAATCATCCCATTCACCTCCAGCTACCTGTAGGCTTGATCGTTTTTTCACAACGACTTTTGTTTATACCAATTACAAACCTCCCTCTGGATCAGATGGATGGGAAACTGTTGAAAGCAGGGATGAAGACAAAGCAGACAAATGGAGGGATGACAGAAATCGATGGAGGAATAGAGAATGGACATGAGGAGAGAACATAACAATAAGGGAGATTGATTTATCTGTAATGAATGAGGAAAATGGCTCGGAGGAGTGATTTGTCCCGGTCACGTCCGGGTTGATTGTGGCCGTTTTGTGAGGCGGTTGAAAGGCGATGGAGTATCGTGATGCTGATTGACAGCGCAGGTCGACATGAGAAAGACAATTTGCATTTTCATTGCATCTGAGATTGACTTCGCTGTGCCTTTGTGGTTTCACACGCACTTACCCACCACACACACACACACACACACACGCACACAGCCATATGAACATGCAGACATCAAGGTGCCGTCTCAGTGCAGAGCCTCGGTATCTCCGCAGTGCGTGAGTGACAGCCACACTGTGGCTCCCTGTGAGTCTGTGTGGGATTTGGAAATAGAACCAAAAGAACTGCTCTCAAAATAGAGCAACTGAGCCCAAATTATTTGCCCTGAACGAACCCTAATGTTGACAAGAAAGTGTTATTTCAACATTAGATAATGTGTCAAGCTTTGTGGTAAAGTGAGGAAAATAATGTTCTCATGAATTCGCCATGCAGAAGCCATTAGAACTTGAGGAGGTGATTAAGTTTTGAGTACACAGGGTCAAGAATATATACAAAATATTTTTTAAACCGAGATGTGCATCTACAGAAGCTCGACAGCAGCAAGAGTAGTAATGAGCAGTACTACGTGTGTAGGGAGAGCAATACAAATGATTAAACTGTGCTTATAGCAATTGAAACAAAAAGTTCTAGATAGAGTTGATTTAATATTATAATAGATAATGACAGTTTACTGGGAACACCCTGGAGCCCTTGGTATGTCAACACACATTTAATTAGTCTCTAATTACTTTCACCTTGTACCTAGATATACCGTTTATGTCATATCTTTAGTTGAGCTGATTGAATTGGAAATGTGAGACATGAGTAGTATGGATTGTGAACACTTGTGACAGCTGTTACATCATCTCAAAGCTTCTGGTTGTCTGCATGCACAGACGTCTCACTTTAAATACAATATTGATTGTTTAATGTGACTGCATTTATAATCTTGGAAAAGTTGTGCAGTGTGATGAAGGTATTTATAAACACACACACTTACAAACACACACACACAGAGTTTCTTCAGACGAACACTTTTGTCAGGCAGCCTGTTTTGACAGCCGCCTTTGGAATGAAAGGAGCAGTCGTCAGAGTGGGACATCACTGAGCAACGCCAAAGGGGAAAGGCCTGCGGGGGCCGCTGAGAGCCCAAATGCTGACAATGTGACTGACAGACATACCATCCCATTCTGTGGCAGCGGGGCAAGGATGGAGTACACAGGGGTGACGAGTTTCTCACAGCAATCTCCGGGAGACAGAAACGAGCTGATCCCTACATTTTGATCCAAACTGAATTATTCTGTCTGACTGTCTAACACCCTGGGCAGCCAGCAAGAGCAATAACACCCCTGACAGAGGAAACTGTTGGTAATACATGACATGTTGAAATATCATTCCAAGTACTGCATATATGTTGACATACATGCAAGGTAGATCCTCTCATTTGTATGTCATCTAGCTCAGTAGAGCACATACCTCCACCAAGGCCCAACAGTCCCCTTAAATCCAATCAAGCTACACCACCAGCTGTATTGCTGTGGCTTGTGGGATGTGGGTGGTGTAAGATGGAGGCAAAATCTGGGCCCAAACCATTTAGCTATGTGGGAAATATGCCAATTTTTTTCTATCAAGATCCATGAATGATTCCTGGAAAATCTGGAAAAATATAAAAAATGCTCTTTGGTCCAGATTTATGCCAAAAATGAATGGTTACTTTCTTGCTGCATGTCCCGTCCTTCCAGCGGCATTTAAGGAAATCTGTGTTTTTTGCATAATCCGGTTGACATCCCAACCAACCAACCAACCAACCAACAGACAGGCGCAAAAACCTTATTGCTAGAGCATACAATCACATTTCCAATAGGGAGGCCACAGTTTTTAAGAACTCCTCACTCTCACAACAAAGTGAGGTCTATTAAGTTAATGTCTTCCAATGATAATGTGGAAGTGGCCTTAACAGAGACCTTACTTTAACCCCCTCCAGCACTGAAATTAACTGTAAAACTCACTGCGAGTCTAAACTCCAGCAGTAGGATTTCAAAACAGAATTGAATGCTGTCAGAGCAACATATCAAAGCCCTCGGATATGAGGGCTCATGCATTATGTTCAGCTGTCCACTTGTGACCATGTTTAATATCAAATGACAGGATTAATTAGGTAGAAACTCATTAAACAGACGATGTGTGAAATGCTAAATTGGATGCAGAAAGTTTAAACAGTCATCCCTCTGTGACAAGTCTGGCGTCTAAAGAAAAAAGATGAGGCGTGAACTCCAGCTTCAAACACCTCTGACTGAAGCTCCTGGCTTTCCTTCACTGGAGCAGAATCCTCGTCTCCCTCTCTCATACACGGGGATTGCAATAGTCGTTTCCCACAGTATGCTAACTCCAAAGCTCCGCTGCACGCCCTGCTTGTTCCTGTTCTCACCTTTAACCTCCCACAACCCATCTTCACATTATTTTGTTGGAGGAGACAGTGCAGGAGCAGGAGCGTTTGAAGCTGACTTCTGTTAAACCTCTTATCCCTGCATGAGAGTTGAGTCGCAAGATGACCGACTCAGCCAACAACCATCCCACTTGCCAGTGTCAGTGTCCTCATGTACTCTGAAAATAACTCACTGCCATCTGCAAGGCTTCTTTCCCTTTAGTTTCTTACAGTTTCCTTTGTAGTGGCCCAGCAGCTGGCGTTGCTACACTAAACTATAGCTTCTTTGTGATATAAAATCCTTAGAGAACAAAAGAGGATTTTCACAACTCTTCATCAATCTCCTCAGAGTGAAGAAGCAACGTACTGGGGATATGATGGGACTTCTTGATCCGCTGGTGTCTACAGAGCTACTCAGGTCTGTATCTTTTGGATGTTGAAAGGAGAAAAGAGGAGTGATTGATTCCATCCACTTTCTACCTTATGCAGCAATAAAAAGACACACCAGGGCAAAATCAATGGACGTTTATAAAGGTTGCTGCTGCACTGTGGGTATAAGACCACTGCGAGTTAAACACAATGAGGTGGAATTGAAATCAAGATAATCAGAACAAAAATTCTGGTCAGTATATGGGATAAATATTCTTTAACCATGTTCTGCAGTTTTCCATCGATGAGGTCAAATGGCATCCATGACTTCAGGGATGTGCAAGAAAACCCACCATTGCCTCAGTTTAATAGTGGACGACAACATACCACGTCTCTCAGCGAAACGAAAATGCTCCTGTGCTGTGTTTAACAGGCTCTACACAACACTGTACCTCCAATATCTAATTGTCAAGAGTAGAGACAGTTTCCTAAATAGGACGAATGGCACAAAGGCTCCATGAAGGCAGTGATGTGTCAAAGCCTGCCAAGGCGGGTAACAGGTTGGAGAGCCAGAGTGATTAAAGCAATGAATCACTTGTGGGGAGGTCTCAGCTGCTGGCGTCATCGAACACGCAAGATGGCAATTCAGGGCGCAGACAACAATTCTTCACCAATACTAGAGAACAAGGTGTGTGTGTGTGTGTGTGTGTGTGTGTGTGTGTGTGTGTGTGTGTGTGTGTGTGTGTGTGTGTGTGTGTGTGTGTGTGTGTGTGTGTGTGTGTGTGTGTGTGTGCGTGTGTGCCTGTGTGATAGAGAGCGAGAGAGAGAGAGCAAGATGTTTCAGCATAGACACGTTGTTTTTCACTCTGTTGTTTATACAACGCTGAATAAATGCGTCCAATTTCATTCTCATTCTTCGCCGGCCTGAAACAAGACCCATAAATCTAGATAGTAGATGTGAGCGGAGGGACACGGCCACTTTGTAACACCAAGCAAATAAGAGCAGGTGTTACCTGCAGGTGGGCTGTGATCTGGAGAGAGTCTCTGCGCTGTGTTTAAGACAGAAAGACAACAAAGAATTATTTAATTTTGCAGAACCTAAAGCAAATAGTAAATTAAATCATTGTAAATTATAATGTAAATGTTTTTTTGTTTATTAAGAGTAAAGTATAACAAATTAATGTCTTGAAAGTTTAACCTAATTTAAGATAATTACCACACGACATAGTTGTCTTGTACATTGGCATAATGTGGTGCATCCACAACAACTATGCAGCTTATTTAAAAACAATTTGTTTGGAGGAATCATTAAATTTGAGATTCATAGATATCGCAGCTATATAACTTCACATTAAAACATATTTTTATCTTACAGACCACCAGTTATAGACGTTGTGACCTAAATGTTGTTTGTGCAGGCCAAAAATAAAGGACACGATTTTTTATTACTGGTACTCTAAGCCAGGAAGTTTCCATATACGAACTTAACAATCAGACACAGAGTAAAGTTTTCTGCTTACTCAGCTTTTCTATTGTACCAAACTACATGCAAGCCGTAGTAGTAAAAGCATTACAGTGTTAGAAGTGTTACAGACTCACCTGAGTACTGGGTGACAGAGTGTAGCTTGGAAGCAGAGCACTGAGTGAGTGAATGACAGAGGTGTTCCCTTTTAAAGCCAGGTGCACTTAAACCTTGGTGGATTGCTTTTATAAAAGGTGGATTTGACAGGTAGTGGGAGAGAACACGTCTCTGAAGAGGAAACTGTGCACTTGTGAAATTGAAAGCATGCGAGTAGAACATTTGTGTGCGACAGGCAGAGTGTACACACATTTGGATTGCAATTGCATTTGGTGCCACTTTGTGCCAAGTGTCAGAACAGACCCTGAGAGTCCAAAGCTAACAGCTCTGTGAGGTTGTTTGTAGACACATTGGTACTGTTGTGCAATAGGAGTAGACTTGACGTTGGCTAATTATTAATAATCATGAAATAGGATTATTAAAATAATAAAAATTATCTATCAAAAATAATTAAATTATTAATTGAAGATGATCAGTAATCAAATAACAATAAAACCACTAATGAGAAAATAGGAATTATCAATTAGAAAGTACAAGCTGTCAATTAACAATGATAAGGTTATCAACCAAGAATAATGAAAATAATTAGTCTAAAACAATAAAATTATCAATTTAAGAATAATACTATCTATATTAATAATTGAGAAAGGGGGGGGCACCACCCTGGTTACCAGGGACCAACGATGTCAAGCTATAATTATCAGTCTCATAATGATAAATGTCAAATTAATAATGTCAATATTTTAATATTAACGATTACTTAATAAACAGTGAAGGCTTCTAAGTTCGAGCACAGGCGATCATAATCCAGCTGCAATCACATACATATGCACAAATAATCACAGACTACAGATACTTTAATTACAAAAGTATTTATTAAAAAGGGGAAATAAAGTTATAATGTTATTCAATGATTTATCATTTTAACAAGCTCCAATATTTCAAAGGTAAACACAGCAGCAGCACTTATCACAATTCAGAAAATACATGGACAACCTGCGGTCTACCTATGTATGTCTGTCTCTATGTGTGTGTGTGTGTCTGTGTCAAAGTGTCTCTCTGTGTGTGTGTGTCTATGTGTGTGTGTGTGAAATAAAGTTAGTGTTATTTAATGATTCATCATCTTAACAAACTCCCATATTTCAAAGATAACAACAGCAGCTTATCACAATTTAGAACACGCATGTAACCTCTGGTCCATCTATGTGTCTCTGTGTGTGTGTGTGTCTGTGTCTATCAATGTGTGTGTGTGTGTGTGTGTGTGTGTGTGTGTGTGTGTGTGTGTGTGTGTGTGTGCGAGAGAGAGAAAAAGAAGGGGGGTGGCGATGACGCGTAGTGACATCACATCTAAGATGGAGGCCGATCATGATTCGTGGAATCAAGGCCTAAAAACTCTCAAAATGGCGGATTGACTACAAAGCAAGATGGCGGAGCCGTTATGAATTTAGAGCCAGGATGGGAGGAGAGAGAGAGCGGAGGCGTGGCAATAATAGACTCAAAATGGTGGGTTAACTTGCGTTATTCAAGATGGAGTCTATGTTAATGACACCATGTGGCCGGAGCGCACACTGGTGGTCGTCACATGAATTACACAAAGGAAATTTTAGACAAAGAGAATTCTTATCTCTGCTTGGCTTTGGGGCCGAATGGTTTCCAGATGTGTTCAGCCTCTCTAAACATAGATTTAACTATGTGACATGACCTGTATTATAAATACAGGTCAGAAGTGTGTATAGGTCGGTTTAGAAGGAGAGAGAGAGAGAGAGAGAGAGAGAAAACATGAGAAAAACATGTAAGGAGAGTTCAAAGAAGCTCTTAAAAATACACCTGAGATGAGTTAACAGTGATTCACCCCTCAGCCCTCAAGCGAGCGTTGTGGGCCGAGGTTCTGATCGGTGAAATCACTGCAGACTCACACAGACGTTAACAGTGCGGGCGGAGGCGCTTCTCGCGGCCCTATTTACTGCAACACAAAACATTGCGATCCAACCGGAAACCGGAAGTAGCGGCTCGGAGTAGTGGCCGGCTAAAACAATGGAACACGGAAGTTCCATCAACAAAATACACTCAAGTATTAAATCAACACGCTACATATTAAAACTAACATCTGCCCAGACAACATAAGCCTCTTACTGTGACCGTGATTTTGTGGGTTGCATGCGACTTGGCGCGAATCCCCGGAGGTTCAGTGAATCGCTTGAAGTTTCTCAGACGGGCTCTCGTGAGCACCGCAGCTGGGCCGGAGCCGATCCGTTGTGCTCCGTGGCGAGATGAGGTTTCGTCTTCTTCTGCAGCAGCGGAGATCGTGCTGCCTCACAGGGACGTTCGGCTGCTTGTAGCCGTTGTAGATCGTGTGGAGAAAGAATAAAATAAAGTCCGTGTGGATAAGGAAACAGTCTGAGATCGTCCAGCGAGCAATTTCCTGTTTTGGTCTTTACAAGTTAAAAACAGGAAAAGTCCTTTTCAAAATAAAAACGTCAACTAAGGTAAAAGAAGAAATGAATGAAATGAATTGAAATGAACAAAACAAATGTCTTATCGCCTCCATTAGTTACTGAGTCGTGTGGTTAGACCTCTTGAGGTCAGAAGACAACTTGAGCAGCGTGGAAAAGAAGACAAAAAGAGTCTCTTAAAAATACCGAGTTAACTAGTAGAACCCCGGAGGGGTTCTGTTGTCGCTTGGGCATCTGAGTGAAGAGAGGGAGATTTCTGTGAGCTCAGCCCTTTTAAGTCATGTCTCAGGTGACTCCCCCCTGGGAGGAGGGGTCAGGGGTCAGTGTGGCCCTCCAGCCAATTGAGTTGTCAGGATTTGGCCCCCAGGGGCGGGCTTACCGTGGGGGACCCAGGACGTGATCTTTTGCCACATGGAGATAAGGGCCCTTGCTGGATTTTTAAATGTAAGGGGTTACCCGAGCCTGGCCTAAGGTTTTACGACCCTTTGTTCTAAGTCGGATCACTGGGCCTTGCCCAACAGTCCCCCTTTGACCTGGGAAGTGGGTCGTTACCCAGTTTCCAGGGCACGCTAGGGTCGAGAGTCCAGTGATAATCCATGAGAGGTAATCCTTGAGTGGAGTTGAAGCATGGAAAGTTAGTTCATCATGAGGCATAAATGTCTTTGAGGCATGAGTCTAAACAGAGAGAGGTAATTGTCTGGGCAGACAGAGGCTAAACAACATATATTCTAAAACACGGCGCACATTTTCAATTTCACATAATGCTTATCGGCAGTTATTGTTAACATACTGATGAATTTCGGTGAAGAGTGAAATGAAAGAAAAGTGGAAAAAGGAACAGAAGAAAATGTTTGAGTAGGTGCTGGTGTTTTAAGGTAATCATGTGTGTTATTCTGTCAAACCAAAACATTTAGAACGGCGAGTCACGTTCTGTTGTTCGCTAATCTGTGAATATATGGTAAATCCTATTTCTAGGTTTGCAAATCTACAGATATTGAAATTTTTCTGCCAAGACTGAATTGCCAACTGTACCCGTGAGGGCTGCACAACCGTAGTGGTAACGACTTCAAAATCCTCAACGAGGTCTAAGGAGTTCACTACCTGAACATACGTTATACGATTTACTGACAGAGGGTCTAAAGCATGCAGCTATTGATGGAGTGAGTGGTTTGAGCGGTCTTTGTTTTAAAATTGGGATTTCTTCCCCCCCCCCTTTCAGGTGTGGAGGTGAGAGGGGGTTTCTGGCAGCGCCTCGGTCCTTCCCAGTCATTGAAGTCATCTTTAGGAGTGGAGAAGGAGGGCAACTGCTTCTAGTTTCGCCAACGGGGTTCAGTGTCTGGTCTCTTAGGGGAGCCTGGAGGAACACGTGGCACAATGTCTCTCATTGCTTCATCCACACATCTCCGTATTAATTCCTCTGTGCCAGGATGCATCCCATGTGTTGGATTTCGGTCACCATCACTATACTCCTGGTATTGATGAGGTTTCCTTTGGTTACAGCCCCTACTTCTCTGTGGAGAGGGATTCAGGTGCTGAGGTCGAAACTGTTTGTGGGGCTGGTCGAAATCCTCACCCCCTTGGTTTTGAGGGGCACCCTGTTGGAAGGGTCGTTGTTTCTGGTTCTCTTTGCTGGGGTTCATCCTGGCGTGGGGAAAGTTGTCATCTTCCAGCGCCGGGTCCACATTGAGTTGGACTTGAACTGCCAGAACCACGGTGTCGTCTTCGTTACACCCTCGGTTGTCTGGGTCGAAGCGATAAATGTCTTTTTCAAGGGGCTCTTGCCGCCGGTTGCGGATTTCCTCTCTTTGAGGGGGTGCTGAGTCATCAGTGTCTTTTGACTCGAATGTGCCACGGTACTCATCTTCGTGGCCACCATCTCTTGCACCGGGGTTGGAGGACCATCCAGGACGCGACCGTGAGTCATGGTGCGCCTCTGCCTGAGTGGCAGACTGGGAATCTCCTTCAGCCCTCCAGGACGGAGTCCTTCCGTCGTTGTGATGTGGATCAGCATGGCTCCGTGCAGGATGTGTTCCTTCTGGCTGGAGTGGATGCTGTGTGTCCGCTGGACAGGCATTTGATGTTGCCTCATAGCGGTCCCAGGTCACTGCACGTCTAGGGGTTGAGTCCTGCTCCCCCTTTGGTGTTGAGTGGGTCGGAGCGGTTGACTGCTGGGTGTGTCTGGCCCGCCAGATCAAAGCTTCCTCTGCATGAGGGTTGCGTAGCTGTGCTCGCAGCTTTTCTCCCAGTGTCTCTGTTCCGCTGGCTCCACCGGGAATGACGTCAGCTCCTGGTCCTGTCATCAGGGATCTCAGCTTGAGGGGGGGGGGGCAGCTCTGTTTGACTGTGCCCCCCTTTCTGCTGACCTTTGACCTGCGCGTGCTCCTGCACCGCCTGGTCCTGTTCTTTGCGGGTCTCGATATGCCGCAGGTAGGAGTTTTTCTCCTGCTCCGCTCGACATGATGCTTGCATGGCTCTGAGCGCCTTCGCATGTTCTTGGGTCTGCAGCTCGGCTCTCTGCTGGTAGAGGAGTGTCAGTTGACCCAGAGCATGGGGTATTTTCAGATGCGGGCCAGTGGGGTTGATGAGTGCATGGACAGTTCTTGATCTTTCGATCGCAGGTACTTTAATCATACTCACTCAATTCACTCACCGCATCATTAGAAAAAAATTAATCAGACTGGCTACAGTCTCTAATAGGACGTCTGGTCCTGAGGGAGCGCTTGCCCCATGGTGGTACATGCTACTCATGTTCTGAGTGCGAAAAGGCACCTGGTGGACTGCTCACGCTTGCTTAGAAAAAGTGGGTAAAACACTTAATTAAAAAAACTACACAACAAGATGCACAGGTGAGCTTCACCCTGTGTCTATAAAGTGTCAATGAAGGATAGCTCGGTGGCTCAATCCTTAAGACCTAGTTGTTCAACAACTAGTCTTCTCAAAACTAGTCTCTCAAATCTAGTTTGTCTCCTTAAGATCAAAAAGCATGCAGAAAATCTCCAATAAAAATTACCAACTACTGAAACGCAGTCAGCAACCAACCAAAGTTACACAAAAGTCTGCTTAGAAAAGGGAATTAAGAATAAAGAAACTTCAAAGAGAAATTAGTTTCGAACCTATGTCTCTCTTCAAAGATTAATCATAATTATTGTGCATTGAGATGACACAACCACTTATATGCTAGAAGCAACCAACCACGGATACACAAGGCACTAGTATACCTGCTTGGGACAGATGCAAAGGGATTACAATAAAAATTTTCAAAGAGAAATAAATTCCTAGAATTATTTTTCTCTTTTCTTAAATTATTTATGATTCTTGTGCCTCGAGAACACAACCACCGATTGCAATCTGCAGCCAATTACGGATACACCAGGCACTGGTAAACCGGTTTGGTAAAAGTTCAAATGAATTAAAAATAAAACTTTGCAAAGAAGAATACATTTCCAAAATTATTTTCTTCTTCAACAACGAATCATGATCAATACCAAATGAGAGAAAGGAAAAGTTTTGAAAAAAATTAAAAATTTTCAAAAAAAATTTAAATTTTTCAAAAAATCAAATTTCTGGAAAAAAAGAATCTGGATTATTGTACACAGTATTATGATACAGCTGGAGTTAGATCGCCTCACACGGGGCACCATTTATGTTGTGCAATAGGAGTAGACTTGACGTTGGCTAATTATTAATAATCATGAAATAGGATTATTAAAATAATAAAAATTATCTATCAAAAATAATTAAATTATTAATTGAAGATGATCAGTAATCAAATAACAATAAAACCACTAATGAGAAAATAGGAATTATCAATTAGAAAGTACAAGCTGTCAATTAACAATGATAAGGTTATCAACCAAGAATAATGAAAATAATTAGTCTAAAACAATAAAATTATCAATTTAAGAATAATACTATCTATATTAATAATTGAGAAAGGGGGGGGCACCACCCTGGTTACCAGGGACCAACGATGTCAAGCTATAATTATCAGTCTCATAATGATAAATGTCAAATTAATAATGTCAATATTTTAATATTAACGATTACTTAATAAACAGTGAAGGCTTCTAAGTTCGAGCACAGGCGATCATAATCCAGCTGCAATCACATACATATGCACAAATAATCACAGACTACAGATACTTTAATTACAAAAGTATTTATTAAAAAGGGGAAATAAAGTTATAATGTTATTCAATGATTTATCATTTTAACAAGCTCCAATATTTCAAAGGTAAACACAGCAGCAGCACTTATCACAATTCAGAAAATACATGGACAACCTGCGGTCTACCTATGTATGTCTGTCTCTATGTGTGTGTGTGTGTCTGTGTCAAAGTGTCTCTCTGTGTGTGTGTGTCTATGTGTGTGTGTGTGAAATAAAGTTAGTGTTATTTAATGATTCATCATCTTAACAAACTCCCATATTTCAAAGATAACAACAGCAGCTTATCACAATTTAGAACACGCATGTAACCTCTGGTCCATCTATGTGTCTCTGTGTGTGTGTGTGTCTGTGTCTATCAATGTGTGTGTGTGTGTGTGTGTGTGTGTGTGTGTGTGTGTGTGTGTGTGTGCGAGAGAGAGAAAAAGAAGGGGGGTGGCGATGACGCGTAGTGACATCACATCTAAGATGGAGGCCGATCATGATTCGTGGAATCAAGGCCTAAAAACTCTCAAAATGGCGGATTGACTACAAAGCAAGATGGCGGAGCCGTTATGAATTTAGAGCCAGGATGGGAGGAGAGAGAGAGCGGAGGCGTGGCAATAATAGACTCAAAATGGTGGGTTAACTTGCGTTATTCAAGATGGAGTCTATGTTAATGACACCATGTGGCCGGAGCGCACACTGGTGGTCGTCACATGAATTACACAAAGGAAATTTTAGACAAAGAGAATTCTTATCTCTGCTTGGCTTTGGGGCCGAATGGTTTCCAGATGTGTTCAGCCTCTCTAAACATAGATTTAACTATGTGACATGACCTGTATTATAAATACAGGTCAGAAGTGTGTATAGGTCGGTTTAGAAGGAGAGAGAGAGAGAGAGAGAGAGAGAAAACATGAGAAAAACATGTAAGGAGAGTTCAAAGAAGCTCTTAAAAATACACCTGAGATGAGTTAACAGTGATTCACCCCTCAGCCCTCAAGCGAGCGTTGTGGGCCGAGGTTCTGATCGGTGAAATCACTGCAGACTCACACAGACGTTAACAGTGCGGGCGGAGGCGCTTCTCGCGGCCCTATTTACTGCAACACAAAACATTGCGATCCAACCGGAAACCGGAAGTAGCGGCTCGGAGTAGTGGCCGGCTAAAACAATGGAACACGGAAGTTCCATCAACAAAATACACTCAAGTATTAAATCAACACGCTACATATTAAAACTAACATCTGCCCAGACAACATAAGCCTCTTACTGTGACCGTGATTTTGTGGGTTGCATGCGACTTGGCGCGAATCCCCGGAGGTTCAGTGAATCGCTTGAAGTTTCTCAGACGGGCTCTCGTGAGCACCGCAGCTGGGCCGGAGCCGATCCGTTGTGCTCCGTGGCGAGATGAGGTTTCGTCTTCTTCTGCAGCAGCGGAGATCGTGCTGCCTCACAGGGACGTTCGGCTGCTTGTAGCCGTTGTAGATCGTGTGGAGAAAGAATAAAATAAAGTCCGTGTGGATAAGGAAACAGTCTGAGATCGTCCAGCGAGCAATTTCCTGTTTTGGTCTTTACAAGTTAAAAACAGGAAAAGTCCTTTTCAAAATAAAAACGTCAACTAAGGTAAAAGAAGAAATGAATGAAATGAATTGAAATGAACAAAACAAATGTCTTATCGCCTCCATTAGTTACTGAGTCGTGTGGTTAGACCTCTTGAGGTCAGAAGACAACTTGAGCAGCGTGGAAAAGAAGACAAAAAGAGTCTCTTAAAAATACCGAGTTAACTAGTAGAACCCCGGAGGGGTTCTGTTGTCGCTTGGGCATCTGAGTGAAGAGAGGGAGATTTCTGTGAGCTCAGCCCTTTTAAGTCATGTCTCAGGTGACTCCCCCCTGGGAGGAGGGGTCAGGGGTCAGTGTGGCCCTCCAGCCAATTGAGTTGTCAGGATTTGGCCCCCAGGGGCGGGCTTACCGTGGGGGACCCAGGACGTGATCTTTTGCCACATGGAGATAAGGGCCCTTGCTGGATTTTTAAATGTAAGGGGTTACCCGAGCCTGGCCTAAGGTTTTACGACCCTTTGTTCTAAGTCGGATCACTGGGCCTTGCCCAACAGTACTTTAAGCTAAGTGCGAACATCAACATACAGACATGCTAAAGGCTCCTGTATGCTTCTTTTGGATACGAGAAGAGATCCTTCAATTTCAAACGATGTCACGGTCACTGCCCTCATCACGTTGGCATGGTATACATCCACTAGAGGGCAACATATTGGAGTTTCTGACAACAACAAACATGTTGATGCTGTACCTCTTTAGAAAGAGGCCAAAGCGACCGGGGCGAGGTGACATAAAGATCTGTGTAGTTTCTTGCAAACTCATTAAGTCGTTCTTCTGAAAGTTCCACCATGTTTGAAGTTTCTTCTTCATGTCTTATGGCCATCTCGTTTGAACTATTGCCTCCATGATTTCAATGAGTTATTGTTCCATTTTGTCAGTTAAGATCATATTCGTAAGATTTCAGAAGCCGGCACAAATTCTGCCAAAATGAAAGCACAGCACGGACAGAGAGCATAAATAAGAAATAAAGTGAAACTAAACTCAACACCTGGCTAAACATGATTTGCTCTCTGTAGTAACCTTGGATAGAGGACACACAATAAAAGTAAAAGGACTCGATACTAGAAACCAATGAAACACAATTAAAACCATTGGCTTCCGCTGAGGGAGAGAAAGCCAATCAATGCTTGTCTTTCAGTTGCTTGCATCCTTTATCCCGTTAAAGAGAGACGTCAATGCCAATATTTAGTTATATGAACTGTGATTGATGGTGACACCCACAGTCTGCCACTCTTACTGCTCTTTTCACAATAACAGGACACTTACATCTACCTTACAGTTTTTCACAATTGTTAACACACGTTTTTCAAAACAATAACGGCTTTCTCAAAACTGCACACAGACAACTGAAAACTTCACACACAAAATGCTAAACCTGACACTTCCTTTGCAAGATGACTCTTTGCCATCAAAATAGAACTCGTGTTTTCATTTGGTACACACAGCCATATTTTCAAATGACACACACATACCATTTATTGAGTACACACAACTAAGCATTTGCTTGCACACTTCCAAGCATTTACAGCACACTGAAGTGCAAAATTGAAAACACAATCATCGAAATGGAACACGCCATATGAATGACAATGACTCTGGAGAATTAGCCAATTCTCCTTTTGTAAACTGTCTAAGTGTAGGCCTACTTTTTTCATAGTCAAACATAAAACAGCACACAAATATGCAGCAAAAAAGGTTTATTTCAGTACACACAGAGAACAGTACAGTACTGACACAGACAGCATGAGAATGCAAGTTCAACACAGTGGGCTACAGTGAGACACTGTAGAAAAGGAACAATATTGGATTACAGGTAAAATACATGCATGTGTCAGTGCTGAATGTTTGGTACTAACAAGCACAAACTCTCGCCGTAACTCCTTGATGCGTCTGTGTTCCGTTTGAATGGGACCCTGTTCACTTGTTTCATATGCATGGCATTCCTATGAAGAATACGGTCCAATATAGAGAGGCTGACATGGTCAGCCAGGATCCTAGTTTTTATTTATCTGAGTGTGATAGCGTTGTCCTCATGAACCAAATCTACAATTTCAGTCTCCTGTTCGGCTGTGAAAATGCGTGTTCTTCCTCCACGGTGTGGTTCTCTTACAGTCCTGCAAAATATAAATACTGTGAGCACACTGTATTCTATTCTATTCCATTGTTCATCAAACAAAACAGAGGCTGAAGGCACTTTTATGCTGCATTCCTGATTGCAAATTGCTCAACAGACCTGAATGTTTTGAGATTTGAGTATTTGTGTGTTGTAGGTTGATGCTTTGATATTTTACTTGAGAAGTTTGTGCAACAACTGAACATTGTGTGTAGTGTTTTGACAACAAGGTGATGTGTAATTGAAATCAGAGTGTAAAGAAGGAAAGTCAGAGTCTAATGAGATAAGGGAGTGTGAAGTAGTGCCAAATTGAGTCAAGCTATTGGTACATGAAGTGAATGTTGTGCAAATTGTGCCGAATTTTCGCTTTTTGTGTGTTAACAACTGAGAAAAACTGTAATTGACAGACCAATAACAACAGATTTTGTTATTGTCACATCATGGCTCTTTATCAAGTTGCAGTTCATCAACTTCATCTACATATAGGTTCTAACCATTACTGTAAATTGAAGTAATTCTGGCTAAATTTCATTCTACTATAAAGTCTTCAATAACCTGTCAAGACTCCCCCAGTCGTTTGCTATCAACTCTGCTGGGATTATTAAAAAAGTGTGGGTGTTTCCTTTGTTAGTGACTCAAATATATTATACAAGACTGGAAAAAAAGATAAAAATATCTGATCGCAGGCCGAGCTGTCACAGTGGTGGATCCTGGAGATGGACGCCCTGCGCCGAGCTGCAAGACTCCTTGATCACCGGCCTGTCAGCAGCAGGCGATCGCAGAGTCAAACTGAATCAACAGCTGAGTCTTATTCGTCTTTTGATGCAGCCTAGAATCCATTTTTTACCAAAGCCAGGACAGGGTTCATTATTAAATGATCCAGAACAGGTGTCTCAGTATTGTACTGTTTGGCTTTTTAATCGACTCAGCAGGAGAAGGAAGGAATCATTACCATAAAGTGGCTATTGTGATGAGATGCAAATGGACGTCAAGTTTCATTTCACGTCTTAGGCCGGCCACACACCGGACGCGTAAGCGTCGCGTTAGCGTCGCGTAGGCGCACCGTCATGCCTTAAATAACAGCTGGCTCCCATCCACTCCCACGTTAATCCCTTGTGCCGGCCACACCGGACGCTGAAGTGCAGCGCTGCACCAAAAGTGCCTCGCGTCGTGCAGCGATCGTTTCGGCGTCGAGTCTATTTTTTGCGCTTGACGCGAGCGTAGCGCTCCGGGAAACACAGTGAAAAATGATTTTAAACGATATTGGGGACATATTTTATATTATATAAATGATAAAATATGCATCCCATAGTTTGTATTCCCCTTCTGTTGTCCTGGAGTTTTAATTTTACCAATTTTACCAATCACATTATTAAATGTCCCCCTCTGCCCCTCCATACAGACACACAAGCAGTCATAAAGATAGAAAGAGAGAGGGTGTGTGTGTGTGTGTGTGTGTGTGTGTGTGTGTGTGTGTGTGTGTGTGTGTGTGTGTGTCTACGTAGTCTCCACATAGGCTTGAGTGGAGAATACGTAATTTACCCTCGACACCCGACATTGAACTGAGCAAACAGCGGAGAAGTTCTTGAAGATGGATGACATTAAATTAATAATTGAAGTGGAGAAGTAGTACAGTGAGCTGTACGATCCTCGGCCGTGTTGTTTAAAGACAACATTAAAAAGGACAAATGCTGGGACACCGTTTCAGTTAATAACAAATATCAGCTGTATGTGTGATCACGGGGAGGAATCGCAGGATGACCGCCGCGGAGTTCAGCGTGTCCGGTGTGCAGCCTGGCCCCAGCGTGCTAGGGATCTACGCGACGCTTACGCGACGCTTACGCGTCCGGTGTGACAGCCTAGCGTTTACGCGACGCTCACGCGACGCTTACGCGACGCCAACGCGACGCTAACGCGTCCGGTGTGTGGCCGGCGTTAGGCTGTGAAGGACCAGCCGTGGGCATCAGTCAGTTGACAAGATTTAGATTTATTTGTGACGATGAGTCAAGAGGGGGGAGAGAGAGAGAGAGAGAGAGAGAGAGAGAGAGAGAGAGAGAGAGAGAGAGAGAGAGAGAGAGAGAGAGAGAGAGAGAGAGAGAGAGAGAGAGAGAGAGAGAGAGAGAGAGAGAGAGAGAGAGAGAGAGAGAGAGAGAGAGAGGATCAGACTGGGAAAGCTGTGAATGAATGGAGCCAAGTTGCACGTTGGTTTGTATATATATTGATCAAGCTGTAGTATACAACAAAAATCCCATTACAGTGATTAAACTCTGTCACAATACACAACTTGAAATTCTGTGAAATTTTTGAAAGAGTTTGTTCTTGTCACCTGCATTCTTGTCCAAGAAGGACACATAACCAGACTTCACTGTTTCATTTTCATTTTCTCAATAGTGATCCTACATTCTGCTGACTAAAATAACATCTGCTGCTGTCACATTTTATCATCTGCAGCTTTTTAGCTAAATAACATCAGACGCGTGAGTTTGGGAAAAAATGCATCTCTCGCTGACTTCTGATGTCTCCAGCTGTTTGGTTTAATCTTAAAAACTAATTTGCTGGCTACATGCATTTTATTCTCATTTTATTTTAGGGTAGCTAGTGAGCCAAAGGCGTATAGCTTTTATATTATATGGCAAAATGTTAAATTAGGCTGTTTTTCTCTGACATAACGACAAACAGGTGAAATACAGATCTCATTTGGAAAAATACCTCTGATAGCAACCATGATATCTGATGTTACAGCAGTTTAAAGGCAGAAACTGTGTCTGCTGAGTGGGGTGAACAGTAAACAGTGGGGATCCTGGACTTTGGAGGGTGCCCAGTTTACGAAACCCATTGAGACTTTGGTCAGTTGTGCTTGATTAAATGTCATAATGATTTATTGAAAAATTCAGTTTCTTCTCTGCCCTCTTATAAAAGTCCTGTTTTCAATCTCTCCTCCAAATTCTGTTCTTAACAATTGGAAAGTGAACCATGGTGCCTTGTGATATTTTGTCAGCACAGGTCGATGTGGAATAAGACATTGTACCAGACCATCTTTTTCTTTGGCTGAGGACAGTGTCTCATCTTCTTTCCCCGCAGCCGCTTCCTTCTCTGGCAGTTGGTACCACCCACACTTCAGACTGTCTATCCTTGCCTCCTCTCTTGTCACTGATAAACATTTAATTGTGAGGTCCTTGGCATGTTGTTGGAGGATTGCCCAACGTGACACAGTTGAACTAAAAAGATTGTTCAATCTCAACAAAATCCACTGCTGCATCTGGCTGGAGTTGTGAGTGGGAGTTCTGCAGAAAACACATTATGTCTTGTTGTTGAACCGCAGTATTCTGCCTGAACACCCAGTCTGGGTCCCATCATGTGGCTTCCGTAATCAAAGGACTGGGAACGACCCATTGAATTATTTAGGTTGGGTTTTTCCAGTATTTCCAGAAGCATATCGGAGAGGACTCTTCCAATTCTGTCTTGTACAACAAGAAAGTGAGTGAAGTACACACACAGATGTTTCTATGTTTAGAGAGTTATGTATGGCTTCATATTGTTATGTATGGTTTACATTAGGAGGGTAATCCATTACGACAGGGTAGAGTTCGACTTGGTTACTCTTCTTTTGGAGATGCTCCGTGTGCTTAATCTCCTGGTTCTTGACCTTTTGCACATGTTCATTTATGACTGAATCAAATTTGTAAGAGTCTGTGCTTTTTAAAACAAGACATTTGTACGGCCCCGTAGAGCTTGGTTCCCTTTACCCAGATAAGTCCATCAGCTATCGTCTAATGATGAATCAGCCTCTGGGATCAAAAGACAATATTTGGGGGCCTGCATTGTCGACATCAGATTTATTCAGTCCAAGACTCAGGGCACGTTTAAGAGAAGAGGCAAATAAAACATTTACTTCCTGTGGTAAAGCAAGTTGTGGCCCTGCTTTGTGTAGAGTTACACAACTTAGACATCAGATAACAACCTCATGATCACATATCTGTGACCGTGCCCTCAGTCGTCCATTGACCGTTCCCCATTTACATTCCAACTAGATCCTTTATCACACAAATTGAAATTTTTCCACAAAACATAAAAAGCGATTCTCTGTGTAGAAGTGTTAAGCCTAGATGAAATTTAGGGTTATCTCTATTTCCAGCTTTCTTCATATGAATATATAAATTAAGAAGTTGATGGCTATTGCATTTCGGTCAATGAGTTCTTGCTCTTCACCCAGACTGTTTACCTGCGTGCAACCAAAGCCTGCTCAAACGTGATTGGTCAAACTATAAAGAGAAACTAGAAGGCTTCGGGCCCCAAAATCATGCTGAAGCTGTAAAGAGATTAAACAGATGGTATGTGATAGTGATGCTTCTTCTGATCACACCCTTCTAGTGCCCCCCCCCCCCCCCCACGCTGCTTTAAAACTTGCTGGACTTAAATGAACCCTGTCCTGCTTTCTAATTTTCTAACACCCTGGACTCTTCAAGGTGCCGAACCCTTATGTGCTGAGTGCATTTTCAAAGCATGCAGAGCAGAAGACACTATCTGCTTTTATAGAAGAGAAGCCTTTAAGAGTCGATTTTACACAGGACATAATACAACCACCTTTAAAATACAACCCATAAAATAGCTTTTAAAACACAATCATTGTAAACAATTTAACGAGTGCAGTTCAAATAGCAGCTTGTATAGGAGTCACATTAAAGATGTCTGTGCATTAACAGTTGGTCCAAATTGTGTTGTTTTTGCCTCTACAGTTCACACATGCCTTCCTTTAAATAAACATCCTGAGTCTATATATGACCTGTCAGAAGGATCTGGTCTCCCTGTGTATTACATTTTTATATAACTAGCTAATCTATGGCAGCTACAAAAGTGACATGCTCCTCATACACTGATGCTTCTGTATTAATCAATTATCAAATAATGTTTTTACCCTATTAATTCAGCTGTATCCCTTGCTTATGTAGCAATAAGATTATCTCAATAAAAATGTGAATAACAAGCTTGTCAGCAGTAATTTGATATTGCTTTCATACGTGAGCAGGGACTGTAACGTACACAACGGGGAGAATTCATTTTTTATGCATTTATCCGGTATTTCTACCCGGAGGCTATCTAAATAAAAGAGACGATCCCTGACATCGCAATCAATATTGCACCATCATGTATCATGTGAAAGTGATTTGACAAGCTCAGCTCTTCGCACAATGTTTTCATTTATTCACCTCATCTAGTTTGCAGCTGAGGTATCAGCTCTGAAGCCCGCGTCTGAGGGAGGACCCCTGTCAACAGTGATCGATCGCTGGGGGGGGGCTGCCCATCAAAAGGTGACATTGACAGGTTGGTACAGACGAATGGAAGTTTAAGGATATTCACACTGGACTATAATGTATTATAACTACTACTACAGTCAAGCTTTCTAGCTAAATTATTTTCTCAGAATTGAATGGATTGAATTATAGTAATTTAACCAACATGTTGTCAGTTCAGTACAAGCAGACTCTTAATATTATTTGAGAATATTCCCATCTCACCTCTATTTTTACTTGGGAGACAGGAGGAGGCGGCACAAGGTTTTGCCGTTCGCTATTGTTTGGCAGCCGGTGTTGTTTGGCTGTAAAAAGTTAAATTTGAGAAGCCAGGGAGACAGAAATAAATGGGTTCTATTTCAAAGCACACCTGCTATATCTAGACCGATATGCCAATATTTGATCTGGCACACTGTCACTGGCAGCCTTTATGCCTAAATGTCTCCTGGCCAAGAAAGATTGTACTTGAGCACACGGGTAGGAGTTATGTGGCCCTGGCTTGTTTGATGAGATAAAAAGTAATTTTCTTCTCTCAGCTTTTTTGTCTCCCGTGCTTACGGAGAGAGGAGTCCAGTCGAGGAGTGCTGCAGGCCTGGACAGGCTCCTGCAAAGTCTCTCCTGCTGCTTCTGCTTCTGGACGGATCTCACCTAGATATATTTTTTTCAATCCTTAAAGGCTGATTTATTCTGCTTTTAGGTATGAAAAATTATGTAAAAAGGAGCTTAATTAACATTTTATAGATGCCTGTGGTGTCTTACCAACTTCCACCATTGTTGAAATTTCTTCCTTGAATCCTATGATATTCTAGCAACTATTGGCTACACTTATATATACACATATACGGACTTAATGAATAGAGTTGCCTATTGTTGTGTATTTCATTTGTCTCCTTGGCATAAAGCGGCAATTTGATAAATTCAAAAAATATACCTTTGATCTACACTAACTAATTGGTCTGAGACAACATCCATAAAAATATGTTTTTGTTCTAAAACAGTGTTTTATAATGAGCATTTCAGCTCCGTATCCATACTTTAGACAATGAGGTTGAACTGACAGTGTTGATAAAGTTGAGTCATGACTAATAAGAACCAATCAGGAAGCGAATGCGTGGGACTGTGTCATCGTTTCCAAACTTCTCGGCTTTAGGAGCTCGAACACTAAAACCTAGCAGTGTGGATGTTGCCTGAAATAAAGTGGATTGAACTGAATTGAAATGGAATGCGCTTCTGTTCCAGGGAGAAACTGACTCCTAATAGTTTTAAAGGGAAATGAATTTGCAGTGTGTTGCCAGAAGTCATCCCCCTCTTCTGCAGACAAGAAGTGTTTCTCACCTGCAGCCAGTTAGTGGAGTTAGGGCAAACAGAGACTAAAACTGTCCACTTGCATGATGTTGTCGTTTCCCTGTCCTGCCAGCTCCTCTCTCCCTCTGTCTTAACTCCCATTAACCACTCACACCCAATGGATCTGCTATTTCAGACAATGTAAGGCACCTCTCCTGGAGACAGGACGGTGCGATTGAGCGTGGCGACAAGCTAATTGAAGTCTGCTGACACCATTAGCAAACTGCCATCAGGCTGAGAGCCAGTCGTGTAACAAGAGGCTGAGGGCCGGAGAAGAGAGACAACTGACGATGAACAACACAACAAAACAACAATGATTTCTTTCTCACAGGTCATGTTGAACAAGATGGAAACCAGAGAATGGATAAAGGGCAGCTGTGGACAGAAAAACATGAATAAACACATGAAGCCGTTTGCAGACATGAAGTCTGGAACTTTCTGGAAAATCGAATCTGGATATTTTCTGGAAGTTTAGACATTCAGATGAGGGATGAAGATGGGACACAATGAAAACCCAGTGGTCATTGTGTTTTCTCCTTTGGTCGCACTCATGGAGGACCAAGTGAAAGAGGCGACCGAAATGGGCATCATGGCGATGCAACTCGGCGTGCACAACGAGGTGGACATTACCAGCGGTCGTTGCCAGCTCGCTTGACATACGTCACATACTACGTTGCTCTGATTGGTTGTAGGTCTATCCAATTGAGCGAAGAGGCATTTTTTTTCCTGGTTCGGTTGAAACACGCCCCATAATCACAGCCCAATGGAGCGGTCTCAGACTCATATTCTGACTAGAATTATGAGTATGACAACGTCAGGCTAGCAATATTTACCCTCAATGCAGCTTAACAGTGTATTTTAATAGGCTTACATACTGATGTCTCTTCCTTATGATAACTCCTTAACAAACATTCAAAACCTCTTATTGATCCCATTTAATCCCACAATGAGTTCACCTCTCAGTTATTGTGAAGCCGCACTTGCACTAATCGAGTACTTTGCAACGAACAGAGCCATCTTGGTCTTTTCTACAAAGGTCACTGGATGCAGTGAACTTCTCGCTCCCGTCAAACGTGAGCCCTTATCTCTGTGGCCCACGCTAATGCACCATGACTGTTGCCTCTGCTGAAAGGACTAACAAGCGTACAAGTGCTGAAAATGGGCTTTGTAGTGGAGTCTGACAGAGAGGAGAGTGAGAGAGTCTTTTTATCAGCCATGTTGCACTCTATTGCCATATTGTAAATACAGACATAGCATAGAGGTGCATTATGATTATTAAACAAGTGTCAACGTATCTTGCAGGACCATCGCTGGCAGTTACCCACTGTGGAAATCAAAGCCTCAGCCCGGGCAGTGTTAACAATATTAAAGCATTAAACTGGCCCCACCTGGTTCGAGACGCGCTATAGAGGGGGCCGTAACGGGCCAGTAACATGCTGATCTGTGCCATCGTCTCCCCCACTGAGCCGCGGATTTGATTTGCCTGCGACAGCCTTTATTTCCCCTGGGCTGCTCTGCTATCACAGTGAGGCGACGAGGTGAGCCGTCTAGCTGAATGGAAATGCTCCCAAAGATGTGCACTCTGTGAGAGACCAGCCCCTGGGACCAATACTGGCTAATGGCGATCTGATTGACTGGGCAAAGAGAGGAAGAGAGGCGGGGGATTGAAGAGGGAGAGTGTAGGAAGGGGTCTGTCTGTTTGTGTTCTTGATCACTTGAGTATAATTATATGTAGTGCATGTTTATGCATGCTTATCAGTCGTTGGTGTATACATGTGTGTGTGTGTGTGTGTGTGTGTGTGTGTGTGTGTGTGTGTGTGTGTGTGTGTGCCTTTCTGCCTGTGGCCCTAATGAAGGCTGCTTACAGTATAATGAGAGATGTGGTCAGATAATGGAGGAGGTAATTACTACAGCGCAGCAGCCGCTGGTTAAGAATTACATTATTGATCGGCCAAATGCGGCAGCATGGCAGGCCGAGGAGGAATGCAAAAATGGAGAAAGGAGAAAAATCGACTCCTAAAATAAACAGCTTGTCTGTCTGGCTTCCAATAAAAGCTGAGGGGCGAGGCATGTACACACACAAACTCAAAGGGAGCCAACTGAAGCTGCACTGCTCCCATCATGTGACATACCTCACTCTCCACAATCATCTATTATACATACCCACATTATCAGGTGGTCTATTTAAGCAGAGAGATATTTCCCATCATCTCCTTTGCTCGCACTGCTGCTGCAGTGTTGCTACCGGTTGCTACCAGTTCAACCCCTCCACCACCCCAACATCCCACTGCAGGCTCATCACTCCCATCATTCCTGCATAATCATAAGTGGGAGTGATTAAGTTGGAGCCTAGACGCCAAACACTAAACCTGTTTGACTGCTGCAATAAACTTTGAATAAGAGTTGTCTGACTGAACTGCAGCTTTGTGAGCGTGCAGTGATCCGAACATTTCTGGACTGAATCAAATCAGAAACAAATATCCGTATTTTAACTCACATTTAAAACATCAACACCTGAACTACACTTAATCACTGACAATAAAGTCCAGAGCTGCTGAATTGCCCCGGGCAGCGATTTGCACTGAGCACAGACTTCAGAAAACTGATCATAACTAAATTTAACTGCAGTTATTGTTGGGAAAAACTGCAGAGCTCCTCTACAGAGGGGAAGCCATGACTTGTAATGAAAATATCTGTCAGAAATATGTCTTTAACAGCTTATTAGAGAGTTTTAAAATGATAAAGGAAAAGAAGGAAACTGGAGACACACTAGCATGGATTTTCCCAGTATATAATATTGATTATGTATGATAATATTGATCATACTGTAGAATACTTCAGGCTGTTGGTTATATTGCTGGTATATACAACCTTTTGACATTATGAAACTGTCTTCCTGGTTATTAAAGTTATATATAACTTAATTCATAGTTTTTCAGCAGTAGATATGAATACACACATAAATGAAGGCTGCACACAACCCAGACACACACTGTACATACAAACACACCTTATCTGAAAACCAACAGGTCTTTATCCCAAGCACCAATCAATACATTATATCGATTCACTGTTAGACAACAGCTTGTAAGACATTAGCTTCTTCTCCAGCTCCTCAGTTGCTCTGACCCCACCCATGTTAGAGCGTCTCTTTTCTCTAGCAAGACTCAGAAAGTGACTCTTCAAATAACAACCTACCATTAACACACAAGTGAACTTCCTTATTTGGACATAATTTTCACCATAAACACTCACTTCTGACATAAGGCAGAAACACCTCGACATCCCGACGTAAATCTCCCATTCAGCGAGCAAACAAGCTGGTAACTCCAGTCACTAAATGCCACAGGGACTCAGTGCAGCATAGGTAATTATGGACTCAGATCTGCCCTCTAGGTTTCTGCAGTGTGTGCACATGCGTGTGTGGCAGTTTGTTTGTGTGGCAGGATGTAGGAGGGCTTTGTGTGAGTGTGTGTGTGTGTGTGTGTGTGTGTGTGTGTGTGTGTGTGTGTGTGTGTGTATAGGTGTGATTGCCGGGGCTTTAGCTTTTCATTAAAACAGAAGGCCTGGCAGACAGCGTTTGTCCCCAGAGGCGGTCCTTTTTCCACAAGCTCAACGCAATCAATTCGCCAACCTGCGGAAGGGAGAGGTGCATGCGAATGGGCAGACTGAAGGACGGATGGAAGGATGGATGATAGGGTGGAGGGAGGGAGGGACAGGCAAGGGCTGAAGCATGGCAAACAGGATTGATGAGAGAAAACTCCACTAGCATAGAAATCCCTTCATTCTTGCCAGGAGGCCTCCACTAGGGGAAGGCAGAACGAAGGCAGAGGTGCTGGAGAAAAAGAGGCAAGAGGAATATTGAATAAAGATGACAGGGGAAGCAGCCTCCTCCGTCCAGGTTTTGTGCAATGTCGGAATAACATAATCGAAATGATTGCACTGTGCAGCGACCTGAATATTCAAACCATTCTTTTCCACAAGCCTCATAAAGCACTACGTCAAACTAATAATGTAATAATGCGTTATCATATGCATGGAGAAGTATCTAACATAAATATCAGGCTTTTGTGATAACTCCAAATGTTTGTTGACAGTAATCAGTCTTTTATAAATCTGGAAAGATTGTGGTCATACATGAAGACTTAAATACTGTCAATCATAGTCGTTTTCACACCTGAAGGTTTGGACCCAGGTTCATTGTTGACATTTATTCTGGTTAGTTTTGGTTTTACATTGAAATAAAGGTTGTCACACATGAGACTTTTGTATGATCTAGGCACGTCCAGTCATCATCGGCTGCGTCTACCTACACTTGACACTAGTGGTTTGTTGATTAGTAGTATTTCTGTTTGAATGGAGAAAATAAATCCATCCCTCTGCAATTTCATTACCACCGTTATATCATTCTGTTACTACTTACTACCAGCAAATAAATAATTTCATTGTTCAAACATTACATCGTCGGAGGTGAAGACTGTACGATGTTCAATGCTGACTCAAATGTCTCCCATTGGTCCGAAAGTCCAAACTATCCCCAGAATAATTTCACACTTTAAACAATCCTCACCGTACGTCCTTTGTTTTGAACTGAGACCGCCTCTTTAGGTTGGACTAGTTTTTGGTCCGCTGGCCTGGAACGTTTTCTGAGGAATCTTTCACACCTGTGATTTTGGTTCAGACTAAACTGAAACGTATGATGTTCCGGACTAACCAAAGCCCCGTGCTCAAATTATCCTCTATAATAAAAGAAAGAAGAAACTAGTAACAACACTCAAAAGGGACAAAGAGATAATAAATGTCTTTTTGATTTAATCTGTTTTTTTTAATACAGAAATATAACATTAAAATGCTTCAACTTGTCGTCCCTAAAAGTTCAGAGTAGCTGTTGTCGAACATCGGTGTAACTCTGCTCATAAACACGTGCTGCAACAAATTGTTGTAAAATGTTATTGACACAAGTCCATTAAAAACTCATTACATCTGCAGCCGTACAGAAGCAGCAGCTCATTGTGGGCGAGTACATTGTGCTGTGCTGTTGTGGTTTCAGGCCTAATGGAAAATCTCAGAACCTTTCAGCACTGAGAAGAAATTAAAAAAATCTGGTGACGCATACTTTACTCTGTTCCTCTTAATGCATACGCTGTGGCAGGCTAATGTGCCTCCAAGTGAGCCTCGAGTTTTATCTCAACTTGAAATGAAACAGGCTCAAACTTTCTTCAATAATTAATTATTAAGTTGAGTTCAGATTTATTTTAATTTCTCTTATGTTGTATACCAGTATTAAGGAGTGAAAACATCACTGATAAAAACAAAAAATCAAACCTCTCACAATCTGAGTATTACCAGAAGCTTGTGTTACACTGTGGAGGTGGAAACTGTCCCTCTGTAAAGTGACTCTACCACATCACTACACACAAGGTGGTGGTCCCTCTCGCAGCTTCACACCTCATTTCCACATTTTTTTGTTTTGCTCTTTGCCTCCATGTACGTTGAACTTATGAAGCTGTTGCCGTAGGTCAGAGACAGATTGCATTTCCTGCCACAGGAAGTTAATTAACATAAAAACGTTATTAGTGATTTCCTTCAGTTCTGTCGTCTGACGGTGTTGATAGTCAAGTGGTGTCGAGTCATTGTGTAATTAGTATAAACTTGTTCGGCCAGTGTGAATTTCAATAATCTTATTTAGTTGAAAAAATATCTAAGTAGTCTAAATATGGAGGAGTTCATTATTAAATTCATATACATTCATTGACTTGTATATACCAATAGATATAATGATGATAACATCACTAATGTGCTTTCACTGATCTGTCACCATGTGATATTGGTCCAGTTTTTGTCCCGACATTGCTCAAGGCGCATATTCCAGAAAACCAGATGGTGAAAACTAAAGATAATCTTGTACATTAGTGGGTGGAGTCCGTATATGAAATGGAATGAAACAAAACAGTGTGGAAAACGAGGCATCAGACGTGCACTGAACTCCTGAAGTGCCGTACGCGTAGAGGACACCGCCGAAGATGTCAGCTTGTAAAGACAACAAGGGGCCGATGCCAGAGTCGATGCACTGTAACATATACAGGCCTTTTCCGTAGTGGAATTTATACATCCTGCCCTTTTCAGGCTTCTACCTCTCACAATGTTCCAGACACTTTCCTCTTCTTATTAACACGTCTGACCCCGAAAATCTCCTGCTGTGAAAGACAAACTCTGCAAAATGTCCAGATCCGTAGTTCATATCTGACAACATCTTCATGAACTCAGAGAACATGAGGTGGAAGATACATATCAACATGTCCTCTTTAAAAACCACAGAGCTCATATTTAAATTGGCTTGGATTTCAAGAGTCTTCATCATTTTGGGAACCACTACAGCATTTACTGTATTTGAAGCATGTCAATCAATCAATCAATCAATCAATCAAATTTTATTTGTATAGCCCATATTCACAAATCACAATTCGTCTCATAGGGCTTTAACATGGTGTGACATCCTCTGTCCTTAACCCTCAGCAATAGTAAGAAAAACTACTAAAAACCCTTTTAACAGGTAAAAAAGGACCCTCAGAGAGAGACACATGTGAGGGATCCCTCTCCCAGGACGGACAGAAGTGCAATAGATGTCAAGTGTAGGAAAACATCATTAGGATTAAAGTTTTTAGCAGCATCGATGAGGGTAAACATTTTTCAATACTATGTGTGAAGCAGTCCTGCTGCAATCAGTCTCTGGTCAGCAGCCAGTAAGATAACGATCCAGCATCAAGATGGGATCCACTATAGTCCACAGTCATTGTCCACTGCCGCCAGTTAGAATCCATTATCAGCTGCCGCCTCGGTCGTGGTCCACCACCATCCGATGCCAAAGCAACAAAGGATCCTCCATTATCACTACGATCAGCCGGCACGATACAGAATCCACCAAACTGGATCCACCATTGCGACCTCCGATGCGCGATCCACAATCCTAATCCATGGTGCGGCCACAGCTGTGGCCCTGCATCTGCGGGCGCTAAGGCACAGAAACTCCGGGAAAGGGGTCAAGTTAGTAACATGTACTGATCAGATAAGAATTACTTTGATGTGATAGGAATGGAGAAAAGGAAGGAGGAGCTGGTAATGCATGCATGTAATTCAACCATCACACAAGTTTGGTAAAAATACCAAAACAAAGACAAATCTGATAACAGCTGTCATTTTATAACTGTGACGAACAACAGGAGCAAACTTATAACACACAGCAGACTGAACAGAGAGGAAAACCACATGCTACATGCATGCACTCCTTAACTGCAGCAGAAGGAAGGAGGGAAGGAAGACCATTGTGTTTGACACCAGTGAATACACTCAAAATAGGAAGTCAAGGTATCTCAGAGAGGATATGTTTCACTAAAGGAAGTGACTCAGCAGCTCATTACTGATGCTTCTTTGCAGATTGCAGCGGTGGAGCAGTGAGAGTGGATTAGTCCAGGAGAGACATGAGCTGAAAAGAAGACGTTCAACAGCCATCCACAAGAAAAGGAAAGAGGTAAGAGGAAAATTGCTTTTCTAATTATCAATCTGGGGTCAGTGTAGCAGATACAACTTTAAGGATGAAAGCAGCTTTATTTGTGATGGTTTTAAGTGTGTTACTTCACAGTATCAAAAACAAATTTCCCTCAGCATGTATTAAAAATCCAGGAGAAGAGATTGGAAATCTTAAAAAGAAAATTATTTAATTATACGACTCTTTTCTACAAAATAACAGAAAGTAATCACATCTTCCGGCAGATGTTAAAAACCGAGAGTGAAGCTGGCATTTGTTGTTGATGTGTTATTTAGTTTCAAGTCTTTCAACAGTGGGAACTAGCTTTCCTCAAAACGTGTGCTGGCAAACGCTTATCAAGGTCTAGACCCCTGCAAGAGAACTTTCTCAACTGGATTAAAAATCCATTTCTGATGATTTTGCTTTGGCCCAAACGTCCACGGAGCAACTCCCTTGACACCACAGTAATATAGCAGACTTGCCCTAAATGGACAGCCTCAGCACAGCAAACTTGCCAATGTGATTTGAAGGATGTATTTGGTCCAAGGCTTGGCTTTTCTTTAGATAGGTAACAAGAGGAGTTTCGGGAAGAGAAGCTGCTGGAAGTTCTCTCAGGCAAAATGACAATGTTCCTAAAATATAGGAGCAAACTGTAGGAAACATAGTGCTTCAGTGTAGAAACAGGAAGCTCTCGCCTTCCAGTCTTCCTCTTCTCAAATGTAAACACTATTGTCCTTCGTTGAAGGGAAGCTTTTAGATAACATCTTTGTTCCATAGACAAATTATGAATAAAAAACTGAAGGAATTACTGCTAATAATACTGTTAATACTGTCAGATAAGATAAGATAAGAAAATATAAGAATCTGTTATTTGTCCCACTATGGGGACATTTTCCTTGTAACAGCAGCACAGGGGGATAGTAACACTAGAAACACCAGTAGAGCAGTAATAAAGAAATACATAATTTAGCAACTAAACACAATAGCAATTTAATTAACTTAAAATGTGTTGTTTAAAAGCAGCCTTTCTTCAGACTGTATCAAACAAGCGTTTTCAAATTTTTGAACTAAGAATTAATTATTACTCAGGCAAGGGACAATTCTATGAGGCATCCTCGTAAGGACCATCTACATAATACATCTTAATATTAACAAAGGGCTGCTTTGAAGCTGCAATATAAAAAAAGAACAAGAACAAGTAAATCTGATTCTATTTCGAGAGTCCAGTCTGTGTTTCCTCGCTCACACAACACGTGCAGGTCCAATTGTTAACTTCCTCTGCGGTTTCCTAGAAGAAAAAGGGTAAAAGGTCGGTGACCTAATGATATTTCCTGCCTGTGTTTACCTCTACGCTCGTCTTACTTTGTCTGAGATCATGTGCTTTACTTTCTGGCATTTCACGCGTCAGCTCTGCAGCCATTTTTCCTGTTGCTTTAGTAATTTCAGGTGACTGATGTGACCCAGCAAGCCTTTGGCAATCTCTCTTGTCAGACTTTTATTGATTTGGAACATCACCTTGATCAGAGCTCTGACAGCAGCAAAGCCCTGCTGCCTTCTGCCCAGGCTGTCGGACAAAGATGTAAAAGTCAGTGGGGAGCAGAGCCACTGGATTAATTTGAAGACATGACTGTTCGTATAAATAGTGCACATACTTTAGGAATTTTGTCAAGTTAGGAAAAAATTTCCCTGCCAGTGTCATGAGACTCTGTTCTTTGATGTAAGAAATGTGACGGAAACCTGACGCCCCTCTTCCCACAATCACTCTTCAAGAGCAATGG